>NC_136067.1:851729397-852211040 GCF_964261635.1 Lissotriton helveticus
ATGGACAAAAATCCATCTTCTTTGACAGCCCAGATGAAGCGGCGGATTGGTTGGAAATAACATTTACACCTGCGACCTCACAGACATCGCTCCCGTCGGGTCAGCTGCGCTGGATGCTCACACCACGAGATACAGGGAGCCATATGGCAGACAATAGAAGAGTCATGCAGACAACAGACCAACTCCAGAGCAAATTACGAACAGTCAAAACGATGCCCTTTTAACGTCAGCGGTGCTGGCCGCACGATGCCCAAAATATAGCTTCCTCATCGCAATCATTGGATGCAGCAACAATGCGTTCTGAATCTGAGACTAGCCTGACACTGTTTCCTTCAATTACAGCACAAATGGCCAGAGACTACTAGAACTGGGTACAGGGATGATTGGGAGTGGTAACGTATATGATACTCTGCATTCTGCTTTGTTATTGCAAGCTAATGATTGAGGGTCCAGGTGCTTGGAGCTGTAAGGGGAAATACACAAAATTACCATGTCTATTCCTTTGTTGTGCAGTGTAATGCCCGTCCAAAACAGGGCAGTTGTTATCTTCTCCTCCCTAGCAAATGCACTATGGAATTTCTTATTTGGACTGCTGACGGTATTGCGTAAATTCGACCTGGGGGACGACTTCATCGAGATGGTCGGTCTACTTTACAAAAGCCCCGAAGTGCGAGTCAGACGGGGCACCAGACAGGGATGCCCGCTGTCCCCCTTGCTTTTCTCGCTAGCAATTGAGCCCCTCGCGGAGATACTGCGAACTAGTGGCGCAGACTGGGGTATCCCGTTAGCGGATGGCATGCACACAGTCTCGCTGTACGCAGACGACATGCTCCTGTACGTTAGGGACCTAACTCAAATACCACCGGAGCTGTCGGACATCTTCTGCACTTTCGAGGCCATGTCAGGCCTAAAGGTAAATTGGGCCAAATCAGGGGTGTATTAATTCGACCCTGACACCCCAGAGCCGGATATCAGGATCAGTGGCGAAAGGTTATGCTCAGACGTGAGTCCCAGGCTCTCCACACCACTGGAGTCAAGCTATCCAGGCTTATTGAAGGCTGATAGCCAGAAACCGGTCCTTGGATGCTTGATTCCCGTCTGGAAAGACATGGCTTGGTAGTTCGGACTGGACTGTTCCCATGAGGCACAGGGTCAGAGCTGATTTGCATATAGCCAGTGTCTAACCCAGGGCGGTGTGGAGTGCAAAAAAACGATGGATTTAGGCCCAGATCCTTGTACTGGGGTGAATGTATGACATTGTTCTACATTCTGTCCATCAACTGTGTTTTTTGCAATACCATGGTACCCCACCACGTTCAAATATTTAGGTATCTATATATATAGGACCTCCCCAGACATAGTAGATGGCAACCTGACGCGAGCCATCACGTCCATACGATCACAGGTCACCTTTTGGAAAACCCTCCCACTCAACGTGCCAAGCAGAGTGACGCTGGCGAAAATGATTGTGCTACCCAGGCTACTATATTACTATGCCAACATTCCAGTATACGTCCCAGCTCGCATGTTCAGGGAGCTGGAAACCATGGTCAGAGAACTGATATGGAACACTGGTAGGCCCAGAGTTGCCCTGAGAAAATGATATACGCCTGTTGACGGCGGGGGTCTCGCAGTGCCGAATCTGGAGCTTTATTATCTGGCGGCGCAGCTACAATGGGTGGCGGCCTGGCTCGATGGCAGGAATCTGGAAGATACGGCCACCGACGCAGACACGATGTCCCTTCTACAGATCCACACGCTGTTCCATCCACTGACGAAAATGAAGAGACAGGTACAGCTACACGTCACAGAAGCCGCAAAATGCTATAACAGGAGCCTTCGGCTTACGAAAGCGATTAAGTCACATGCCCCAGCACTCCCGCTCCTAGGCACCCCCAGGACCACAGGCGTGGTAACCGAAGCAACGATGGAGCACTGGACACGATCGGGAGTGGATACCATGGCGGACCTGTACGCCGATGGCGCCCTGATACCTTTCGCGACCCTCGCTGACGACACGGGACTGCCGGCTAGAGAGTTCCTACAACATGCTTCCATAATCTGAGCATACACACAGCGGTGGGGGACCATTGCAGATGAACCGCCCACACACCAACTTATACAATACCTACATGTCATGGGAAAGGTCACGCATGTGGTACGTTGGTTAACGCAGGCACTGTTATCGCACACGCAACTTACTCTGCAGCCATTACGTGACAAGTGGGCGATAGATAGGGGGAAGGAATGGTCAGATAGGGAATGGGCGATGGTAATTGCGAGCCCCAGATGCATCCCACGCAACGCACGCTTTAAACTAATACAATTTTACATATTGCACAGAGCGTAACTCTCGCCAGACAGAATCAACCACTACTTCCCGGGTGCCTCAGCGAAATGCCCGAGATGCATGTTGCCGGGAGCGGACCTGCTGCACATGTTGTGGCACTGTCCGGGAATCCAGACGTACTGGCGGACGGTGCTGTTCTTACTTGAGCGTAGCACGGCCATGCCGATACCACATACGTGGGAGGCATGTCTACTCGGCCTATACAAGAGAACTAAACTTAACAGAGTCCCCTCCCGCTTCTGGGACTTAGGCCTGCTCACAGCCCAGAGGCTCCTCACTAAACATTGAAAACACACAGAACCACCACTGGCTGAACACTGGCGCGCCTCCCTGGACAACTGGGCGGGAGCGGAGAGCATAACCCTCCATAATGAGGAGACCGCAGGACTGCGGAAATTCCCCATCGCGACACTATGGGACGAGAAGCTGGGCTTCTTCCATCGAGAATGCCAAGCACAGGGACTCCCCTCGAACACTAACCCCCCTGACACACACACGACATAACCAACAGGGCAGACGCCGCGAGCCACAGCCCCAACAGCCCCTTCACACACATGCATGAACTTCCCACTTGAGACACCCCTTGCCCTGATGGCAGCGCTTAGGCCTAGCCTGCGAGGAAGCGTCCCTCACCCTTACCAGGGCCCTCCCGCTGACCGGCGTACCGCCCCCCCCAACAGCGGACAAGCAGTCATGAACGACATGAGACGGTACCTCCTAGCTCCCACCACCTTGACACGCTCTCACCATAACACACGATGCACACCTCCTAGTTGACTACCCCATCCCCCCCTCCATATCCCCCCCCAGTTTCCTCTTCCTTCCCGAACAGCATCCCGACTTACCCTCCTCCTTGATTCTCCCGCCTTCTTCACTACTCCTGTCACGGTCACGAATCTCCCCCTCATCTCCTAGCAGATCTCTTGACCGCACCGACAGACTATCAAGGGCTACAACAGTCTATGAGGAGGCTGACACTACCGACCGCTCCCACACGGAGATGGAAAGGCACTGGATCACCGGAGCGGGGGAGATACACACTATCACATCTAACATGGCGTTGATCGCCACTGTCAACCAGGTTTGGGACCACACTGCGGTGACGGCAGGTTCTCCTGTTCGCCCCGACACATGAGTATGGCGCGGTAGTCCCATATCCCGGCACAGCAGCTGCCGCAGCAATATCACACCAACTGCAACACTAACATCGAGGTATGCGATACCAGACAGTTCCCCCCCCAATAACCGCGTACTAGTGGCGGACACAGGGAGCAGGGATCACAATGCCTCACATGTTGTATAACTATTGGGATTACACGTATACCATTATAGACCGATTGCATGTGCCATGAACCTGGTGCTACACCAAATGTGATGTAACGCTGTATTTCATGAAATGACCCTGTGGAGATACCATACATTGTTTTAATGTACATTACGGAATGATGCACAGTTTGTGTTTCTCTTTCTTTTGTGTGAAAACAATAAAGATATATTTTTAAAAAAAATGGAATTTCTTATTTGGAGTCCATGTTGGACTTGTGTTACATGCTTGGTCCTCTGTTGTTTTCTGGAGCAACTTAGTGTTTGGGAAGTTAATTGGAAATGCTTGCTCGGCCCTCACACCCATGACACCACACAGGCTCATAAATTCACATGCTATAGGGACATCACAACTCCGGTTTCAAAATGACAACACATAACAAGTATAAATATTGCACCTGGAATGTGAGGGGCGTAGGGTCGGTCCATAGGAGACATCGTATTTTGGCGCAGCTGAATAGAAGAAGGCTAGATATAGCCTTCCTACATGAAACTCACCTTAATCATGATGAAGCAACTAACTTGCGGAAGAAATGGAGGGGACAATTGTTTTCCACAACTTACTCCGCATTTGCCCAGGGGGTGGCAATCTGGATGCGCAATGCTGTCCCTTTTAAATTACTAGAGCAGAGAGCGGACCTACACAGCAGATATGTCCTGCTTCATGGCTTATTGGATGGGGGCACACATTGTCATAGGGAGGCTATATGACCCGAACACTGACCAGGATAGATACTTTGTGACAATTAGCGTGACACTGACGGATTGGTCTGCCTACCACTGGGTATTGGGGGATGACTTGAATGCGGTGTTGGATATTGATTTGGATAGGTCTCAACCCCGCTGCATGCAGCTGAGAGTCGAAAACAAGCGGAAGCTCTTAAGGGGTGAGCGGGGGGTTACATGGTACTTGGCAAGTGAAAAATCCGGGATATAGAGAATATTCCTTCTACTCACCACCACACCGGCTACATACTAAGATAGACAGATTTATTTGCTCAGATGCACTACTTACCTCTATTGACTGCGTGCTGCACATGGGTAAGGCAATGTCGGATCATAATCCAGTGGATTTGTCCCTACAATGGGGTAGGATCCCGACCTCTATACCAACTTGGAGATTGCAGCCCCAACTTTTAGAGGACCAGGTCTTCCGTAGCACGCTATCAGAGGCAATTGTTAATTATTTCTCCGAGAATGCAGGGTCTGCTAGCACGCGCCGATTAGAATGGGACGCCTTCAAAAGAGTTATAAGGGGGAGTGGCAATCGGTACGAAATCGGGAGTCCGACTCACACTCATTGACCTGCTAACGGAGGTGGAAGGCAGACTAAACACACTTGAAGGGGAGGCAGCGGGGGAAAATGAGCAACTAACACAGCTGCAGGAAGCCACCATACAATATGTGGAGCGCTTAGCATATGCAGACAGGGTGGGCCCCCTATTGGCAAAACTGGTTAAAAACGCTCCCACACCATCCCCTATTCTAGAGATTCAGGATACTGAGGGTGGTATTGTCACCACACAGCTGGAAATCAACACAGCGTTTAGAGTATATTATGAGCACCTCTATAGACAAATAACAGGTCCCAACGACGCAGACTTTGTACCTTTTTTTGAGGGGTTGCAGCTGCCACAGCTAACACAATAGCAGCGCGAAGACCTAGTGAGAACAGTGACTGGCGCAGAAATTAGACAGGCAATCAAAGCTCTACCACGCAATAAAACCCCTGGTAATGACAGCCTGCCTGTCGAGTACTATGCGCTACACATTGATTTGCTAGTACCACACCTCCAATGTCTGTATCAGGAGTCGCTGAAGGCGGATGTGCTCCCCCTCACTACGTTGCAGGCGACTGTGATCTCCCTGTTGAAGCCTGGGAGAGAAGACTCTGACATGTCAGGATACAGACCCTTATCCATACTCAACACGGTTTATTAGATTCTGAGTAAACTGTTAGCCAATAGACTCTGCCAATTGTTGGACCCGGCCCCGTGGCGTGGTCCTCCCTGACCCCTAAGGACTCCCCCCCTGACCCGTGCACATTCCCAGGGTCCTGATTCACCCGACCATTCCCTCCATGACCCACATCCACGATACTGGGCTTCCCCGTCCTTCCCCCTCCATCTTCCTGATAACCGAGGCCCAGTGCCCATTTCCCTGCACCTAAGATGGCCGCCCCCGACCCCAGCACGACCTCGGCCCTAGACGCGCCATACCTGGCTGGGGTGTAGAGCGCCCCCTGTGAGTGAGAGAGGGAGGAGTAGTGCGATCACACCTCCCACCTCCCCTCGAGAGATGAGTTTTGATCGCCCATCCGGCCTCCCTGAGTGCTGGCTCCAGGCCTGCGGCGTGTCTGGAATCCCTCCAGACCCAACTTGAAAGGATGAAAGGGGCCGCCTAGGAGGAACCCCCAACAAACGGCCCCTAGGCGCTAAGACCTCCGCCTGCGAGGACTCCGGACATCAAAGAGCAGCAGCCCTATATCAAGGGTCGTTCTGGGACGGTCAAGTTAGTTGTATCCTGGAACTACGAGAGCGCTGCTGACATCGTCGCGGCTCCTACCCGGCAGAGGACTTCTGCCCGAATCCATCTGAGCCCTGCTGACATCGTCGCTGCTCCTACCCGGCAGAGATGGACTTCTGCCCGGAACCATCTGAGCCCTGCAGACGTGGTCGCGGCTCCCTTGCAACCTTGAGAACCCCTGAGCCCTGCTGATTCGATCGCGGCTCCCTAAAGACCGTAAGAACTGCCTTATCGGAGGAGCTTCGCGCGCATCCGTGATGGCCGCGTTAGCACAGGGCTCCCGAGGACCCTTGCCGCCTCCCGCATTTATCCTGGATAATATCCTGATTTGATGGAAGGTCATTGAAGACGCTACCTGGCTGATGTACTAGCAAGTTTCTGGGTCGGGATCGGACGCAGGGTCACCGAGTTATGCCGTCCTGAAGTTTGTGGCCTTCTCCATGGATTCGCCGGGACCTTGAGTTGTGGCTTTACCCAGGTCGTAATTCAACAACAACGGCTGGCGGGGATCAGTTCACAGCCTCACTTCACTTTCGGTTTCGTTTCTCCTGCACATCGTCTTCTATCTGCGGGGTGACGGCTGACCGAGCTGGTTCCTATGCCAGTTCATTGGACTTAGAGCTAGCGACGGGGTGGCTGTGAACTCAAATTGACTCAACTCTGCCTCTGGTATTCCTGTGGGTGAATTCTGAGGAGCCATTTGGACCAGATCCCAAGCCTCCCTCCGGGGCACCCGGCTCGCCATGACGGGCAAGCCCGAGGGTGACAAACGGAAAGTCAAGACCGTCTTCCGTGGAGGCTCAACCCAGACGAATGTCATGGATCGTTACACACTTTCTAAAGGATCCCCTGGTGGCACACCTAGGACACGGGAGGAGACTGTTGACGATCCCGCTGTATCGGCGGACTTAACGCTACAGGACGTGATGGGCGCCATTGCTGGTATCAAGTCCTCTATTGGCCAACAATATGAAGCCCTGGCTCTGAAGCTGGACACGGTGGCCATTGATGTCAACCTCATTCAAACTGATTTGGCCAAGACAAACGAGACGGTGAAGTCCCTTGACCTAAAGACATCTGGCCTTACAACGGATGTGTCCGACTTGCAAACAGAAGTGCGCAATCTTAGAACTGCCAATGACTTCTTTACTCGTCGCTTGGAGGATTTTGAAGGCCGTGCACGGCGCAACAACGTGCGTATTATTGGTGTTCCGGAAGACTCTAGTTCACTCTCCACTGATCTTCGAGTGGAGGACCTTATCCTCAATCATCTGGCACCCAAGGGCCTGAGCAAATTCTTTGCCATTGAACGTGCACACAGGGTGCCGGGGGGACAGGCGAAGCCCGGCTTTCCCCCCCGTCCGATTATTGCACGGATCTTCAACTTTAGAGATCGCGACGCCATCTTGCAGGCGGCACGGACAGGCGGTCCTACGCAGTTCGAGAACGCTGCTGTGCACTTTTACCCGGATTTTTCCCAGTCGGTCCAGAAACAACGAATGGGATTTCAAGGGGTGAAAAAACTGCTTAGGGACATGGAGTTAAAATACGTGATGCTGTTCCCGGCCCGACTGCGTGTTGAACACGACAATCGAACATTCTTCTTTGTCAGGCCTGAGGAAGCGAGTGATTGGTTGGACACTTTACCGGCTCGCCGTGCTGATCAGGACCATACTGGTGGCGCTGAGGGGGGTCTAATGGACCACGAATAACTATGGCGTCTGTGTCCGGAACATTATTCACCGTTAACAGCTGAGGCTCACTGACTTCTTTGATCGTTCCCTTCGTATCCTGGGGGGTAGCGGGGATGGCGGGACCCTTTCCTCCTCTGGGGTTTCTTTGTGTAGATTAGTTGTTTGTTCGTAATTGTTAGGGCGACAGGCACACTGCAAATTGGGGTGGCTTCTGAGTCTGTGCAGGGGTGCAGGGTGGGGGGGGGAGTTGTGCTGGGAACATTGGGGGAGGGAGGGAACTGTTTTGGGATTGTTCGTTTTTTCTTTTTCAAGGCAAAGAACTTTCATTATTTCTGGAATTGGTGTGATGCTCGCTTTGGGACGGGAGTTCGTTGGAGATCTGGATGGGGAATAGGGGGTTGAGGGTATTGTGCTGGAATGTGAATGGGTTGGGTGATCGGATAAAGAGAGGGGTGGTTATGCAGCTTTTGCGGCGCCTCTCGCCCGACGTTGTTCTGCTACAAGAGACGCACTTGATTGGGAATACTTGTCACGCTCTTAATAGACGGGGTTATCGTCTTGCTGCTTAATCTGGGTTTACATCTAGTTCTAGAGGGGTGGGTATATTGCTTAGGACTTCCCTCCCCTTAGAGGTTGATGATGTAGTCCTTGATGCCAGGGGTCGATATGTTGCTCTTGTTGGGCGGTGGGAGGGAAAGACAGTTTCGTTAGTGTTAGTGTATGTTCCTCCTGGTCTACAATCCACGACCTTTGCTGATCTGGGGCGGATGGTTTTGGATCTCCCGGAGGGTGTTTTGATATTGGGTGGTGATTTTAACTCCGTAATTTCTGGAGGAGCGGATCGCTATCTGCCCAGAGACCTTCCTGCTGCGCAATCCTGGTTGGGTGACTTTCTGGAAACATTGGGGCTTGTAGATTGTTGGAGGCTAATGCATCCAGAGCAGACTCAGTTTACCTTCCATTCAGGAGTACATGGTAGTCTTTCTAGACTGGATTATATCCTGATACCGGCTGCCCTGTCCACTTCGGTTGGAGAGATTAAACACCTGGCCCGGGGTATATCAGATCATTCCCCTATCTGGTTTAATTTTACTCTTAACACAGGCGCTGAAGGGAGGATAGCCCCGATTAGATTAACCCCTGGTATCTTCTTAACCCCAAAACTCACGCTGAACTGATTAAATCGTTTGATTTGTATTTTGCTGAAAATGTGGGTTCTGTGTCCTCGCCTGTTTCACTGTGGGAAGCCTTCAAGACTGTTATCAGGGGACAGGCATTGTCTTTGGTTGGGTGTGCCAAGAAATGTAAGAATGAGGCAATTGTTCATCTCGAGACTGAAATTACAGAATTGGAAACTGCATTGGAGCGAGACGTGACTCGAGACGCATTGCATATTCTCCACCTTAAACAATTGGAATTTAAAACGTTGGTTACTGATGCGGCCAAGCTGATGAGTAGGGAACAGCAGGGACGGTTATATGACGTGGGCGATAAAGCAGGGAAATTGATTGCCTGGCTGGACAAACGAGAGAGAGCGAGTCGTGTGGTTCCGGTGATTGAGAAATTGGATGGTATGCGTGTAACGGACCCTGTTGAAATTGTTGAATGCTTTGCTGATTATTTCCGAGAGGTGTATACCTCGGAGTCCGACAGGCCCGAGGAGGATTCTCAGTTGTTGCTTAGAGATATAGCGCTGCCATGCTTGTCAGAGTCAGATCGGGGTAGTTTAGATGCCGCACCCTCGGTGGATGAGGTAGCTCTCGCGCTGCGCTCCATTCGTTCCGGCAAGGCTCTGGGTCCCAATGGCCTTCCTATAGAATTATATAAACTACGCCCTGATATTCTAGCTCCCTATCTCCGAGATATGTTTTTGGCTGCGCGAGAAAATGGCTCCCTCCCTAGGGATCAGCGTCTTGCGACCATTGTGGTGATCCACAAGGAGGGCAAGCCACGGGATCGCTGTTCGTCTTATAGACCCATTTCGCTCTTAAATGCGGAGCCTAAGATCCTCGCCAAGCTGCTCGCTGGTCATCTGATTGCGGTGATCAGTGACCTGATCCATCCGGATCAGTCGGGTTTTATCCCTCATAGTAACACGGCATGGGGTTCGCGCGAGGGCCCCAACGTTGCGTGAACCAGCCATCTTGGCGTCCTTAGACGCCACGATGGCCTTTGACACAATCGAATGGTCGTATCTCTGGGCCGTACTTGCCAAGTTTGGATTTGGCGCTGGTGTTTCTATGCCTTTTGCTCTCGGGAGGGGCACGCGGCAGGGTTGTCCGTTATCCCTACCCTGTTTGCTCTTGCGTTGGAGCCACTCGCTGCTTGGCTACGGTGGGAGCCTTCGATGAAGGGCATACGTTGGACTCCGGAATTCGAAGATCGTATTTCCTTATATGCGGATGATATTTTATTGTACCTCACATCTCCCCAAAAAACGCTTAACGTATTGTTTGACGTGCTTAACTCCATCGGGAAGAACTCGGGCCTTATTATCAATAAGGTCAAAATCCTGTATCTACGTGCTCGCGGGTGCGGTCCCTCGTTTACCACGGGGCTGTCCCATCCAGTTGTCGCAGTCTGGTTTTAAATACCTGGGGGTGTTTATTTCCCTGGATCCGGCGGTTCGCTACGAACGTAATTTACTCCCTCCACTCCGTAGGTTGCGCTCGGACGTAGCGCGCTGGTGCAAATTACCGTTGTCTCCCCTAGGGCGTGCAGCTCTCTTTAAAATGATGTCCTTACCGCGGTTTCTCTACGCACTTCAGAATAGTTTTGATGTAATCCCGTCGAAATATTTTCGGGAGATAGAATCGCTGCAGAGGCAATTGCTATGGGACGGACGTTCACGCATCGCTCTTTCTAAATTAACACTTCCCTGGTATGATGGCGGCATAGCACTTCCGGATATTCGTAGGTATTATTGGGCCTCCCAACTTCCTGCCATCAATCACGGGATGTATGGTCCGGCATTGAATCCGGCTTTTGAAATGGATAAGTGGCTGCTCCCGGGTGGTGACTACTACAGAGCGCTTTACTCGAGATCCTCCCGTTCACAACTCTCGGGACCTACCGCTATAGCCGTGCGGGTTTGGCATAGCGCGACGGCGGCTATGGGCTGGAGTGATAAACTAACTGGCGCAACTCCGCTTTATGCCTCTGCAAAATTGGGTTGCCTATGGAAGACGAAGGGATTTGATAAATGGGACATGATCGGTATCAGTAAAGTGCGTGATCTCTGGGTTAAAGGAGGGGTGAAGTCCTTTTCGGATCTGCAAGCGGAATATCAGCTGAGTGATAGGGAAAAATTTTGTTATATCCAGGTAATCCATGCTTTGAATTCAGTGTTCCCGTGGGTAGTGATATTCCGGAATCCTCCCCCCTCGAAGATCGTATATTGGACGGTCATGTGCCAGACAGTACTATCTCCTTGCTTTATAAAAAGATGATTAATGACCGATCGAGTTTGCTTGATCGCCTTCATGAAGCCTGGATTGCTGATGGCATTGAACTAGATGATGAGGACTGGCAGTCTGCGATCTCCTCTCCCAGGGAGGTTGCGATTCCGGCCCGTCTCCGTCTGGTCCAGCTCAAGATCCTCCACAGAATCTATGTCACCGGCCCCCGTCTGATCCATATGGGCTATTCCACGGATGGCTTGTGTAGGCGTGGTTGTGGTCTCCTTGGCACCTATCTCCATATCATATGGGAATGCCGTGAGGTGGTGCGATTTTGGAACCGTATACATGATGTGATGAATGAAGTAACGGGTGTTGTGATGAGGCCAGACGCCCGGCAATGTTCGTTGAATGTATGGGGTCTGAATGATTATGACGTGTCGCAGCTGCGGTGGGTGACTCTTGCCAATATGGTTGCCAAACAGGATATTGCACAGTTGTGGGGGTCCCCTAGGCCGCCTACAGTGACTGCTTGGAAAGAGAGCATGGACTGGTGCATGTTCAGAGAGAAGACGGTATATATAGCAAGAGGCAGCCCCAGAAAATGGGGAAAGATATGGAACCAGTGGAACTCGTACCGGGGAGATATCTGTACGCCCCCACTCACAGAAATTCCTAGTCCTTCTCAATCGCCCTGACCTACATTCCTTCTAAGCTGTGGTATATTGTGTTAGTTATATGCAATTTTGCCTTTGACCCCCCCATGTCTACAATCGAAGACTTTTCTCTCCTGTTGTCATGTATCTCCCGTCCTCCTTGAGCACAGACCTAATGGATGTACTATTGCTGTATTGCCTTGAATGTATGTCGATTTGTTTTTGGTTTTTTTCTGTTTTATATAATAAAAAGTTATTAAAAAAAAGAAAAAAAAAAAAAGAACTGCCTTATCCTTGCTCGAGCCCTGCTGATTCGAACGCGGCTCAGAAGCTATCCTGGTCCGGCTGGACCCAAGATCTACTCGTATCCCCCAGCTCGAGGATTGAGAGCTGTGCGCCGGATACGCACCCGCATCGAACTTGAACATTAAGACTGTCCCGCTACCCTAATCCCTACCGAGACTCTTTGAACCCTTGCTTTGCTTGTATATAAGAATCTGCAGATCATAAAGATCCATTTTGCCTGAGAGATAAAGAATACGTTCTCTTGAAGCCTACTTGTCGAGTGGTGCTAGCTTAGCACGTGCGATCCTAGATTCAAGATCCTCTCCCCAAGGGGTCTCCCGCCAGTGCTCGGCAATGTTCCTAGGAGAGGGGGGTCACAGGGTGGTCAGGCACATATTCTGGCCTTCCATGGGATAGCCTTTTGAACACCAATTTATTTTGAAGTTGATACACACTGATCAATGTGGATTTGTGCCCGGGAGGAGTACAGCGCTTAATATCAGATGGCTGCCTCAGATTATGGCAGGTACGTCTGGCTCGGGGTCGACGGAGGGGTGCATAACGCTTGACCTGCAGCATTCGACTCACTACACTGGGACTACATGTTTTACACCCTCACCAGGTTTGACATACCTGCCGAATATATTGCTTGGCTGCGGCTACTATACACACATCCCACAGCTTGCACATGCACAGGACAGCACATATCACCACCATATACAGTGGCTAGAGGTACCAGGCAAGGGTGTCCACTGTCGCCTTTATTGTTTATCCTGGCATTGGAACCCCTTTTACATAGGCTCCGTTCCCTAACTGGTGTAAGGGAATAGTGAGAGGCCCTGTGATGCATATTGTCTCTGCATACGCCGCCGACATCATTTTGTACATCAAAGATATGGATATGGATCTCGAGCCCCTGCCCTCAACTTTCGATTCCTTCAGGGGGTTGTCTGGCCTCACGATCAATGCTGACAATCTTATGTTTACTTTCTTGACGGCCCCGCACGTATTGGGCGGTTGCTTTTAGGCCAACAGGAATTTAGTATAGCACCTGATACCTTCAGGTACCTGGGTATACAGATTTATCGTGCTGCAACAGACTTATTAGAAGGCAACCTGATTCGAGTGGTCACTGCTCTTATAGGGCAGGTTAAATTCTGGACCTCACGCCCCTGTCGGTGGCTGGAAGGGTTGCCATAACTTAAATGGTCTCACCAACCTCCCCGTATTGGTACCGGGAGGGATTTTTAAATTGTTTAACTGTCTAATGTCAGAACTGATTTGAGGGACAGGACACAGACAAATTAACCTAGCGAAACTACAACTCATTCCACCAGTGGTTCATGGGATGTGTAGTCTTGGCTGTTTTATTCTTTACATATTCTGCTGCTGAATTAATGAAATGATGAAAGTAATGCATAATCCTCGCCTCCGGTCGCGACATAGAATCAGATCTTACCTTTATAACGGACTCAAAAGCTGTTTTTCTTTAATTTCACGTTTATCTCACCTTCCACTTATTTCACCTCTTTTTCTAGTAATCATTGAAACGCAATACGTTTATGTACGATCCCCTGCTTGAACACAGACTTGTAAATCAGACCGGAGTATGAAGGACAAACTAAATAAGGCGGAACCTTTCAAAATGTACTGTCCGAATTCTAGATTTTAGGCAGCCCAATCAAAGTGGTGAGAGGGCATAGCAACATAGCCAATGGAGGACGAGTCTACCCTGAGCCAATCTGAATCCGTGCTGCTGTTGGCGCACAACTGAAGGCAAACAAAGCGACGCTCTCGTGACGTGGAGCGCAGGCCAGGCTTTCCACTTCGGCGGAAGTCTCTGTAGAGAGGCAACACACTGGCTGGTGTACTGGGACAGGCCAGGAAGCGACGCGTACGTGACGCAGAATACAGGTCGGATGGCTCTCGGTGGCGGAAGTGCACTCGACAGAAGCAGTTGTGTTCGTGCGGGTCACAGAGGATTTCCGGCTGCCTTAGGTCTCGACAGCGCTTACTGAGAGGGACAGGCGGAAGGCAGGACGCGCAGCACGTACATCCTGTGTATGAGGTACCTGTGTCTGGGAGGGGGAAACCCGGCAATGATTTAAAAAAAAAAAAACAACTTCATATAACTGCCGCCTTGTACACGGAGTGTCGGCCAAACGCAGTCTCAATGTAGTCTTATTTGAGGCTATTCATGGCATATCACTGCCTACCACTTCAAGCCTGTTTCATGTTTTACACGGCCTTTAGAAGTTTGTACCCTCTCCCCGCTGAAAGTCCAGCTCAAACCCTCCTAACATAAAAATATAGGCCTCCCTTAGAAGTTGAGCTACTCCTCAGAAATACCCCCCTACCTCGATCCTCAAACCAGCTTCAAGCAATTAGTACGCTCATTTATACCCTTGAGGACCAGCTCCTTAGTCCTGAAAACGCAGCAGACCTCTATCATGCATTGTGATGTTTCCCTTGAGCTTTATAAATGTTCCAGTAAACAAAATATTTGCTTGCAATGCCACCCGTTAAGTAAATATGACCCATGTTACTATTTTTTTAAAAAAAAAGACTTGCATGTAATGCCGCTACGTTGTGATTATGTTTAATATAGCAGTTCCACCTCTTTGCCTCTTATACTACCGCGGCTCCGCCTCTACATCTGTGGTAACCCACTTAGCAGTCCGTGACCTATATGCCGTTTTCTCTTTCTATGTACAGCTCTTCTGATAGGACGACTATAGTTATAAGTCTAAATACATCAATTCATTGCTTCACATTGTAAGCAACCAAACAGATTGGTGGCCAGTGGTGGTTTGCCATAGGTTTTTGTTTTTTGCATGTATGTACGTGATGATGGCAATGAATTTGATCGGTGAGCATGTGCACTGTACTTTAACGTTATGTTCTGTAACCACTACAATACAACTTTCTTTAAAGGTTGATCCATTGTATATATGTGGCATTTGTAATGTGCTTACCTAGGTGAATGGCAGTGGAGTGCAGTACAGGGACAAATATACATTTACCAAGTGGTTGAAGGAGTGGCTGTGTTCTGAGAGCGAAGTGAACTGTTATTGTATCTTGAGCAAGTGTTTATAAAGTAGTATGTGTCAAGCTTTTTTCCAAACTGGAGCAGAGTATGTATGGCGTTTTGATGTGCATGTCGATGTTCAAGATCCTGGGTACGCGATTGGAGAAAGCGCATTGTCTTGTTTTTAGGTCTCTCATACTGTCGTCATTGTCAGACTTATTGAATCTAAGGCTGTAACTTAAAGGGGGCTTTGGTTCAGCCAAACTCACACCATTGGCTTTTTGTCTTGCAACTATTGTCCTGAGACCTAGTCAAGCACATTTTATAAATTTAGGAGATTGAATCTCATATCTCATTCTATCAACTGATTCTGTATACTTCTGTCTCTTTACATGCTCTAAGCACTCCTCTTTACATGCTCTAAGCACTCCTTCCAGCTCTCCACCCCTCCTACCCAAATCCAAGGGTTTGATAATCCATTATGAGGTTGTTTTTTGTGAGGAATGTTTCACCTTCTTTAATAGAGGGAGCCGATACCTACCTGTCCTAGTTTTCCTCGTCAAATATGCTTGAGAGTGAGGTTGGTGTCCAGGACAATCCACATTACTTGGTGTTAATATTCTATTCTATCCATTTTCATGTGGTAGAGACAAGTGTGGGCCATCTGTTGCTTGTTTTTAGTAAATAGTGCTATTGCGTTTTAGTGTAGATGAGCATTGGGTAGGTGCTGGCCCAGGTCTTGAGTTGCAAGCAGTGTTTGAGATTTGTGATGCTTGGGGCGAAAACATACCTAAATGTAGATTGCATGTCATCATACTATCGGTGAACTTTGATGCTTTTAGTAGAGTTCCACGGTTCTCTTTATAGAGTTTGAAGGTGACTGGTGACCAGATTGGACCATTGGGGACTCTGTGTGTGATAAGATTATTCGGGGACCTGCAGATGTAACTTTTGTGAAGGAAGCTGCTCTTGTGCCTACATTTTACATGGTGTATGTGCTGCCTTTCTGTATTGTGTGACTTGTACCACTGCAGGTTTAAAAAACAATGTCTGTGTGTGATTGAACCTTTCCCTGCTGCTGCTGCTTGTTATACCTCACTAGTGCACAACATGAACTTACACTGCTGCTGCCTTGCCAACATATTTTGTTCAAACGTGAGACTGGAGGCCTTTTAGATTTCTTCACCCCACTTCAGTACTCTTGTAAGTTCACATTAATCTTAGTTGAAAGGGATGAGAATGCGCACTGCTTGGCATACAGGCATGTCCTCTGTCCTGAGTGACCCATCTACACGTGAAACTGGTATTGCTTTTTACTGATCCACCTGAAAGACTAGCCCTGTCTATGGTAATTCCATGCTCCAAAACCTGTACTGTGGGGGCATGTTTTGTGTTTGTGTGCCTGCTGAGTGGATGGTACACACTCAGTAGGTAGATTACATGTGAGAAAGGAGTATGGTTGCTGGGATTAGTCCGAACAATCTTTTATTTCCCCACACCCCCGACGAATTAGCATAGCGCAAGATGGGGATTTACATTGGAAGTGCATTATCTGCATTCCTGTGCCTGAAAAGTAGAGCCTCGGCACTGATGTTTGAGGGAGCATGTAGACCGGATTACCCTCAGCAATACGAGAAGGATCTTCTATTACAGGATTGGTGATAAGCGTTTTCCAAGCACTGTCATTTAGTAAACTGTAGAGCTCTGGGGTGCGGGACAAATTCTGTTCTTAAGGGCGAATGAGCATCTAGGCAGGGCCTACTTTTGCCTGTCTGATTACTACTAAATGAAGCTTGTGAAGAGACTTCATGCTTCATTTCACTCATGTTGTTGATACTGCTTCTTAAAGCCAGATAACTACCTGCTGTGAGTGCCATCATCTTGCATAAAGGCTATGTCCACGCTACAGTCAGAAAATTAAATTTGAAATATAATCCCCAACCAGTTCCAAAACCTTATACAGTGGATGCACATCCTCTGTCTGGAAAAGAAGTATAAAAGTTGGCCCCAAACAACCCCACTTAGTTCTAGTTGCATGTTCTTGAACAGGTGTTCTGCAGAGTACTCTGATAGTTGCTTTGAAACCAAAGTAGGTATCTGCATGACAGCCAGTCTCGCAGAGGGGAGACGACGTGACCTGAAGTCTGCACAGCTTTCTAGTGAAGTCGATTTGCCTAGTAGCCTGCTTGCTTGTCAAGAGCAGAAAGTACCTGACTCTGCAGGAAGAGACACAACCCTACTCATTCTCCCAGCATGTGGAGCTCTGGGAGTGAAGCTGTGACTAATCGAAGTTGTGTGGTCCCATACTGACAACCAGAATGTGTTTTTTATGGAGACTGTGAAGAAACTAGCCAGAAAAACAGCAGGTTCTCCAGCACTGCTGCAGTGTGCCAGAAGGAGTAATGCCACTGTCTGCATGGTCTTCCTCAAAGAAGCTATAATCTGTGCAAAAGCTAAAGGCTTGACAGAGGCTGAAACTTTAGAATCCAAGAACTCTATCACGTCTCCTGTGCTGATCACTACGATAGCCCATGTGAGCAGCACGGTAGCCCATGTGAGCAGCACGGTCACTTTGAGGTTATGTTATATTGATTAACAAAGCTCACTAATCACCCAACAGGGTGTCTAGGTGCTTAGACCCCTGTGTATGCTTGTGGTCCCCAAGATGTTTATAAGGAGAGGCAGGTCTTTAGATACTTGTGCAACTCCAGAAGTGAGGAGGAGGCTGCGATGTGTTGAGGAATGCAATTCCATGTCTTGAGTGCAATGTAGGAGAATGAGCTACCACACACAAACACAAGGAGATGATGGACGAAGCGCTGAAACGTTTCAGACACTCACCCCGTCACAGATCTGGGTTGAATTCATCATCATTCTTTAGCTCACTCCGCCACCTCAATTCAGACCCAGCTATACATATGCAAATCAGTCTTGACCCTGTGCCTCATGGAAACAGTCCGGCCCGAACTGCTAAGCCAGTTCCTTCCTGAACCGGAAACAAGCATCCTGGAACCCGTTTCTGGGTAACACCCTTCATCAGCCAAGCTGGCTTGAATCCAGTGGCAAAGTGAGCAAGGGCCCCACATCTGGGCATACCCTGCCAACTTAGGGCGAACAAAGCAAACACAAGGAGAATGAGATGCCCCCAGTTTTGTTTTTGGGGAATGTGAGAGTGAGGCAGAGCCTAGGTGTCTGGTAGGTTGGTGAAAGTGTACGTGGCTCTTCAGGTATTCTGGTCCTGTGTTGACTTAGTCTTCGTATGTGTGTGTGTGTGTGTAAGTAATTTGAATTGGTTGCACTTGTGAATGGGGAGCCCATGAAGCTTCTTGATATGTGGCGTGAGATGTAGAGTATGGGTCATGCAGCAGTGTTCTAGATGGTTGGAGCCTGTGCAGCAGTTTTTTGGAGATTCTGGCATGGAGAGTGTTGCCGTAGCCCAACCTGGGGGTGATGAGTGCTTCCGTGACAGTCCATCTGATATAGAGTCAACCATTTGAAGACTTTAAACAGCATGCTTAGGGGGTGGTGATGTTGAACTTGTTGTCTAGAATGACCCCTACATTTCTTTGGTCGTCTGTGGGAGTGGGTGCAGGTGCTAGCGCCGGCTGTCACTGGGTGGAGTCTCATGGGGAGGTCTTGAGCAGTAGTCTCTGCTGACGCTGTTGCCGTGCCCTATGTCCCAGAAACCTCATCGTCTTAAGAAATGGCCTTGCTGAACCAGTCTGCCGCTTGGATTACCTCCTCAACACAAGTGAGGATCTAGGCTGCCGCCTGCGACCAACGGTGCAATACTGAGAGCGCATTTTACAGTATGGCAACAGCTGCATCTCCGCTGAACAGGGGTGCTGAATTCGAAAGACTGTGCCTTAAATGCACAAAGGTAATCCTGCCATTAGGAGTTTAATCTTTCACCAGTTTGAACTCCAGCACATAATAAGTTGAATTGACCTGAAATTGGTGATTGCTTAGTGAACTCCCCCCTATACCTAGTCTTTGTCTATGCTTCTTAGAATTCACCACAGGTTATAGGGGTAGCACCATACAGTGGTAGAAGGCAGGGAGTAGTGCTTGGATAAGAGCCTGTGAGGGAGATTGTATGCCTTGTGCAGTATTTTTTTTTCTTTTACTGTGATACTGCAGTACTTTATTATACTCGGAGCCAGTGGAATTATGCAATTGTGCAGTTGCAACATTTTCCAAATAATTATAGATTTGCTGCACTTGCCCCATATTACATCATCTTCTGCATAATCTGCAGATTTAAAAAAAAAAGTTTGTCTAAAATTGTTCAAAAGTTACTAAAAACTCAGCAACAAAAGTTGCAGTGTAGTTGAATGACCTTTGCAAAAGTTGACTGATCACTTTTCTGTTGCTTATTGCTATATTAGGATATTAAATTGATACGATTGCAGTGCAACCAATTCCCAGATGGTATTAAAACATGTAAGCGTCAAAATTATTAAGGAATAGTATCATAAAATGTGCCACATTACACTGCATAATTTGCCGCATTATTTATTCAATCCTCTTGCATAATTTGGCACTCCGCTGCTGCATAGTTGCAGTAGCCCTGATTATACTAAAAAGAAGCATGGGATAGACAGTTATTTATCATGTCTCATTGTGTGGGTGCAGAGTCTCTGCCCCCCACGGTACGTCCTTTAGAAGCCTTTAGCTGCTCAATCTCACCACCCTGAGATTCAAATGTGAAAGGCGTGTACTTGGCCCAGTTTGTGGGGCCATAAAATGGCCAGATCCCAGAAGACAGTAGCAAACCACCACAGCCATCACTGTTGTGGCCCAGTAGCCATCATCTGCTCTCTGGCCCCCTCCAAACAAAGGGCCCCATTAGGATGGCGGGTGGATTGCCCCCGCCGGGACGGCGGCAGTCACCGCCTTCCCGACGGGGGCAATCCGCCCGCCATCCCCTTAGAACAGACCCCCCCGGAAAGCCCGTCCGCTGCTTTTCCGCCCGGTCGACCGGGCAGAAATGGCTTCTATATGGTGGCGGTGTCTGAAGTCCGCCCGCCATCCTAATGATGCACAAAGTCTTACAGACCACATTTTGTGCCAGTTGCCAAAATAACACAAAATACGAGAAGTGGGTAAAGAATAAGAGAGTCTAGTTTTGAATAGAGACATCTGGCGTTTTTTGTTGTCTCTCCGCAGTGGCTTCTGATAGTAATTTGAGAGACGATTGATGTAATTAACAGAAACCGATCCTTTCGTGTGGGGTGAAACACGTTGTATGCTTTGATCTCAGTCCTCTACTAGGGATCAGGCAAGTTCTCGAAGCTTTATTGCCAATAGCAATTTGAAGCTGGGCCAGTACACTTGGCATGTAAACCCAAAAGCTCTTTACATAACGAGAATCTTTAAGATTGTTTTAAGTGCTGCTATTATTGCTTTTACTCCAATGGGTATTTTGAGTTTTGGGTAGGCCATAGAAGATGCATTAACCACAAAGACAAATTACCTTTCTGGCATTGTGGAAAAAACAGTATTCCTTTTTTTTTTTCATTCTTTTTTATTGAAGTTAAGACCAACAGTGGCCATCATGGTCGCACACAAGGGCTGCAAAGGCGTACAGTAGATCACACAAGGGGTACAGTGTTACATCAGTGTCATGGCAATATGGCTGCAATATATCAAAACAATCAGATGTCTACCTCAAGTACCGATCGTCGAGGCTGGGGGGGGTTCACATATGCCGCCCCTGTAGTCGTTCCATTTATCCCATACCTCCCCCCATTTCTTGGGACACCCCCGGGCCACATATACTGTCCTCTCTTGCAACATGCACCAGTCCATGTCCCGTTTCCATTCAGCGAGTCGTGGAGGCGGGACTGCCCCCCAGAGTCTTGCAATGTTGCGCATAGCTACCATCTGGCCGAGCGTGGTCCAGAGCCTGCCTCTAGCTGGTAAGTCCGTTGGCTCCCATATGTTCAAGATGCAGCGTTTTGCCTCTGGGCGCAACTCTACCCCCCAAACGTCTTGCATACAGCGCACCACCTTCACCCAATATGCCTGCAGTAGTGGGCACTCCCATAGCATGTGAAAGAAGGAGCCAACCATTCAGCACCCCCTCCTACACCTGTCACCCTCACACCTGCCCATCCTTTTCAGCCTGGTGTTTGAAATGTACACTCTGTGTAGAATTTTAAGTTGGATGAGCCGCAGCCTAGATGAGAGAGCCACCTCCTATGGGGAGGCCAGCGCGCACCTCCACTCCTCCTCGTCAATTTCCAAACCATTAGCCTCCCACCTCCTTTTAAGGCCCAGGAGAAAATCGGGAAGGTTATTTATCAATTTCTTATAGGTGAGTGAGATTGCGTGTTCCTGTATGTGACCATCCAGCAGTCTATCTTCCAGGGGGGATGCCTGAGGGGGCACCGTACCATGTGGGATGTTCTTCTGCAGTGAATGACGGACTTGGAGGTACCTAAAGTACTCAGTGTCCGCGAGGTCATATGTAGTTTGTAGGGATGGGAAGGATTTGACCCCGCCAGAGTCCCATAGATCCCCAATCCGGGAGATACTGATAAGGTCCCAGTTCCGGAACCCCTTGGTACGACCCAGGAGGCAAAGTCGTTCGGAAACCCAGAGCGGGGTGGCCATGGTAAGCATGTTGTGCCAGCCCATATTGCGTTGGACAATGTGCCACAATTGCACTGTGTGGAGAGTCGGCCCCGTTAGTGCGTGTCTGCCTGGCTGTGAGTACAGCGCTGCTTCATAATTCCCCCCTGGTAGGAGCTACCTATCCATGCCATACCCTGGGTCGTTACCGTCGCTATAGGTACCTTGATTTATGGCCAAAAGATGCGCGGCCCAGTAGTACCTTCGGATGTCGGGTAAGGCTATCCCTCCATCGTACCACCCCAAAGTCAGTTTCTGCAGAGCTATTCGGGGTGCACCAGACCACAGGAGGTTCCTCTGCGCCGCCTCAATAGCCGTGAAGTACGAAGATGGAACTAGATCAGGGTAATTCTGCAGGGCATAGAGGAAGCCGGGCAGCTCCATCATTTTAAAAAGTGCCGCCCGGCCCAACAGGGAAACCGGGAGCTTTTGCCAGGCGGCGTAATCGCGCTTGAGCCTCTGAAGGGGCGGGAGCAAATTCCTATCATGCATGGCGGTCTTGTCCTTAGATATAAAAATGCCGAGGTACGTGAAGCCCTCGGTGACCACCTTTATGGGACAGTCGTGTGGAGGTATGGGGGTGTTTCCGTGAAGGACATACAATAGAGATTTACTCCAGTTCATGCTATATCCGGAGTTCTTGCCAAAGTTTGTGAAAATGTCCAGGGCTACAATCAACGATCTCCGGGGCTGCGAGAGATAGAGGAGGATGTCGTCGGCGTACAGGGAGATCCTGTCCTCCCAGCAGTCGGCCCACCGAAGCCCTTTCAGGGAGACGTCTTGTCTGATCCAGGTTGCCAGCGGCTCAAGGGAAAGGGCAAACAGAAGGGGCGAAATCGGGCACCCCTGGCGTGTCCCTCTCTCCAGGGTGAAGGCCTCTGAGACCTTATTGTTCACGACCACCTGGGCAAGAGGCTCTGAGTAGAGGATAAGCTGGGGCCGAAATCCAATTTACGAAGGACCGCCATCATGTATGGCCATTCAAGGGTGTCGAAGGCCATTGTGGCATCAAGTGATACCACTACTGCATCTTCGCGTATCGTATGGCATCTCCCCAACACCCCGTTCAATCGACGGAGATTAAGTGCCGTATTACGGTGGGGCATGAATCCTGATTGGTCCGGGTGGACCAATGTGGTGAGAACCGGCTGGAGTCTATTAGCCAGGACCGTCGCTAATATTTTAGGTTCCGCATTTAACAGGGAGATAGGCCTGTATGAGGCACACAGCTCCCTAGGCTTCCCTTCTTTAGGAATCGCTACAATAGTTGCTAGTCTTTGGTCACAGGGCAATACCCACTTGGACTTGCTTTCGTCGAATATGCGCTTAAGATAGGAGCTGATGCCATCAGGTTTGAGCTTGTAGAGCTCAATCGGAAGGCCGTTAGGCCCAAGCGCCTTACCGGGATGAAGATCTCCGATAGAACGCTCTACTTCCGCCGTGGTGAGTGGCGCCTCCAAGAGGTCCCGCTCCACATCAGAGAGGGCCGGCATCCTAAGATCCGCTAGTAGTGCGACCGAGTCTTTCTCATGGCGGTCAGACCCCCTGCTAAAGACTGCCTGGAAATGGCGGGTAAACTCAGGGACTATGTCTTGTGCTTCAGTAACTACAGTGGCGTCCGCTGTCCGAATCTCAGCCACTACCTTACTTGCTTGTTGCTTTTTGTTGAGCCACGCCAGGAGCTTACCCGCCTTGTCTCCCTGGTCGTAGATCTTACCCTCCCTAGCGGCAGCCATCTTCTTTGCTGCCTCCGTTACCATTGCCTGGTACTCTGCGGTTTTTAAGGACAGCCGATTAACGCGCCCCGGGTGTATCCGCAGTACGCGCTACCTCCTCCAACGTACCCAGGTCATCCTCAACCGCAACCAGCTGCGCCTCCTCTCTACGCCGACCAGCAATCGCCGAGAGGGCCTCTCCTCTGAGGATCGTTTTAAAGGCCTCCCATAATGTAATTGCCGATTCTACTGAACCGTCGTTGCTATTGAAATAATTGGCTATTGAGAGGGTCAGTGCCTTACGGAGTTCCTCGTTACGGAGGTACCAGGCATTGATAGGCGCCACGCACCCCTACTGCCCACAGTAAGGTGGGCCATAACCGCAAGTGGTCAGAAATACCTCTCGCCAGATGCGTTGCCGTGCGCACTGTTGTCTCGGTGCAGAGGAGTAAGGATATGATCCAAGCGAGAGAAAGAGTGATGCAGCCCCGAAAAGAAAGTGTATTGAGTGTCTGTGGGGTGTGCCAGTCGCCATACGTCCGTGAGGCCAAACGTTTCTAGGAAATCCCCCAACCATCTCTGCCCCCGTGGTGTGTCCCTGGGTGGATGCCTGTCCAGTGTACTGGAGACTACCGCATTAAAGTCCCCCCCCCCCCATACACATCCTGCTTATACCCTGGGACCTCTGCACGCCACTGGACCCTCTCAGAACCTCTCAAGTGTGACCAAACTAACATTACCGCCCCCACCCCAACTCCCCATAACTTCTCACCCCCCCAACCCCTGCCCCCCCCAGTTTCCCCCCCCCCCCTCCAGCTCCACTCCCCCTCCCCCGCCCTCAAGCAACCCCACGTTTCCATGCCTTCCTAGCCCAACTGGACTCATTTCCTCCCCCCCCGAACAAGGCCCCCCACCCTGCTCTGTAGGTTTCAAACTACCCACTACCCCAATTAGCAGAGCGCCTTAAGCCCAACCCCAACCCAGGAGTGAGGGAACCGCCCCCTCCCGAGGAAACTCTGTTAGGGAGGACGTGCGCTGGCCCCAACTCCAGCCGCCGTGCCTGCGCTGCCCCCAGACTAGAAAGCCCCTTCAATCATTAAGCGCCCACAGACCAGCAGCAGAGTCTCGGAGTCACTTGGGCAAATGCATTTACCATCCCTACATTAGAATCAGGCACCGTAAACATCACAATTACAGTATACGTTACAGTTCAGCAGGGCATGGTCCCGCAATAAAAGTCCTCAGCGTGCAGCCGAATCCCGGATAGAGTTCCCTCGGGGACTGGCCGATCTGGAGCGCCATGATCGCTGACTCTGTGCGTCCCACTCTGATTTATCCGCAGCGGACCCGGGGAGTGGGGCCCGATTCCCCCTCCATGTGTCGTGTTCTTGCCGCGCCTGGTCAGCCGCCGCCGCCGTGTAAAGACACTCCTGGACCGCCGCTGGTGTGGTGAAGAATAGGGACCTGCCTCCCATGATGACTTTTAGTTTGGCCAGAAAGAACATCATATATTTTATGCCCCTGTCACGTAGCGCCGCTTTTACTCCCAGGAATGAGCGCCGTTCCTGTTGGACCTGCAGTGTGAAGTCGGGAAAGAAACGGATGGTGGCTCCCTCGTACTGCAGGTCTCCCTGTTGCCTCGCCACCTGAAGGATAGCGTCGCAATCCCTGTAGTTCAATATTTTGGCGATTATTGTCCTGGGCGGAGCCCCCAGCTTGGGCTTAGGGAGCGGTGCGCGGTGGGCCCGTTCAATCGTAAAGATCTTGGACAATCTTTTAGGCTTCAAGTGGTGGAGGATCAAGTCCTCAAGAAACAGTTCCACACTTTGCCCTTCCGTTCCCTCCGGCACACCAACCACGCGGATGTTACTTCTCCGGGCCCTCCCTTCCTGATCCTCGAGCCGAAGGGCCATTTGGCGGTGTTGGTGCACAAGCTCATTGATCCGACCTTCAAGCCGCTTTTCCGAAGCCTGTAACGCTTTAATGTCCGCCGCGTTTGATTTCGATCTCTCCGTAGTCTTTTCCCAGATCCGTGCGAAGCAGGTTCACCTCAATGGAGATCTTGTCCATTTTTGTCTCAAGGTTGGTACCCAGCGTCTGAATCGCGGCCATAATGGAGGTTAGGGATGGTTCCATCTGGCCCGCCTGGTCCCCAGCCGTCGCTCCCGACTCCTTGACTCAGCGGCACCGCATACTTGTCCAGCTCGTTCGTCTGGGTGGACGCACCTCCCTTGGGCCTCATGGTGAACAGGTGGCGCCCCTGTAGCCCAACCACCGGGGCCGACGGATCGCAGGGCGGTAGTAGAGATCTCCGGCGCCTGCAACTACCTACGGCAGGGAGGACCCCCACCTGTACACAAATCTGCGACGGTACGTTCACCACCTTCGGGCCCCATCGTGCCAACCTCAACCAGGGGCGTCCTCGCCCGGTCCTCAACAGGCCCAAACAAACCGTCCGCGGGCCCAGTGCCTCACCGCTCCAGAGAATGGCCCACCAGGTGCCCAAGTAATATTACGTTGGCCAGAAACCTACGATAAACTAACATGAGTGATATTGGGATATTTGCGATATGTGATTTGCAAATGTCTTTGTATCTGTTGATTTGTGTGTCAATGGAAACTGGAACTTTCTTTTTGTGCGTGCTTGCATAGGTTTTGTTCTATGCATTTTCTTCCATGCGCTGTTAGCTTTCCTAATTCTTGCTCTTAGAGCAGTAGCAATTTGACTTGTTAATGACTTTAAATTCAATGGCATACTTAAATATATACAGAATTTGAAGCCCTAACTTTGAAACTCTATCATTGATTTTTCACGTTCTTCATCCTAGTTATCCTTTAAAGATGACTTTAAAATGGGTACGTTTTTAAAAGAAAAACTTTCCTTTTGTTTCAGGAATATTCTGTCTTTTGGTGTAAAATAAAACATGCCTGATACATGTTGTGTCCCTGGCTGCCATCTAAGAGATGGCAAAGAAGTGAAGGCGATGGGAGTTTCATTTCATAAGTAAGTAAAGCAAAATAGAATTATTGGGTGATTTTTGAAACACCTGGAATTTTTTTGTTAGTACTACATGTTCATTGGAAAAATATATGTAATTACAACTTGCTTGACGATTTATTTATATATATATATATTTTTTTTTTACTGAAATCAAAAATAAATTTGAGGGCACTGCATTTGAACTCAATGCATTAGTTTGGCTGCCATCTCTTAGATTCACGATTGCACATGCAGGCACCAACCCACAAACTGGCCATTACTTAAGTTAAAATAATAAATCCAATTAATTAGGTCTGGTGGGATATTGGCCTGTATGTTTAGAGCCCATTTTCAAAGTGGCAGTAATAGCAGTAAAAACAAAATTGGGAAAAGCATAGTTCGCACAGTAGTAAGTAAAATGAAAAATAAGAATAACCGAGAACTGGGCATGTTATCTAGCGATTGATTGTGAAACATAAGTTCACATTTTTTCTGCCCAGTGTCTTTTGTATCGGGGGCCGTTATTTTTTTCAAAAATAATTTTTCAGGCATAAGCATTGAACTTGTGTGATTTTTCAAACAAATATCGACTTTTTCACCTACATCCAAATCTATTGTATGTCAAAGTAGGTGAATATATGGTATTGTGAATCTTGTAATAAACTGTTGGCTTTAGCATGAACATTATTCTCAAATGTCTTTACTTGCAATTTCAGGTTTCCTAGAAATGCAGCTGTGCGTCAGTGCTGGCTGAAAGCAATCAGCAGACGTGGAAAAGATGAAACGGAATGGGTTCCTGGTCCAGGAGCACGTGTGTGTTCAAAGCATTTTACTGAAGACGATTTCCACCCTTTTGCCAATATTCGAGTTCTAAAAGAAGGAAGAGTTCCTTCACTTGCCCCTTCAACGGTATAATTATGAAGGATATTTTGGAGGGAAAAAATTGAAAAATAATTTGAATAAATTCGTTTTCAATTAAGCATTTGATGTGCAACTATACAAATACGTTTGTGTAATTTAATGCATCTGTGGCCATTACTTTCATTTATTTTAGAAATGAACAGTTTATAGTTTTATTATTTTCGTTAATTACTTATTTGCATTTATTAATCCATTACCTCTTAAACCAGATCTTTACAAGCAGGACTAAACTAATGTAAAAGTATCCATGTTTTCCTATAATTACTTTTCATTCCAAATAAAGACATCATTTCAAATTTTAAATACTCCTGTCTTCAGACAATTCAAACATCTAGATACATTATAATGCCACAGTGCAGATCCTTTGGGACAGTGAACCCTGCTTATACCTTGCACCAGTAGTCCTTAATTCCTAACCCTTTGGGAATCCCTGCACTTAGTTGATGATGGCATTCATCTAGTAATAGCTGAGAACTCAGGGAAGTTAACCAGTTCGTATTGGTTCATGACTTTTACTCACCAATGTAGTGGCAAAACAATAATTTCCATATGTATTTATTTTTAAAATCCGAGAGGTAGAGAAATATCTTCCTTCTAGTCTCATACTATCAGTAAGGGCTGCCCCTCTGGCAGATGGCAATTTTGAAAGCAGAGAGAGTTAAGGAAAATACAGTTTATTAATAAAACTTAGATAGTTGCAAGTGTGCACAAGTTAGTAATAATGATCATGTTTTCAGGTTATTGTTGCATATGAATACTTAGTGTACCGAAACCCGACAGATATTGAAATGTGACTATACTTATAGCCATTATGTAAAGGTGAAAGACTACTTGGCACAGCACCACAAAATAAATATGGATAAATAAAGATGGACATAGATATAAATAAAGTTTGTGATTGTAAAATGCACCTATCATGTTAGGATTCCCAACATTTTAAATGTATTTGTAAACTGGGACCTTTCAGGGTGTGCTGTGCCGCCCTGGTTTGTTAAATATCTTTGCTGATCCCAGCACTGAAACATAAACAAACATATTCCTATGTCTTCCCACTATGCAAATTTGAAGCAGACCCCCCTATTTAATGCTGTGCTTCCTATATGTGGAAGTTATTTCTGATTTGGAATCCTTTGGAAATGTGTGATTCTTTGGAGAATACTCCCCATTTGTCAATCCATTCGGAGCCAGAAATCTGCTTCAAAGGTTAAATTAATCCAATCTTAATACTGTTGGTGCCCCAAATACTTGGAATAACCCTATAAACGTTTTACCACATAATTGGAACCTTTCCAGTATATCTGCACACAAATCCAGATGTACAAAACCACCTGTTCTGCAGATAACGGGTAACAAAAATGTGATGTTTACTACCATAGTACTACAAATGTTCTTTTTAATGAGCCGCAAGTCCATTCTAACTTAAATAATTGGATCCTCTCCTGTAAAAAATAGCTTGTAATTATGCAGAGTTGTGTATCTGTTGCCTGACTGCTTACCATGAAGAGATAGATTTGCTTAATTCGTATATATGGGACTTCCATCTTTACTGATGTATCATTTTTGCTGTATCATATGCTTAAACCCTGTGAACATGTCAGAGGTTGCAAAAGTAGGTCAGGTTTAGTGTAGCTACCACCCCACTTCTTGAATTTCTTTAGTCTAGCACACAAGAGAATGTTCCAGTTGGTCTAATCAGTTAAACTATTTTGCTGTGTAATTTACTTGCCAATAAAACCTTTTGTTTTCTCCTCTTTGTAGAAACCTCGCCACGAATCAAAACCATTCACTGCTTTAACCAAGCCTACGGTGACAAAGCCAGTAGTGAACTTTAAAACCATCCAGCAGGATCATAACTATGCCCTATTGGATCCAGAGCATGCTGTAAAGAAGCTACAGGCATATAGAAACAGAATTCATGACTCTGAACAGAAGTTGGCAACATCTAGAAAACAAATAAACAGGCAGCAGGAAAAGATTAGATGCCTAATAGCAGAACTGGCAAGGCAAAAGGCTGTTAATTGCTAACCCAAGAATTATAATGGCCTAAACGCTCAAGTTTGAGTCTGTTCCCAAACTGTCGTTGACGGTGAAAGGAGAGCCAGTGTGAAACTTGAAAAATGAGTTCAACATTAAGTCAGTGTACCTGCATAAAGCCATGGTCTGAGTCACCTGCATCAAAGGGCTGTTACAGGCTAGCCGGTTCTGTACACAGCCCAACGCACAGGGACACAGATGGGCTTTACTTGGCTCGTGAAATGGGAGGCAGCTACCCATATGTTGGATTCCTACATGGTTTGATGGAGTTTGAAGGCGTTCGGAAGATCTTAACAGTCTTGAAGGGGCATATCTCTGGAACAGGTTGACCAGGTATCTGGGACCAAAGCTGTAAGCCCGAGAGTGAATGAGATACAGCAAATTTAGTGGAATCCCAGCTTGAATCCCTAGCCAGTAGAAATGTTGTCAATATTGCAATGGCAAGCCACCTGCTTCAGTCAGATAAAAAGACAACCATTACCTTGTTGCAACTGCAATCTCTGGATGGGTCTTTGGTAGTTACTTGTGAGTGCTATTTACACTGTTGGAGTTCTGTGATGATTCTGATTTAATACCTTGTGCAGACATGGAATGAGGGAAAGTCTTCAACGCAACTCTTTGCTGACTTTTTTTGTTGCAATTGTTGCTAATTCCTTCAGAGGCTTCAGAACCAATCAAAGTACAAATACCTCTTGTAGAATTGAAGACCACTGTGGCATATCTCAGCTGACTGTTGTTGCAAGTTGATAAAACAGTATAGTGGTGAATAGATGTAAGCTCTGTTTTGGTGGGACTGGGGAAGCCCCTGAAACCTTGTATTTGTTATGGAAATGGATTTAAATTATTCTAAAGTCACATTCTGAGATGTCTTCTTTCAGAAGTAACAACACCATAGATCTATATCACTACTGTCCAACCCCATGGAGTGGGGTTAAACATCGGTCCTTGCAACGGATCTTGGGTGACTTGAAAGCACTTTATTGTTAATTGCTTAGTTGAAGGAAGTGGCAGATCTGCCAAAAAAGAATTGTCTTCTACTTTGTAATTTCAATTAGCTCATCTCACAAAAGTAAGATCAGTCTGCATGCCATTGGCAAAGTGGAACACAGCAAGACTCCACTGCAAATACCAGAGCTGTCTTAATAAACACAGGACAATATAAGTAAATTGTGGTGATTGAGATTTAATTTCCTTACTCATGACAGACAGTTTGCATATGTTGGGGGACCAGTTTGGTGTGCTTTTAAGTGAATTCGAAAGGCTGCCTTTCCTTATATACATCATTTTAATGATCATCAATTTGGTTTCCATGCTAGTTCTTGCTTCACATATACTATCAGTGAGAAGTAATCCATAATGGTCAGAACATGATTGACATCTTGATATTTTATAATCTGAATTAAGAATGTATCTGAATGCGGTTGGAGGCATGCACAGCGAGAAACGTGAATAGAGCACGCTTTGTAGATCTTGTCTGGAGCTTCTTGACCCATCCAATTGGCTTTCCCATTTGAACAGTCTGGTGCGCTCCACAATTACAGTGGTGCAGCATCATTCAATATGCAATTCTATTTTAACCAAAAGGACCTGTTTGTAGTTTCAGACTCCTACATCCCAACTTCTACTACTTGGTGTGCTAGTCTCTTCTAACATTTCCGCTTATTTCGATTGAAAATTTTCTTGAAGAATTTTGCAGCAGCATTACTGTTAACTAGTTAACATTCCTAGAAACATTTCCCTGCATATATTGTTAGTTGGGTCAGGATGGATACCTAGAGGAAGTTCAACCCATGGCAAGTTGGAGTCGAGTAAGAATGCATACCTAGAGGAAGCTCAACCCATGGTAATAAGCTAAGCCTGACATTAAAAATCGCAGTTGACAGATCATTTAAGTGAAATTATTTGAGACAAAGGAACTGTTTTTGTTGGGGTTATGCGATCATTGTAACAATTGAAGATTAGAGAAAGTGGAGCACATACCCAAATCCTTAAATACTTAATAACGTCTGCGTTATGTTTAATAGTGGAGGAATACGAGAAGTTAACAACCATAGTGGATCCCTTTTGTGTGTACTATATTATGGTATAATCATATACTCCTCACTTCTCTTTTTACCATGAAAATAATCTCGTCAACATTCTTATTTACAGCCATGCATCTGAGACCTGTTTACTGTAAAAATTCCTGTCCTTTATTATGATAGTGCAATTCTTAAAATTTAAAATATCACAATCCAATGATCTCATAAGTAATTTAAAAATTCATCACATTAAATATCATCAATACCAATTCTCGGTGTAGACAAACATCATCATGTCCTATTAAAAAAAGCCTTTTTTTTTTGGTGGTAGTCTTATTCTTTTTTTAAATTCTTTTTATTAACCATTCATAAAGTCGACTGGACATGGCAAAGAGAAATACAGACATATATGCTTAGAGTCTTAGAGCATTCAAGGGTACAAAAATACAATATGCAATGAACTGCAACAGGGGTTAAGGCGTCAGTTGATCATCGGAAACAGGTTCCTTGGGGGAGCACAGATACTTCCGTGATAATTATCCAATTTTTCCCAGATGGAGGACCACTTCTTGGGACACCCACAGGAGGTGTACACAGTATTTTCCCTGAACATGCACCAGTCCATGTCTTTTTTCCAGGAGTTCACCCCGGGTGGCTCCCTCGCCCCGCCCATGACTGTATTATGTTACGTTTGGCTATCATCTGACCCAGCGTGATCCATAACCGATCTCTGCTGTTGAGGTCTGTGGGCTCGCAGATATTCAATAGACACCGCTTTGCCTCCAGTCCTATTACTACCCTAGTCACCCAACTCATACATTCAAGCACTCCTGACCAGAAGGTCTAAACGAGGGGGCACTCCCAGATTATGTGCATAAAGGAGCCTATCTGTCCACACCCGCGCCTACAATCGCCCCCATCCATCCTACCCATTTTAACCAAAGTTGGTCCAGAGATGTTGATCCTGTGGAGGATCTTTAATTGCACAAGATGTAATCTGGATGAGATGGCAACCTCCTTGGGGGAGGCTGAAGCCTCCTGCTATTCCTTATCATCTATCTCCAGCCCATCGTGTCTCAGAAGTGTGACGGGGTCTGGTGTATTGTTGACCTGCGTTTTGTACGTCGGAGATATGATCTCATCTGGCAGGTAGCCATCCCGTAGTCTGTCCTATGTGGACGAAGCATCCGTTAGGGTGCTGTCCCCAGGTATGTTCGACTGTAGTGCATGCCTGACTTCCTGATAGCGGAAGTGCTCGGAGTCCGCGAGATCGTGACTTTTCTGCAAGTCTGCGAACTGTATCACCCCTCCCCCCCCCCCTCCATCCACAGGTCACCGATTGTTGAGATCCCTATCAGATCCCACTTGTCGAATCCCTTGGTGGTGCCCAGCGTACCCAGCTTGTCCGAGTCCCAAAGGGGGGTTGCCAGAGAGAGTTGGCCATCCCATCCTTTTACTTGCCATTTGCCACACAGCCACCGAGTGTTTAGTCGGGCCCGTTAGGTGATAGCGGCGGGGTCTGGAATATACGGCTTTATGGTATGTGCCCCCCTGGAAGTAGCCATTTATCCATCCTGTAGGCTGGATCATATTCAGGTTTGTGCACAGTGATTTATGACCGCCAGATGTGAGTTCCAGTAGTATCGCCTAATGTCTGGTAGACAAATGCCCCCATTGTACCAACCCAGAACCAGCTTTTGGAGTGCTATCAGAGGCCTACCCTCCCACAGCAGGCTTCTCTGCAGGGCTTCTATTTCTCTGAAATAACATGTTGGGACAATATTAAGGGAATTCTGCAGGGCGTAGAGGAAGCGTGGTAGTGACATCATTTTGAATAATGCCGCCCTCCCCAGGAGCGAGAGTGGAAGTGGCCTCCATACCTCAACGTCCTGTTTAAGCCTCATCAGAGGCAGGGAGTAGATTGCGCTCATAGTGAAGCTTTGGGTCGGCTGCTATAAATATACCCAAGTATTGAAAGCCCTCACTTGCCACTTGCATGGGCAGTCGCAGGGCAGGTGTGGTGGCTCTCCGCTGAGTACATATAGTAGGGATTTGCTCCAATTTATTTTGTCATCCGAGTACCCCCCCAAAGACAGTGAAGTTGTCCAGGGCAACTCCTAGGGAGTACTTGGGTGAGGCCAGAAAGAGAAGGATGTCCGGGTAGATGGAAATGCGATCATCCTACCCCGCCATCCATTTAAGCCCACGAATTGAGGGACTCTCAACGGACCCACGCCACCAGCGGCTCCAAGGACAGCCTGAAGAGGAGAGGCGAGAGAGGACACCCCTGACTGGTCCCCCTGCTCAGGCCAAAAATCGCTGACTTTTTGTTGTTCACTACCACCTGCGCCAGGGGCTCGGATTATAAGAGCCGCACCCAGCCACTGAACCCCGGGCCGAAGCCCAACTTATTGAGGACTGTAAAGAGAAAGGAGCACTCAGGTGTGTAGAACGCCATTTGGCGTCCCGCGAGACCATTACCGCCGCCTCCCCAATAGTGTCAAGTCTTCCCATGACGCCATAAACATGCCGCAAATTTAGCACAGTGTTCCGGTGTGGCATGAAACCAGACTGGTCAGGGTGGATGAGGTTGCAGATTACTGGTATCAGGCGGTTTGCCAGCACCTTGGCAAGGATTTTGGGTTCGCCCGTTAACAGGGAAATTGGCCTATATGAAGAGGTGTGGTTCTTAGGCTTACAGTCTTTATGTATCGTCACCAACGTGGCTTCACTGGTCATAAGGCAGGAGTCCCTTTTCGTGGTTCTCGTTGAACATGTTGCGCATGTGGGGAGCAATAGCGTCCAGTTTCAATTTGTACAGCTCGATCGGCAGTCCGTTAGGTCCAGACGCCTTGCCAGTGCCAAGGCCACAGATCGCTTGCGCTAGTTCGTTGTCCTTGAGTGCACTGTCAAGAGCATCCCTTTCGTCAGCTGAAAGGGGCGGCATACAGGTATCCCGGGGTAGCTCCTCCGATTCCGTAACCGAGGATCCAGATTTTGACCTGTACACGGACCAGTAGTAGTCTGCAAACGTAATTGCAATTGCTAGTGGATCACTTATTGTGTCCCCCCTCGTCTTTCAATTCCGGGACCAGCCTGTTAGCCAGTTCCTTCCGGTCCAGCCAGGCCAACAGTTTCCCTGCCTTGTCCCCTAGGTCATACAGTCTGCTGGCTTTCTCTCTCTCTCTCCCCAGTGTTTTGGCCATGTCCGTGGCAATACTTCTGTACTCATCCTGCCTGAGCTGCAGGGAATGGAGCTTCTCTGGCGAGGGGCTGTCTGCCTCCGATTTTTCGAGGTAACGGATCCCACCCTCCAACCGAACTAGTTCCTTGACCGTGTCTTTTCGAATCCTAGTGATTGAGGACAGTGCCTGCCCTCGTAACGACCGTCTTAAACGCCTCCCACAGAACCTGAGCTGACCAGACCGTACCTTCATTGTTAGTGAATTCGTTTTTGATTGTCTGGAGGTGTCTTCTTGACAGCAGGGTTGCAGAGGTACCAAGGGTTAATCGGCGTAACTCTCCTGACCTGCCCACCTCCCAAGACCAGATGCACCCAGATCGAGGAATGGTCAGTGATGCCCCTTGCCATGTGCCTGAATTCCTGTGTCTCTGTGAGCAGGGCTGCGCTAGCCAGCAAGTAGTCTATTCGGGAAGAATTGCAGTGGGCGCCGGAATAAAATGTGTATTAGGTAGTGTCAGGGTGTAGTGTGTGCCAGAAGTCCAAAAATCCCAACGCTTCAAGAACATCAGGGAGGGTGGGTCCAAGTGACTCAAAACCACTGAATTGAAATCCCCACCCTGTACTAACCGACCCTTGGGAAGGGATAGTAGATGAGTGCCCAAGTCCCTGAATGTCAGGCTCTGCAGTCCCAGTGGGACATATACTGTCACCAGGTTGAGGGTTGCACCCTCCCAATGCCCGGAAACTGCTACATACCTTCCCATGTCATCCACCCAGGTGCACTGCTCAGAGAACGGAAAGGATTTCTTGAGCATGATACCAGCACCCCGGGACCCGGTGATAAACCCTGAGTGGGCCACCAGTTTGAATCCCCACCTGTCGAGCGCCCTACATGTGCCACCGACTAGGTGTGTCTCCTTGAGTAGTACCACCTATGGGAAGTGACGTTTATTGTGTTGTAGGACTATGCTGCGCTTGAGCTTATCCCGAGACCATTGACATTCCAAAGTAACAATCTAAGCTGCCTATCTCTGCCGTTCCCCATTGCATCTGACACAGTACACTCCCACGTGCTCCAGCTCGAAGAGTAATACAGTCGACATGAAAAAACAAATAATGAAACAGGAGAACGAAACTATGTTCCCAGAACCCACCCAACAACCCCAATCCCTGCTCCCCTGCACTCTTGGCCTAAAACTGCCCATCGTTAAACTCTGCAGATTGCCTGTCGCCCAAACTGATCTAACGGTACCTGAACTTGGGGGGTTGACGGCCACTCCCCGGCGAAATCCCCCCCCCCCTCTAGAAGGATCAGTACGGCTCCAGAAAGCTCGACTGTAAGCTACAAGTCAGCCAATTAACAACACACTTTCCACATCATGTTCACTAGCACCAGCTGGAATGGCAACAAAAAGAGAAACCACCCCGGGTAGGCCCAACCATCCTCCCCACAGTATTTGGTATTATTCTTTATATCTTTTTTCAATGGTTTTATCCAGTGGTTGTTTATGGAGCTCTTTTGTAAAACTGGATGTAAATCTTGTTCTTATCTTGTCTTAAATGCACACACAACCAACCGTTTCTAGTGAGGGAAGTCATACGGTTTCAAGGTGCGTTCCTGCGTTTGTTTCTTCAGAGAGGTTTGCATCCCCCGAACCATCGATGGGATGTGATCATTTTGGATATAGTCTTTTTTTAGTAACGCCATATAACTAAAAACTTACTGTATAAGAATCAATTTAGGATTGCTCGCACTTCAGTGTTAGCACAACATGCATTTGCTTTGTTCAGGGACCAGCCAGTGACACCCCCTGTTTCAGCGCAACAACGCTGTTTAGTAGTAAAGACAAAAATACGCACTTTCTGAGATCCAACACAAGGGCACTGGAATCTAAAATATTCTCTTTCAGCCATAACTCTTCAGAAAACTGGGGATATACCAAAGTTGCCATGAACTCCTGTGCTATGTATAAATGACATTTCATTTAAAGTATGATTCTGCATTCGGTTCTTGGCTTCTTGTGGTGTTATGTTTTTTCCTTGTAGACTTAAGATTGTGGTGTCAGATATAAGCGTGCCACGTCCAAAAAAACTCTCAAGCTGCCCCGTTTTATATATATATATATACTAGTTAAACACTGGGATTCTATTATTCTTTTGGCTGAGTATGCTTCTTGAGGTCAATTAAATTGCTGTGTACCATGTGTTAACTTACGTGCACACTCGTGCATGCACAATGTATTCAAACACTTGGGGCAGGATTCACAAAGCTGCCGCTGGGTCTGACTTTTGTTTTTGGTGTTCCTCAGCATGTTTTGCTATGTGTTGGAGGAGATGAGGCGATGGACTCTTAAGAAGCTACAAAATACCTGCTTTGGGTTGAGATAACCCAGGTGCCTGCTCTTAGCTGTCCTCTTAACTGTGTTTATTAAGAACACATTAATTCACGTTTCAGCTAGCTGCTTCCCTATTTGTCCTTTTGGTGGTGTGCCCCTCCTCCTCCAGCCCCCTTGGTACAGCCACCTTTGCAGGGGTGAGATGGGGGCCCTTTCATTATCTGGGACTCGAAGTGGCTTGGGGAGTTGAATATTTAATTGCTCTTCTCTCCTTTTCGGTGTCATAACTCAACCTCACTTCCATATTATTTCCCTGCTTCTGGCTGCCACAATGAATGCTTATGCTGGGGAAAAAATCGGTTTGCACGATTGGCTGGTATATTGAGACTACAGGGTGTGGGAAGATTGAATATTTTTTGGCAGCAAGTTTCCGTCATGACTTGTTTTTAATGTTTTAATTTTTTTTAATTAGTTGACTTTTTTTTAGATTTTTTTGTTGTTATGGGCGAAGTTTGTTCGAGCTCTTCATCAGGGGTGGAGTTCTAACAAAGTATTTGTTACATGGATTAGAAACAAAATGCTGAAACCACTCTTAAAAATGTATCTTAACCCCTTCGACGCTGATGACGAGCTGGGCTCGTCATGAGGTAGCCTCCTCGCACGCTCATGACGAGCCCAGCTCGTCATGTAAAGTGCGAATCCCTAAAACCCAGCGTACGGGCGGAAATCCTACCGCACGCATGCGGTTAAGACATCCTCAATTAAATGTGAAAATTTAGGAGACCGTATTTTTTTGAAAGACCGGTCTCAAACATTTGAACTGTAGCAAAAAACATCGGCAGCCAAACTCTGCAAAGTAATATGTTTGTTAATGTCAGGAGTGCACATGCTTTTATGACAATCAGTAACGTTTTGAGTAGTTATTTGGATACCCATAGTTTTTGGTTCCTTCTGCTTTAACTGCATTTGCACCGTAGCAAAGTTTTCCCAGCACACTGGTAATATTTCCCACAGGTGTTAGTTGGTGCTGAAAATGTTATTCTTTTCTTACATCCATTGGAAAAAAAGCTATCAAGAATAATACCAATTAAAAAGACTTGTTTTTAATATGACATAATGATGTTTGTCTGCGCCAATAATTAGTCTTGATGATAAATAATGTGATGAATTTTAAATTTACTTATGAGATATCATTGTATTGTGATATTTTAGATTTTAAGAATTGTACTATCATAATAAGGGACAGATATATTTTACAGTAAACAGGTCTCAGTGCATGGTTGTAACTAAGAAAGAATGTTGAGTAAATGATTATCGTGGTAAAAAGAGAAGTGAGGAGTATATGATTATACCATAATATAGGACACACAAAAGGGATCCACTATTGTTTTTTTTAAACATTCTTTTTATTGAGAAAGTGCATGACAGATGAATAAACACCAATCACATACAATACCTGCTAGTTACATCAAATACCGCGCTCTGGTCTGAGGCAGAGAAAAAAGGCGTATACATTTATACATGATTTTCCCTGTCTCTACTTCTCCACATTTCCAGTTCCACCACAGGTGACGCGCAGATCCCTCCCCTATAAGAATTCCACTTAGACCACTTTCTAGCCCACTTTTTTCGGGCACCCCCTAGCTATAAATACTTCTTTCTCCGCAACCATACATCTATCTAATTCTTTCAGCCATATTGCCTCTGCCGGCGGCGCCACTCCGCCCCATCCCCTTGCTATCTCCCTCTTGATTAATGTGAAACCCAGCGTTACCAATTGTTGCTCCGCCTCAGTTAAGTCTGTATCTTCCCAAACATTTAGCAGACCTAAACGAGGCCTCATCAAGCGGCCCAAGGTCTCCCTCCCATTGCTCCTTAAGTTTCCCAAAGGAATCCGGAAAGTTATTGCTACATTTTTTATATGTTAAAGAGATCGCCTTGGACTGTAGCGATCCATCCAACAAACGATCTTCAAGGGGTGAAGCCTCCGGTATACCCTCGCAGCTAGGGAGGGCCGCTTGCAGAGCATGTCGGATTTGGAGATATCTAAAAACCTCTCCCAGGGCCATATGGTAGACCTTTTGCAGCTCCTCGAATCTGAGAATTGCTCCCCTATTAACCAGGTCACCGACTGCCGAGATGCCAATATCATCCCACCTATCAAACCCCGAGTGATAGCAAAGCATGCGAATACCACAGTGACGTCGCCTTAGTGAGCAGTCCAGCCCAACCCAGACGCGAGGTAGCCAATCTCCAAATCTGTATCGTATGTAGAGTAGGGCCAATATACCGTTGCTTCTTAGTGCGAGAATACAGAGCCCCCAGATAACCTGACCGATCCATATTACCTCTTTCCAGGGCAAACGCTGTATCATCCGGCTGTGTGTATCTCCATCTATTCACAGCCACCAATTGAGAAGCCCAATAGTACAGCCTCACGTTAGGCAGCGCAATCCCCCCATCATACCATCCTTTCATCAGTTACTGAAGCGCAATCCTCGGGGCCGTGCCATCCCATAGCACCGTACGTACCTCTCCACCGCTACAAAATAGGAATCTGGGACCTTTTGTGGGCAGTTCTGAAGAATATATAAAAATCTTGGGAGAGCCAGCATTTTAAAAAGAGCGGCATGGCCCACCAGTGACAGAGGCAGCGACCTCGTATGCTTGACATCTGTGCCCAGCCTGGCCAACGCGGTGCCAGGTTACGGCTATAAAAAAGGGCCGGGTCTGGTGTTATGAATATTCCTAGGTACTTAAATCCTTCTGCCGAAACCACCAGCGCACAATCTTTGGGGAGGCGGGGGGTCTGTCCATGAAGCACATACAGCACAGACTTACTCCAGTTAATGGCATACCCCGAATTCTTCCCGAAGTTCGTGAAAATGTTGAGGACACTATGGTTTGATTTATATGGAGAGGCGAGATAGAACAGCATGTCGTCAGCATGAAGAGATACTCTATCCTCACACTCCGCTGACCATCTAAGGCCATCACGACGGATCCAGGCCGCCAAGGGCTCCAGCATAAGTGAAAACAGCAGCGGGGACAGCGGGCACCCCTGTCTGGTGCCCCTCCTAAGCTGGAACGTTCGGGATGTGTAGTTATCGACTCGAACCTGCCCCTGGATACCAGTATACAACAGCTTCGCCAGAACCTCAAAGAGATACGGCCACTCGACCGAGTCGAATGCCATGGAAGCATCAAGTGACAATATAACGGCGTCCTCCTCCAGATATTCCCGGCGCGCCATCACATTGTGGAGCCGGCGGATGTTAAGAGCAGCGTTCCTCCCAGGCATAAAACCAGACTGGTCCGGGTGCACCAGAGAGGAAATTACTGCTCCCAGCCTAGTGGCGAGGACCTTTGCCTCGATGTTGATGAGTGAAATCGGCCTGTAAGAGCAACAGTCGTGTACCGGCTTTCCGGCCTTCTGAATAACAACCATACTGGCCAGACGCTGGTCAGGCGGCAGAGCTCCCCGCTCCCAACTTTCCTGATACATCGCCTGCAAGTGCGGGACCACTTGAGAGGCCACAGCCTTAAGGAACTCACCGGGATGCCATTCGGCCCCATCGCCTTTCCAGACTTGATTTGGCTGATGGCTTTTTGGATTTCCTCATCCGAGAGATCTGCATCCAGCAGATCTCTGTCCGTTTCTGACAGGGTCGGTACGTTGCTATCTACCACCAGTTGGCGCGATTCCTCTGCAGTATAGGACGTGGAGGGAGAATACACCTTCTCAAAATGATCTGCAAACGCCTCTGCTATGTCGCCAGGGCGGTGCAACACCTCACTACTAGGTAACTTCAATCGGGGCACCCACCGCGCACCCGGGGTCCACTATTGTTAACTTTTTTAACCCTGTCCCGTTTGGTAGAAGGGTTACTCTCTCATTAATTGTGGAATACAGGAAGTCACAGATGTAAGAGAGCATGAAAATTACTAGCATGCAGGACTCCTATTATAATATGTATTTTATTTAATATCCTTTTGGGTAACATTTGCTCACTTGTCGCAATAATGACATTGGTCATACTCATTGCTAAATACAGTTTATACGTGGACATGTCTTTCTTCATCTGGACACTAACATTTTTGCAGTTTTATCAGTCATTCTAGAACTACGGAAATTGAAGATCAATCCTGTGGGACAGATAGGGTAAGTTTATTTTTATTCCCCCTTTTCATGCTATTTGTTTCAGAAGTAATTAATGCACCTAGAAAACTGACTTAAAGGGATGATTTTTAAAACAAACCGTATTGATGTGATGTGCCTGAATATAGTCAGAGTTTGATTATCTCCAGACAGTAGCTCTTAATCCATATCCGAGTTTTCTTTGTGGGAGTTTTTGCCAACTGGTTGCTCTTTAATGTGAGACATTTGGCCTCATGAAATGCATGAAACCAGCAATACCTGTCTTAATTCCGGTCACTCCACCATTTCAGAAATAATTGTGCTTTCAGCCATGTTTTCTGAATACCTAGAGTTAAGCATTTGTAGTTTTTCTCTTTACCTTCATTTTTGCACTGATTTTCATTCTTCTTTGACAGCAACTTTGTCTCATATTCACATTTCTAGTAAACCTTTGTCCCGTTATTAAACTAATACTTTGTTGTATTTACCAATATCTACATCTAATCACCATAAACCTTAGAGGTGGGTGAGCCGACAAATTGACAGGGAAATCCGAGCCAAGGGTTTGTTTTGAATTTACGATTCACTGTATGAGCCGGTCCTTGGGCATATTTTGGCATGCAAGTCATGTAAAAATATGACCTTGCAAAAATATGAAGGATTCTCATCAAAATGTAAAATCGTGTCTTATTTAACCTGTAGAAGTCTTTTCACCTCAGTGCATCAGACATAGAGGAATCTAGGGAAGATCATCATTTTAAATAGGGTGACCCTACTTAGGGGATTCCGAGGCAACTTCTGTCATTTGCAAAGGTCTTCCTTAGTTCTTTTAAGCAGGGGGTTAATTTGATGGATCAGGCGAGATCAGGGAGTAAGGCAATCCAGATCCCCAAATATTTAAAAGATTGCCGCCTAATGGATATTGTGGTTTGCCAGTTGATGGGGTCCCAGGTTAAGTGCTGGGGAAACAGGACCGACTTGCTGGGGTTAAGCCGCAGACCGGAGGCCTGCCCAAAGGAGAGCAGCGCCAGGAGACAGTGGGGGCCGGATTAAGCCGGTTCCGCAAGGAAAAGTGGCCAGGAGTAGAGGACCGTCACCTGCTTGCGAAACCGTGGGCCGAACCCCATTTCCGCCAGCACGTCGTCCAGGTACTGCCAGTCCACAGAATCAAAGGCCTTCTCAAAGTCAATGAGAAGAAGTGCCGGATAAGGTGTTAGTAAATAGCGGTTTGCTAGGGCCAAGTGGAGACGACGGCGGCGGCAGTGTCTGGTCCCCGCGTAGGCATGAACCTGCACTGATCAGAGTGGACCAGTTTGGGGAGATAAGGTTTCAATCCCTGGGCGAGGACCGCAACAAATATTTTAACCTCTGTATTTATAAGGGATATGGGGAGGTAATCAGCACAGCTGGATAACGGTGATTGCGTTTTAGGGAGAACAACAATGGTGGCCACATCTGTCGGGGGGTGGGAGGAGCCCCGCTTGAGAGCTTCAGTGAAGAGGTTGGAGAGGTGAGGTATAAGGTCTCCCGATATGCGGCGTAGTACTACTGCGGAAGACCATCTGGGTATGGGGTTTTGCCCGGCGGCATGTGCGCTATGGCGTCATTGATCTCCTCGTGGGTCGGCTGTGCTGGGACGAGGGAGGAGGAGAAGACCTGGGCAGTTCCGAGATCCAGAAAGCAGTCCAAGGAAAATCATCACAATAGGTGTCACATATGCAGTTCGTAAAATGCACCTAAATCTCAATGTCTTAAAGCGATAGGCAGCGTGAAAACCAAGTTGTAAAAACAGACATCCTCTCAGGGTGGAAGGAGAGCGATGTTCAAACAGTAGCAGATGTGCCAAATCAACCTCACCGCTTCGGCATAGGCGTCAGCAGTGCCCGGTCACCAGTGTGTGTCAGACTTCTGGGTGAGGCATTTCTATCCGGGAAATGTTGAACCTGCGCGGGCAGTCGGGAAAACCCCTCGCTATGGAATCTCAGTCTCCCACTGCTGCCATCCTCGTACCTCTTCCTGACATCCACAGTGGGGGCTAACCCGCTAGCACCACCGTACTCCAACCAAAGATTTTGGTCACAGGGGAGAGCCACAAACGACCGGTGTTCCGTTGAAAGCGCCCAGGCCGCTGACGCTGAATCGAAATGAACAGAACAACCTACTTCAACAGGAAATTCCAAATGAAGAAGGCACGGACTTCAGGTTGATGGTATACGGCTTCTTTTATTGTATTAGGTCACCCTCGACCCCCAGACCAGAGAGACGTTTCGACTTCAGAGAAGCCTTTGTCAATCTATTTTATATTATAAATGTTTTTTTTGTATTTTTTGGGACAAAACCACAAAATATTTCATTCTCTTTGCAGCAGGAGAATGTAAATTAATATTCTGTGCCTTCTCTTTCTTTTGCAAGTGCCACAGTCCTATCTGTTTTATTTCAGCAAAGGATTATTTGGCTTGTATTGTTGGAGGTAAATAAAGTAAATTCTTTTCTAATGCTACATTTTTTCTAATGATATATTTATTATGGTGCTGGAATACAAAAAGAATGTGATGTGTGGAATGTATAGCCCATAATTTCCTCTACTCAGCCTTTTCCTGACTTTTCATTTGCACCACCCTTTTTGAACTTTACCTTCTGAGCGTTATTGTTCTTTTAGTCTTTCTTCAGGTTCTTTTTGAAATAATTAAAACTAAATACCATTTGTCATATTTGGGCTGCCCATTTTTCTAACATTAGGTCTTTCATATATTTCTATACTTTTTTTATCCCTCAATCATCAGTGGAAAGGTTTAAAGCGACTCTGGGCAATAGCTTGCTTAATCTTCCCGACGGCCCCCAGCGCCTAGAGACCCTAACGGGTGATTGTGCGCTATACAAATGTGGATTATTATTTATTATTATTAATTGGTGGTGATATATGCAGATATTTAACAGTGCGTTGTACTGTGTAGCCACCTCTTTATTTCTACTGGTAGTCCGTGACATGAGGGTATGAGCTCTACTCTCCTAAAGGCTCAGTATTTCTACTATATGTCAAGTGAAAGGGGATTTTCATAGAGCTCTAACATAAACAAAATCTTTTTTTGAATCCGCATTTCTGCTGCTTCTGAAACCGCTCTTCATTGGACAGCTAAGGACATTTTATCTACTTAACTGCTTCCCTGGGTTTTTTAGGTTACATAGTTCTGATTTGCAGATGTTGGAGGTAGCCGTTATGTCTCTGTATCAGCTTAGGAGATGGTGAGGAAGGCTAAATCTTTAGGGTTTACCCCACATAGGGTGCCTAGACGTGAAACCTTATGTTGAGTTTCCAACAACTGAATGGCATGATGCCACGGAAAACAAAGTACTTATTTCTGTGCAGGTGAAATAAAAAAAATTGTAAAGGTAAAAAGGACATATGATGTTTGTATCATAGGGAGACATAAAAGCATGAATGTTCCACATAAAGTATTGTGTGCTTCTCATCCAATTAATACATATATGTGAATCTCAATTAGGATGAAAAATTGTGGCTGTAGAGTTAACTTTCAGCCAGACAAGTGTTAGCTCTTACATGGAAAAAGTAAATTGACGGAATGGTTATGGAAGTTTTGAGCTGTGGGACATTTATTGTCCACAAATATCATCTGCTACAAAATGGGGAGAATGATTCAGACAAGGGCCTCCTTATCATGGGCCTTTTTGTATGAGCATCACTCGAGTTGCATCAAAGCCTCGATATTGCTTCAGTAAATACAGATTTCATAGACTCTTGGAAAATTGATGCACAACTTTTACATCACATTCCCTGCTTTGGATCTGCACAACGATGCCAATTAATTTACGCCAGTGGCCACTCAAGGGACACCTCTGGCAGAAAGCCTGGGGAATTTGGATGAAGGACTGGATGAAGGGTCACACAATGCAGACTCAGTCCGGAGTTGTAGACTCTTCAGAGGTTGAGTAGAATAATTGATAGCAATACATTCTCAATTTCCAACTCAATGGAATTTGCGGCCTAGTGAACTAGAAAGATTCCATTCTGCTATGGATAGCGCTTCTATCAAATTGAATTTGCCGGCCACCCACCCCCATAAAAAACAAATGCTTCCTGTTGGAGTTATGGGAAAAGGCCAGGTGGTCAGTTGGAGTTGTGTCCATTTTAGGTCCCCTGTGGGAGAAAGGTATCCACTAGATGAAAAACTGCCACGTACTCTTCCACCATGCCATATAGAGGAAATGTAAAGAGCCATTAACTGCTCCAACCAGTTAGCTAAAATGGAGCAAGGCAACCCTCTGATATCTAAATTGCAGCTCAAGACCAAATGATTATTCTGGTTGTGGTTTGTGACCATCTTTCCAAATGGAAACTGAGATGTTAGATAGTCTTGAAAAAAAAAATAAACTAATGTGCAGTCACATTTGTCAAAGATTCCTGCACTTTACCCATATTGGGCAGGTGTGATCTACAACTTGAAGTTGCTCCTTTTATGGAGACAATGAGCAATATAATTCCTGAGCAGTGGTCATTCTCTTTTATTTTTTTCAAAATTATGATTGTTTATGGTCAGAATCAGCAAGTGTACATAAATACATGACATACAAATTAATTAATATGACCCAAAAAAAAATCAAAAAGAAAAATCACCATCCAAATTCCCCCCCCTTCCTTTCTAGGAGACAACAGAAAATTGGCACAGATTAGTAATATCTTCCAAACCGTACAGTACACCGTCCCCTGTTCCTAAAACCCAGCTGTTATCCGAATTACAACGAGGAGGCCCATATCGAAAGTGCCCCCCTCAAATCCCCCCCCCCTTTACTCTTGGCCCTCCTACCTTTTAGTTCGTAGAGAGTGTTTTCTAAATTATAGACCTGTTGGAAGCGCCCTTTCGATTCCTGAAATGTCCAGGGTAAGGGGTCAAGCCGGGTCACGGCCGCACAAAACCTAAAATCCATCATTGCTATAAAGATTAAATCTGCCCCGGTCCTTAGCCCGCCATTTAGTTCGTCCACCCCAACAACATAAGCTGGGAACACAGGGAAAACATTATTTTCAAGACTTCCCCTAAGAAACCTGCCATTTCCCAGCCAAGTGATTTTTAAACAGGGTCAAGTAGAAAACATATTAATCAGGTCAGTATTAAATGCATAGCTACTCAGGCAGTGAGTCCCCGTATCCCCGCCCCATTTAGCGATTTTTCCCTCGAGTTCTATACAAATCTTGTAGTGTTGCGATTGTAGGTTCGAGGCATATAAAATTGACCTGCCCAACTCAAAAGATTTCAGGAAACCGGAGTCCACCAAATTAAGCTTCACCCACCATTTTTCTTACTATCCAGATCGCCTGGAACTCCCTATAGCAAACAGCCATAAAGCTGTGAATTTGAGGGCCCAGTGCTTTTTATTAATATTTCCATGTGGGGAATCCGCACAAATCCAGCTCCCCCCTGCCTTTACCCAAAGGAAATCCCTCAGCTGTAAATGTTTTTTTTTTAAATTCCGAGGTTCGGCGTTAATACCCCTGACCACCTCAAAAGACGCAATCTGGTTCTCCATGAGTAGGTCTTCAATCCTGCCAAAACCCCCTTGTTCCAATCTGGGTAAGCAAATATCTTGAAATATTCTGGGAAGTTGGTCATTCTATCTACTATATCTGCCCACCCCCAGTTTTTTTCCGGATCCCCACCCAGTTTTGGAATGCAGCAGTCAAGAGTCTTGAATCGTGTTCTTTTAAAGTAGCTTGACTCAAAAAAAATTCAGCAGACACCCGTTGGCATCTGTCCCGATCAAAAGCTCATAAACTGAGTGCACATATCCCGCTGGACATCTATTAGTTACCTTATTATTAAATAAACTGCCATAATAGTGCAGTGCTGCAGCTAAGTAATATAATCTAAAGTTGGAGAGCCCCCAGCTCCCCATCTCTGGGTAAGGACATAAATGTATTAGCCCTCTTGGTCTTCCCATACGCCCAGATGAATCTAGCCACCAATCTATCAATTGCTGTAAACTATTCATTAATAGTTTTCATATATAATAGCTTTGGCAAAAACATAATTTTAACCAGATTGCATCTCCCCATTATAGAAAGTTTCAAATTATCCCAACGGCTAAAATCCTTCTTAGTTTGATCAATGATAGGGGTTCAATTTAAATCGATAACACGTTCCACTTTCAATGTAATCTAGAGTCCCAGGTATAGAGCTTCCTCTACAACCATGCCGTCGGTGGAGGGTGTGAGTCTTTCAATCAAAAACTGAGTTTTAGCTCAATTTAACAAAAACAATGACTGTCTTCCAAATTTCTCTGCTATCATTTTCACAGAGCGGACAGCCCTGTCTGAGTCACTAATGATTATTGCCACGTCATCGGAATAGGCCAGAATTTTGATATCCCAACCCTGCAGGCTGATGGGCAAGATGTCCAGAGAGGCTTCCAGCCGCCTGAGGAGAGGATCGATTTATAATGCCAATAACAGGAGGAGATGGGGCAGCCATGCCTCATTCCCCTCTCTATCGAGAAGGGCTCTGCCTCAACTCTGAAAATTTGTGAACCAGCAATAGGTTTGAAATAAATCATGCTGATTGCATTAATAAAAGCCTCCACTCCAGGCCATTTGCTTCCATAACCTGCCACAGGTAATTCCATGACACCCCGTTGAAGGCTTTTCCGCCTCGAGCAGGCCGACCCCATGGGCTTCGCAAGGACTTCAGCTGTGTCACACAAAGAGATACCCGCCGCACACGATCAGAGGGCCCTCTCCCTGGGATACACCCATGCTGCCGAGCCGAAACTAGCTGCTGCATTACACCGGCTAGCCGGTTGGCAACATGTTTAGAATAAAGCTTAACAACAATATTTAGTAATGTGATTGGCCTGTAGGAGCCCATAACTGTAGGATCCTTACCCTTTTTTAGAAAAATATTCGGCGTCCCAGCTCTAACTTCATTAAAAAGCCTCACCATCTCCTGAATAATTTCTGTGTAAAACACCTTATAAAACTCAAGAGGAAGGGAATCTATGCCTACTGCCTTCCTAGATGGGAGGGCATGAAGTCTCACCTGAAACTCTTCTGGTAAAATGTCTGCACCAAGAAGATACCTTTTCTCCTGTGTGATTTTATCAAAGATCTTAGCCACCATCTGCCTCTAAGCCCCGGGGGCCCCCAACGGGGAAAGATTTGTGAAGGTCAGCAAAAAATGTCATGAATGCCTCTAACCTCAACGGACTTTGCAACCATAATGCCTTTCATATTCCTTATCTGAGTGATTTGCCTTGCGGCTTGCTGTTTTCTCCCCTGACTGCGAGGAGGTGCCCCACACGCTCTCTATATACATAGCGATCCTGATAATTAGCCAGGCAGTTTGCTCTGTAGAAGGTTCGTTCAGGCGTGCCTTAGTAATAGCGAGCAGATTCCTCCAATTTTCCAAGGCGATGATCAAATCTGCCTCCTAAGTGCTTAGTTTCTGATATAGCTCTTTAATAAGTCCCTAGTCGGGCTTCTATTTAGTTATGCTAAAACTCAAGCTTTCCCCTCTCACACAGGCCTTGAAGGCATCCCAAACCGTTCCCAGAGAAGAGCTCCCTTTATTAAGATCAAACTACCCTGGGATCCAAGACTTCATATGTCCTACATATTATGGGTCCGAAAGCAGGCCTCCTCTCAAAGGTCCACTTTCTAGGTGCTCTACTTAATCCATCTAAAGGGAATTCCAGGACGACAAGGTTATGATCAGACATTACTCTAGGGAAAAGTTTGATCTGTGCTCTCCTAGCCAGCACTGATGAAACCAAAAAATTATCCAAACTGGCAAACTTACCATGGGGGTGCTGAATAGCAAGTGTAACTAGGCTTAGGAGTTTTCAGGTAGGGCCAGACATCGATCAAGCCAATGTCCTTCAACAGATTCATAAGAGATCTAGATGTGTGCCTAGCGCCCTACACAGCTAATATCCCTGCCACCTCTAGATCCATTTAAATTAAGGTCCCCTTACACAACAACTGGGGCAGACCAAGAAGGTAGTTCAATTGCTAAAAAATTAAACAGGCCAGGATCATCTAAAACTGGGGTGTAGACTGGTCATAGAGTAAAGGAGCTACTCCCAGGTTTACACTCCATTAAAGCCCATCTTCCGGGCTTATCTCCTGCCATTCGACCAGGGGTAACCGTATTCCCTTTAACTAGGATGGCCACCCCCTTGGTCCTAGTGTCCTGTGTTGTATGACATGCTACCTTCAGGCCTATCAAGTTTAATATGGCACTATCATTCCGGGCAATATGGGTCTCCTGCAGGCAATGTACATCTGCTCTAAGAAATGTAAGATCCTCTTGAACTCATCTCCTTTTGTCTTTATCCTTTAACCCACATATGTTAATGGTGGCAATGCGGAGCTTAGCCATCGCACCCCAAAAATGCATTAACCAACAACAACATAACCCACCAATGTTTAACTGGTCCCAGGCGACAACCCCGTCCCTAACATTTAACTAGGCCAAGTCTCATAAAATCCTGCTTTTCACAGTTGGAGGAAAAATTCCCCTGGCTACAATTACGGTCATATTGCCACATTTCTCAAATCGTCAACATGCAACTGGCCCGCCACCTGGAAGACAACAACATCTTGGACCCGTCCCAGTCCGGGTTCAGACGCAACCACAGCACCGAGACAGCCCTCATCGCAGCCACAGACGACATCCGGCGCCAACTAGACAACGGCGAAACATCAGCCCTCATCCTCCTGGACCTGTCAGCCGCCTTCGACATGGTCTGCAATCGCACTCTAAAGACAGGCCTCCTAGAAGCTGGAATCCAAGAGAAGGCCCTTGACTGGACCACGTCCTTCCTCCCCCGCAGAACCCAGAGCGTCTGCCTCCCGCCCTTCCGATCCAAGGCCACTGACATCATCTGCGGCATCCCCCAGGGCTCATCCCTCAGCCCGACGCTGTTCAACATCTACATGGCCCCCCTCGCACAAGTGGCCCACCAACACGACCTCAACATTACCTCCTACGCCAATGACACCTAGCTCATCCTCTCCCTCACCAAGGACCCGCACACTGCCAAAACCAACCTCCACGAGGGAATGAAGGTCGTCGCCGACTGGATGCAGAACAGCCGTCTGAAGCTAAACTCGGACAAGACGGAGGTACTCCTCCTCGGACCCACCCCCTCAGCCTGGGACGACTCCTGGTGGCCAACCACACTGGAAGCAGCACCGACACCCACCAACCGTGCACGCATCCTCGACTCCTCCCTCTCCATGTCTAAACAGGTCAACGCTGTCTCCTCCTCCTGCTACAATTACCTCCGCATGATCTACAAGTGGATCCCGACCGAAACAAGAAGAACGGTGACACAGGCCCTCGTCAGCAGTAGACTGGACTACGGCAATGCACTCTATGCAGGAATCCCAGCCAAACACCTACGACGCCTACAACGCATCCAAAACGCCTCCGCCCGACTGATCGTCAACGTCCTCCGCCGCAGCCACATCACCCCCCACCTGAGAGACCTACACTGGCTCCCCGTCGACAAGAGGATCACCTTCAAGGTCCTCACCCACGCACACAAAGCACTCCACAACACCGGACCAGCCTACCTGAACAGCAGACTCAACTTCTACACCCCGACCCGCCAGCTCCGCTCCGCCAGCCTCGCCCTCGCTGATGTTCCCCGCATCCAACGAACAACCTCCTGCGGCAGGTCCTACTCCTACCTCGCCGCCAAGACCTGGAACACCCTCCCTATCCACCTACGGTAGACCCAAGATCTACTTGCCTTCAGAAGACTGCTCAAGACCTGGCTCTTCGAGCAGTAGCAGCAACCCTTCCCCTCAGCACCTTGAGACCCTCACAGGTAAGTACCACGCTTTACAAGTACTCTGATTGATTGATTGTCTCACAGACTGCCAGATCTGGACTCTCTGGTGTTCCAAGGTCCCCGCAGGCAAAACATCAATCACCAGGCCAGAATCGGTTCCAGTACCCAAGTCTGTCTTGTCCAACTTTTTAACTTACTCCTGATGGTGCGTCACCCCCTCCCCCCCTTATATCCTTAGTCGTAAAGAATTCAGTGATTGCTGGCTGTGACTGATATCCCTTCTTCGGGGGCCAGACACCATCCAGGTATCTTAGGCACAGCCTGGGAACGATCTGGTAAATTTCTCCTTCTCTCAGCACCCAGGCTCTCCAACCGATATTTTTACAATACGAGAGTCCGCCGTCTTACCTGCACTCCCCGGCATGATCTAGAGGAGACTTGTGTGCAGCAGCCCGTGTCGAGGAGGAGAACCCATCTCCTTTCTCCTTCGGGTGTTCGACAGCCTTCGGGGCCATTGGATGCAGAGTAAGCAGTCCTGTAGAGCCTGATCCAAGGCTAGGAGCCGACCTACTGAGCATTCCAAAGCACTTCTGGGCGAATGGCTCCAGGAGAGAGGCACACAGACACAGACAAGCATGCTCCCTCGAGTCGTTCGCGCTCTGCAAGCAAGGCAGAAAAGAGGATGTGACGTAACAGCCCAAACTGGGAACTTTGGAGCTGGAGAACCTGGTTCAAGTCTTGTTGCCGGCTCCTCCTGTGTCTCTGGGCAAATCCCTTAATCTTGCAGCGCCTACACAAACTTAAGTTATCAACCAGTTTACTGTCTTCCTCTCCCAAGCAGCAGAACCTGTTTGAGCAATATGAAAGCGCTAAAATATGTATTTGTGATTTTTGTGTCACAAAAACTTGCTTTTGTTATGCTTTTCATCTGGTTACATAGAAAATTTAACCATGCATTTATTTGTTGACATATTTCTCCTTAACACTTTCAGGCAGATGCCAGTTGTTGGACAGATGTCAAATGTCAATAGTTTTACGGAGACATATGTCATCTTGCTTCCTTGTTTGAAGTCCCCCCGAAGACAGAGCTTCCCAGTGCAAAAATCAATAACATAGTTTACACTGGTAAGCAATGCCTTTGCGGTCTTCAAACGCAGAAGCAAGATCTGCAATCTGATAACTGCAAGTAAGCCAGGCAGAGGATATTGTATAATGACCAAAGCTTGTTCGAGTCTATGCACTGGCTCAATGTAATGTGACTCTGGACAAATCACTTAATCTTCCAATGCCTACACTATATGAATATGTCCTTGTGTAAAGCGCTCCAAAACCTTCAGGTTGAGCTTGCTCCATATAAAAGCTGCAAAAAAAGCAAAGGTCGGAGGACTGGACAAAGGGATCTGGCTGCTCAGCTCATCTATTGTGCTGGGTGGGAATACTGCAATGGGAAAGGAGGGACAACAAGCAAATGCAGATGACTGGCAGATACGAAAGATGCACTTTGTAGAGTGGCTCAATAAAAAGAGAAAAATAGCTCCCAAAACTGCAAGCAGTTTATAGGAACACTAGTAATAGGGCCATGCTCCAGGAGAGGGTCACGTGTGAGAATAGGGAAGTGTACACCGCAGAGCTGACTAGCCAGAAGTGAGCAATTGAGTGCAGCTTTGAAACCATCCACGCCAACATGTCTTGAAGAGATGGCGCATGCGCTGTGTAGCAGAGACCTAAATAGACTTACTGATGAATCATTTTATGCCAGGTAAGTAAACACTATTACTGAGTCTGATATATGCAGAATATACGGTACAAAAGGGGGTGGTGATGGATGGAGCATCTGAACCAATCAAACGCTCACACCCAGTCAAAAGCTCTGGGTTTAATCCATCACAGTTCTTTAGCCCACTCTGCCACCCCAGTTCAGACATGGCCATATGCAAATCAGTCTGACCCTGTGCCTCATGGGAACAGTCCAGCCCGAACTGCCAAGCCATGCCTTCCCTGGACCGGAAACAAGCTTCCGAGGACCGGTTTCTGGCATTACAGCCGTCTTCAGCCCGGCTTGCTTGAATCCAGTGGCAAAGTGAGCAAGGGACTCACGTCTGAGCATACCCTGCCACACTTTTGGTGGCCAAAAGCGGTACAAAAGGGGGTGGTGATGGATGGAGCATCTGAACCAATCAAACACTCACACCCAGTCAAAAGATCTGGGTTTAATTCATCACCGTTCTTTAGCCCACTCTGCCGCCCCAGTTCAGACATGGCCATATGCAAATCAGTCTGACCCTGTGCCTCATGGGAACAGTCCAGCCCGAACTGCCAAGCCATATGCAGAATATACTTCATCTGATAGAGGCTTCTAGCTGCAGATTCCTTAACTTTGAATTTCCCAGGCACCAGGCTAGATCAGGAAACTTTTGCTGACCAATACCTCTTGTGCGCGACGTCGGGTGGCTCCGCGTGACTTTGTCAGTGTCGTTAGCGTCGGTTATGATGTTGCGGTGCCTATATAGGCGCCACCCAGGCGCGCCAACATCATTTCTTTTCTTTCCACGCCAGCTAAGCACTGATCCGGGAAGAGCTACCCATCTACCACATTTTGGCAGGCTTTTTGTCAACATTTTTGGATTTTCTGACTTTGTATGCAAAGCATGTCTTTGAGGAAGACAGGCTTCAAGCCACGCGGGACTTGTTACTGCATGATGTTGGTCACCGATCCCCACTGCGTATGTCTATGGTGTCTCGAGCGTGACTACGATAGGAAGTAGTGTTTAGACTGTCGGATAAAGTTACTTGTGGCCTGGCAGTCAACCGCCATCAAGTGAGACTCCGAGTAAGTCACAGTCCCGATCGACGAAGATGAGGCTGTGGGACCGCTCATGGAGCCCTTAGTCCTCTTCCTCCCATTCGAGGTCCTCTGGACACTCGGAGCAGAGGCATAAGAAGTCGTTGTCCAAGCGGACTTCGTCTTCACCTCGACTGGCATCCGTCTTCGAGAGAGGTAAGGAGCACCAAAGCTCTAGGCACGGTTCTGCGGAGCCAGAGTCTACTTCGCGCTTTCCCCCCTCTTTCCAGGAGTTGGAGCGACCCCGCTCAAATAAGATTTTAAGAGGATATGCTCTGCGTATTTGATCGGAACGATCCCGCTGGTAAGACTTCAGGCCCTGCAGAGTTGGAAGGGGCCCCAATTGGGTTTTACGCCATTGGCTGGTGGGGCACCAGGAATCCAATCCCAGATCTGGTTCCATGCTGGCGGAGGGGGCATCCTATGTCATGGTGGTTAAGAGTAATGTCAGGTTAAGAGGGCAGCCAAGGTCCTTGGACTGGAGCTGCCCTCATTGCAGGTCAGAACTAATCTCCTAACTGAGGTGCTTAAACCTGGGGCTTCCACATCGTACCCTTGTTGCTCTTTAATGAGGCACTTACAGCCGTCCTCCTAGGACCATTGTCCAAACTTAGCACAGGGCTCCTTGTAATAGGACGATTGCACGCCGCCATCACCCAGCTCCGGGCGACACAAAATTCCTCAGCCAACACCCCACCCCAGAAAGTTTGGTGGTGCAGGTCTCTACGTACCAAGGTGCATTCCGCCCCTCTGTATAGGGAATCAAATAGGCTGGATTAATTCTGGAAGAAGTTGTTTTCTTCCTCCAGCCTGGCATTGCGGTCAGGGAAAACTGCATGCTTATTGAGCCGTTTCTCCTATTCCCTTTGGGAGACGGTTGCGCAAGTTCTACCACAAGTCCTGGAGAAGGCCCGGGCCGTGCTCTCCAAGGTTGTCAAGGATAGGAGGGTGTGAGAAAGTACCATCTTTCTTGCATGGTAAGTCCCCACTTTTTGCTGAATTGCTGATGTGCTTTGACTGAGTGTGCCCTGGGCTCCTGCCAATCAGGTGCCCAGGGCCTGTGCTCCTTCCTTAAAAACTGTATTGAAGCTGAAACCCAATTGGCACCTCAGGCCACATGACAGCCCCTGGTAAATTGCACCCTAGGTACCCAGGGCATTGTGACCAGAGAAGACACCTAAGGGCTGCAGCACTTATTGTGCTACCCTTAGGGGCCCTGCACACTGACACCCACACACTGCCTTTGCAGACTGAGTGTCCTGGTGCCGAACTAAACAGAGTCGACATGACCACAAACCCACTGCCCTGGCATACATCAGTCACCCCTCTAGCTGGGTGCCTTATGCCAGTGGTGTGGGCACAGGTGCATGAGCCCTGTGCCCCTACAGTATTCAGGGCCATTCCTGGGTACTGTAAGTGCAGTGATGCCATTAAGAGTATATGGTGCTGGGACGTTGTCATTACAAACTCCACAGCACCATAATGGCTACACTGAAGACTGACAAGTTTGATATCAAACTTCTCAGCGCATTAAACCCATACTGATGCCAGTGTGGGATTTAATGTAAAATGCACTACAGTGGGCATCTTAGAGATGTCCCCTGACACCTAACCTACAATCCATGTATTGTCTGTGGGGCAGGCAGCCCCTCAGACAAAGCACATCAGCAATTCAGCAAAAAGTAGGGGCATACTGTGCAAGAAAGATGGCACTGTCTCACACAACCCCCTTCCCCACAAACTAAAGGTGATGAGACTAAGGACTAGGGAGTCTTCCTTGCCTAAGTGGAAGAACCTGGAAAATCCATCTGCATTTGCATGGGCAGTCCCTGGTCGGTGTTCCACTTCAAAGTCCATTCCCTGTAGGGAGATGGACCATCTAGTAGTTTTGGATTTTCCCCTTTCATCTGCATTAACCATCCGAGAGATCTGTGGTCAGTTTGAACCAGGAAGTGAGTTCCAAACAGGTAGCACCTTAAGTTCTTCAGGGACCAAACCACAGCAAAGGCCTCCCTCTCAATGGCACTCCAACGCTGCTCTCTGGGGAGTAGCCTCCTGCTTATAAGAGCAACAGGTTGGTCTTGGCCTACATCATTAGTCTGGGATAGGACCGCTCCTATCCCTAGTTCAGAGGCATCAGTCTGTACTATGAGCTGCTTGGCATAATCTGGTGCTTTTAGAATTGGTGCTGAGCGCATTGCTTCTTTTAGAGGGTCAAAAGCCTTTTGGCAACTAACAGTACAGTTGATTTTCTTGGGAATCTTTTGGGAGGTGAGTTCTGTGAGGGGAGTCACAATGGACCCATATCCCATCACAAACCTCCTGATTCTGGGCAAATCACTTAATCTCTCCGTGCCTAAAATGAATGTTTGTCCTCATGTAACGTAACTGGTGCTATGTAAAGCGCTCTGATACCCGATTTGGTTCGGGTCTAGTTCACGCTATATAAAACTCTGCAAAAAAAAAAAGGGCTGTACCTGGCCTCCACCAACAACGTGGCCCAAGTACACCACAGTGCTCTGCCCTATCGGGCATTTGGATGCCTTGATAGTTAGGCCTGCAGTTTGCAGGGTTGCTAAAACCTTCCCAAGGCGGATCAGGTGATTCTGCCATGTGGAGCTAAAGACAGCATTACCATCAAGATAAGCTGCACTAAAGGACTCCAACCCAGTCAGGACTTGATTCACCAACCGCTGGAAGGTGGCTGGGGCATTCTTCAACCCAAAAGGCATCACGGTAAACTGATAGTGCCCATCAGGGGTGGAGAATGCTGTTTTATCTTGCTCCTGGGGCCATGCCAATCTGCCAGTACCCTGCAGTCAAGTCAAAGGTACTGAGAAATTTGCTCCCCCCAATTTGTCCATCAGCTCATCTGCTCTTGGAATAGAGTGTCTTGGTGACAGAGTTGAGCCCTCTATAGTCCACACAGGACCTGTGACGGGGTGGGGCCTCGACAGGAAGGTAGAGCAAAAGGAAGACTGGTGGTCCGCTATACCTTTATCCCCAACTCTTGTTCCCTTCCAGCAGGAGGAATGGATTCCGGAAAATAAAGCTTTATGACAGCATGCGTACGGTGAACAGGAGGATGGCGCCTTTAACTGGGGTATCAGGTCAGACGAGACTCCTCCCCCTGACGACGTCAACACGCACACAGCGTTAAGTTCAGAGACTTCCTGGATTCCCGTGTGCACAGCCACTGGAACAGAGACGGAGACGGAAACAAGATTTACAGTGATTCCCATGACAAAAGGAGGAACCGAAGAGAGTGAGGAAGAACAGAGGACTGGTCCCGCTGAAGCCGCGATTAAGCCAGGAGGCCAATGACATCGTGAGCCGACGGGCCACACTCCAGGAGTGTGGCTTGAACAGGTCCAGGGCAAGTTCTCGGGGTGGATGGGGTGGAAGGAGCGCACACCAGCCATTAAGAACCCTCCAACCCCCACCAACCTTTAAAGCCTTTTTCTTCTTTTCTTTATTAATTATCCACCCACACGAGCACCAGTTTGAACCCCTTTTTCAGTTCGCAAACACGAAGTGCTTTGTGTGTGTGTGTGTGTGTGTGTGTGTGTGCGCGTGTGTGTGTGTGCGTGTGTGTGTGTGTGTGTGTGTGTGGGGGGGGGGTGTGTGGGGGTGTGTGGGTGGGTGGGTGGGTGGGTCGGGTGCATTCCCTCACTCCCGGTCCCTTATAAAACGGGCATAAGAGGATAGGTGTCCTGATACTTCTTCTTTTTCCTTTGTTACACGCCATCCTTCCCGACCTGATGGGACCTTCGAGGACAAGGGCCCAAGCGTCTGAAACACCTTCAAGCCCGAGCCCAATATCCTACAGGAGGATCCAGGTCTACAGCCACGAGGTATCCTGCCACTTTTGCTAAACAAAGACTGACAAGTAGACAAAAAAGAGTCTCTGGTAAAATAAAACCTTATATCTCTCAACCTGGCCTACGTCCCATCCTTTCAACCCCGCAACAGAACCTAATCTCTCTCTTTTCAACCTGTTGATGAGGTTTGGGGACCAGAACCACTGGGCTAGCCCAGGGGCTCTCAGAGGGTTCAATAACCCCTAACTCCAGCATCTTGCTGACTTCAGCCTTGATGCTTTCCTTGACTTGGTCTCACTGGCGATAGATCTTGTTTTTGACAGGTGAACTGTCACTAGTGTCCACATCATGGGTACACCAATTTGTCAGGCCGGGGGTCAGGAAAAAGAGACTAGCATACTGTTCGACTTCCTTGCAATCAGTCTGCTGTTGATCAGAGAGGGTGTCTGAAAAGACAACCCCATCTACTGACCCATCTTTTGTACTGCAGGAGAGGAGATCAGGGAGAGGTTCAATATCTGCTTCCTGTTCCTCATCAGTCACTATCAGCCCTGTCATTGTAGAGCTTTAGGTGGTTCACATGGATAACCCTTTTGGGTGTCCTGCTTGTGCCTAGGTCAACTAAGTAGGTGACCTAACTATTTTTCTTTAGGATAGGGTAAGGGCCACTCCATTTGTCTTGGAGAGCCCTTGGTGCCACTGGCTCCAAAACCCACACCTGTTGCCCAGGTTGAAATTCAGCCAGTGCAGCTTTTTGGTCATACCAGTGCTTCTGCATCTCATGGCTGGCCTCAAGATTCTTGGATGCTTTTTCCATGTACTCAACCATTCTGGACCTTAGGCCAAGTACATAGTCCACTATGTCTTGTTTGCGTTCTTGGAGCGGCCTTTCCCAACCCTCTTTCACAAGCCAAAGTGGTCCCCTTACAGGATGACCAAACAGAAGTTCGAAGGGGGAAACCCTACTCCCTTCTGCGGCACTTCCCTTTAAGCGAAAAACAGGCAGGGTAACAGGACATCCCATCTCCTCTTGAGTTTTTCAGGGAGCCCCATGATCATACCTTTCATGGTCTTGTTGAACCTCTCAACAAGTCCGTTGGTTTGTGGATGGTATGGGGTAGTAAACTTGTACTGCACTCCACACTCCTTCCACATGTGCTTTAGGTAAGCAGACATGAAGTTAGAACCTCTGTCTGAAAACACCTCCTTAGGAACCCCTACCCTGGTGAAGACACCCAGGAGGGCCTTGGCTACTGCAGGAGCGGTAGTAGCCCTAAGTGGAATTGCTTCAGGGCACCTAGTAGCATGATCCACTACCACTAGAATGAATTTGTTCCCTGAGGCTGTGGGGGGTTCCAGTGAACCCACAATCTCCACACATACCCTTTCAAAGGTAACCCCCACCACTGGCAGTGGTATCAGGGGGGCCTTTGGTTGGCCACCTGTCTTGCCACTGGCTTGACAGGTAACACAGGAGCTAACAAACTCCTTCACTTTTGGTGTATCTGGGGTCGGTAGAAGTGACTCACTAGCCTTTCCCAAGTTTTGGTTTGCCCCAGATGTCCAGCTAGGGGGATGTCATGAGCCAAAGTTAGGAGAAACTCCCTGTACTTCTGTGGCACTACCACCCTCCTGGGGGTTCCGGGAGTGGGGTTTCTTGCCTCAGCATACAGTAATCCCTCTTCCCAATAAGCTCAGTGGATACCGTTGACATCTCCCTGTGCTTCTAAAACAGCTTGCTGCCTCAGGCTTTCAAGAGAGGGACAGTCTTGCTGACCCTGGCACAGCTCTCCCCTAGTGGGTCCCCCTGGGCCTAAGAGTTCAACCTGGTAAGGCTCAAGCTCCATGGGCTCAGTTCCCTCTAGGGTTTCCAAGTCCACTCCCTGAGGAGAGTGGTCCTGAGAGGTTTTCTGTGCAGAAGCTGGTCCCCCAGTCTTCTTGCTTTTTCTCTTGGTTGATCGAACCATATTTTCAGGCTCTAACCCTACTTGTTCACCCTTCTTTTTGCTCTGTGCTCTTGTTTGCACACATACCCCATGCAGCCATGCTGGGTATCCCTGAATTGGTATCAACTCAACTTCAGCCCAGGCTGAGATTTCTAGGTCATTGCCAAGCAGGCAGTCACCTGGTAATTTCTGAAAAATTGCAACCTGTTTCAGGCCAGTAACCCCCCCCCCCCGCCTAGTGTCACCATAGCCATGAGATGAATGGTGGTGACACTGTCAGCATTGGTAACTGGAAACGTTTTTCAAACTAGATATTTCTCCGGGGAAACCAGTGCATCACTCACCATAGTGACACTGGCACCTGTATCCCTCAGAGCTTCTGTTTTGTTCCCATTCACCCAGGGGTACTGTAAATACTGCTTTAGGTTGGGTGGCCACACAGCTGCATTGGCAAACTCAACCTCCCTCATGGAAACTAGACTTGCTTGAGTGTACGTCCAGATTTGCTCTGGGCACTCCTCTGATCCCAATTGTAGACTTACTGCCCCAGGAGTAGGTGTACTGGGTGCCTTAGGCGCTTTGTTATGGGGGCAACTTTTGTCTACAGTTAAATGTCCCAACCTCTTACAGTTGTTACAATAGGCCTCGGAGGGATCAAAGTTCTTCCCCATATAGGGCTGAGGCACATGGAGTAGTTTGGGACCCACCCACCTGTACAAGTTTTTGGAGCCATTTGGAAGACTCAGACTTTTTATCTTGGGGATTTTCACCACCTTTCCCCTTGGGAGGTTTTGTGACAACTTTCTTTTGGTCACCCCCAGTGGTTGTCCTTGTCACCCTTGTCTTGACCCAATGGTCTGCCTTCTTTCGCAGTTCTTGGGGAGAAATTAGACCTAGGTCTACCAAATACTGATGCAACTTTTCATTTGTGCAATTACTCAATATGTGTTCCTTCATAAACAAATTGTAAAGTCCAGTAAATGTATGCACATCATGTCCAGCTAACCAACAACCCAGTGTCTTCACTGAATAGTCCACAAAGTCAATCCAGGACTGGGTCTGAGTTTTGTGAGCCCTCCTGAATCTAATTCTGTATTCCTCAGTGGTGAGTCCAAATCCCTCAATCAGAGTGCTCTTCATGAGATCATAGGACCCTGCCTCTGGCCCAGAGAGGGTCAGAAGCCTGTCTGCAGTTACCAGAGAACATTTCCCACAGGAGTCCCCCCAGAGAGGTTTCTTAACTCTTCTCATTTCACAAGCCCTCTCAAAGGCTGGGAACCACTTGGTGATGTCATCACCTTCCTCAAATTTAGGGACACTCCCTTTGGGGATATTAGGATCAGAATTTTCCTCCCTATCCTTATTTTTAGTATTGCTGCCACCATTGATGGGTGCTAAACCCATCTCTTTCCTTTCTTTTTCTAGAGCCAGGAGTCTGGACTCTAGGTCTATTCTTTTGGCCAGCTTGGCTAAAAAGCTGTCCTCTTCACTGGGGCTATCCCTAATGTTTTCCCTGAGGCCTGGTCCACCTGTGTGAGGCCTAGGATCCCAGAGATTTACTCTTGGAGTAAAGGGTATGTGGGCCCTCTCCTCCCGAGAGATGACTGGGTGGGGGGAATTATCCTCCTCCTCTGACAGCTCTCCCCCTTCTGACTGGTCATCACCATGTTCAGAGGGGTGGCCTTTAGCATACTCAGCCAGGAGCTCCTGGAGCCTTAGTTTGGTTGGATGTAGGCCCATTGGTATATTTTTAAGTTTGCATAATGACCTCAATTCATTGAAAGTCAAGTGTAAGTAAGGTGTGAGGTCGAGCTCCTCAACCAGGTCCATGGTGTTATCTTCACTAATAGCTGGATTCTTTTGAGACATTCTAACCTGAAAGTCCTAACCCTCTACCATAGTGACTTTTATTTTTCTAAAATTCTAATGGGACTTAAGCTAGGCCCTGAGAAGATTTTTAGTATTTTGGAAAAAACAATTTCAGAATTCTAAAGGCAATTTTAAGAGTTCTGTCGTGTGATCAGATGGTAACCAAGTAGTCCAACAAATGCAAGTTTGTATCCCACCGCTGGTCCACCAATCTAGGAAAGTGGCTCTATATATAATGGACCAAAGTAAGGTACAGTGTGTATAGAGTCCCCAGAGGTTTGGCAGAGGCTAAAGTTAGATATAACCTTACTCTCCAAAGTGATAGCTTTGTCGAGCAGTAAGGCAGTATCAGAGGACAGTGTAAAGCATTTGTTGTACACACTCAGTCGGCAAATGGTCTCACACACTCAAGAACTGAACTCTAGGCCAATTGTTTTGTATCAAAAGATATAGTAGTTTTATTTTAGAACCAACAAGGTATCAAAATATACTTGCTCAGGATGAGTTACTTTAGTTAAATACTTTTCAAATACCCAATAGACTTTTTGAATGCAATAGGTAAAGTTTGTTGCCATAGGCAACACAATTTCAAACACAATGCAACATTGAACTCAATAGGAATATCTGGTTAAATGCAATTAGTTACTTTGTAGATTACTTTTTCTAACCACAGGACTGGATCCTAGATTCAGTCCTGGGACATGAGCTGTAAACAGTTAAGTAAAAGCGTTTTTGTTACAGTAGTGATTTTTAAGGAATATTATTGTATTTTAAAAGTTGACACTTCGAAACTTTTTCAGTTGAAATTAGCAATGTTATCTTATGGAAGGAAATTCAATTTGCAGGTAAAGTATGTTAACGTTACTTTTGTAATCCAGTGCTGGACTCCTAGGTTCAGCACTGGGACCTCTATCTAAAACAGGTAAGTAATTACATTTTGGTAGTTGCTACGATTTTTAAAGAATATTTGTAATTTGCAAAAATCGACACTAGGAAGAAATTTCACAGAAAAACAGTCGATGGTTTCCTATGGAAGAAAATTCAATTTGCAGATAAAGTATGTTCACGTTACTTTTGTAATCCAGTACTGGACTCCTAGGTTCAGCACTGGGACCTCTATCTAAAACAGGTAAGTAACTACGTTTTGGTAGTTGGTATAATTTTTAAAGAATATTTGTAGTTTGCAAAAACAACTCCGGGCTCCGGCCATCTTGAGGATGGGGAGCCCTACCCAATCAGAGATAGGCTACTGACCCCGCCCACAGAAGAGGAGCAGGATAGAGGGTGTACTCACCCCAGGACAGGGACCTATTGGTCCCTGCCCTTCCCTTACCTGTAACGCCCTTAAATTTAGTATTTAGGGGCACCCTGAACCTTCCTGCCTGAGATCCCGATTTCAAAACAAGAAAGAAGACCTGCCGTGCAGCTGCTAACAAGAGGACAACACCAACTGACTTGGCCCCAGCCCTACAGGCCTTTTGATCCTTGAACCTGCTCCTGCTAAATCCCGGCGTCTCCTGCGGACAGCAACCTCAAGAACCCACCTTTTTGGGGTAAAGGTAGACTCTGCCCTGGTCAGGTTCAAGGACTCTTGAGCTACAGCCAGATCTCAGTGCCTCCCGGGTATTCACCAAGGTGATGGCCGCAGCTTATCTGCGCAGGTTAGGGGTGTCAGTCTTCCCCTGGTCTGGACGACTAGCTGTTGAAGATGTCCTCATGCTAGGCTGTCGTTTCCCACCTTCAGACCATCGTGAACCTTCTACATTCGCTGGGGTTCTCTATAAACGTGTGTCAAACTCACCCATGACTCCTTCTCAGACGCTTCCTTTCATCCCAGCTGTTCTGGATATAGTGCAGTTTCTGGCTTATCCTCCCGAGCACCGAGACCAGGTTATTCAGCCTACGATTCTAATATTTTAGCTTTTACCCTGGATTTCGGTGAGACTGACTCTGAGGCTGGTGGGGCTCATGGCCTCCTGTATCCTGTTGGTAAGACCTGCCAGATGGCGTATGCAGGCTCTGTAGTGGGACTTGAATTTCCAATGGGTACAGGATCTGGGGAATCTCACTGTCGTGGTTCAAATCTTGTGGGACTGCGAAAGATCTGCAGTAGTGGTTGACAAACTGTGATTCCCCAACCAGACCTCACTGTTGTGACAAATGGGTCACTTCTGGGATGGGGTGGCCACCTGGGAGAGGTGGAGATCGGGGGACACTGGTCGCAGGTGGAGACAGGGCTCTACATTGAAGGCATTTCTTCCCTCTGTCAAGGGGAAGTTAGTGCAAGTGTTCATGGACAAAACCACCACCATGTGGTACTGCAACAATCGGGTGGGGTCGTGGACCCTCTGTCGAGGACCTTGTGTCTCTGGATGTGGCTGGAACAGCAGGGCATAACCCTGGTGGTTCAACACCTAGCAAGTTCTCTGAATACTAGGGCAGACAAACTCAACCATCGATGTGTAGCAGATCACTAGTGGGGTCTTCAGTCGGAGGAGGTGCAAGGTTTCTTTTAGCAATGGGGAGAAACCTTAGTTAGATTTGTTCTCATCGATAATGTGCAGTGTCAGCGGTACTGCGTGCTGACGTATCCAAGGCAGCTATCACTCGGCCACGCTTTTCGTCGCAAGTGGAGCTCAGGCCTGTTGTACGCCTTTCCGCCCATACTACTCCTGCCCAGGGTTCTGATGTAGATCGGGAGCAACCAGAACCAAGTCATTTTTGTGGCTCCAGACTTGCCGATGAGAGTCTGGTATCCAGAGCTTCTGAGAATGATCAGGCTGCCCCATTGGTAGGATCTTCTGTAGCAGCAGCAGGGGAGGGTTCTCCACCCGCACCTCTCAACTCTGTGCCTCCATGCGTGGAGATTGGGCGGCGGCAGTTGATCGCCTTTGAAATTTCTCACTAGTCTGTAACGTTATTCTGGCGGCCGTCCACTAAAATGGTATCCGCCTACCGTTGGCATACATTTGTATTATACTGTACAGAAAGGTCCATTGGCCCTCTTTCTACTGTCCTTTAATTCATTCTAATCCTTGCCCAGCAGGGCTCTGCCATGGGAACTCACAAGGGTTTCCCTTCTCCTCCTGCTTTTTGGCATCTGCCCGACCAGCTCGCTATCTTCAAGTCTCCTATTGTAAATAGATTTCTAAAAAGGCTGGCACCCTTGTTTCCACCCACACCCTTTGTTATGCCACAGTGGGACCGTAATTTGGTCTTCACCTATCTAATGTGTGCTCCCTGTGAGCCTTTGCACAATTGTCCCCTCTGGCTTTTGACCATCAAAACAGCCGATTAGTGACAATTACATCTGCCCGGAGGGTGAGTGAGTTGCTGGAGTTATGTTGCTCGCATCATTATTTTCTGTCCTTTCCGGACAAGGTGGTGCTTCGCACCAGGGCATCCTTTTGGCCAAAGGTTGTGACCCAATTTTATCTGAGTCAGTCCATCACTTTGCCCACCTTCTTTGCTGCCCAGCATTCCTCTAAGGAAGGGGAGCGTCTCCCCTGACTGGACCCAAAAAGAGCATTGTTGTTCTACCTTGATCGCACAAAAGAGTTCCGGCTGGATGAGCAACTCTTTGTGGGGACGTGGGAGCAAAGAAGGGAAGGGCTGTGCAGAAAAGGACCATTGTAAGCTGGATCGTGCTATGCATCAAGATCTGTTATGCATTGGCAAAGAAGCAGCCCCCTGAGGGATTAAGGGCCCATTCCACCAGGGGAAAGGCTGCAACTATTGCCTTGGCTCGGGGTGTCCCGGTCCAAAACATCTGTCCGGCAGCAACGTGGCGTTCTTCGCACACCTTCGCAAAACATTATTGCCTTGATGGTCAGGTGTGCAGGCAGGGCGGGACTGGTCGTACCGCGCATCGGGCATTTCCCCAAGAGACTGGAAGGGTGGGGACCGGTTGTGCAGCAATTGGGGATGGTTTTGTTACTGGGGCCCGGTTTTGTAGCGGTGCTGCAATATTGGCCCCCAGTATCAAAAGAAGCGAACAAGCGTTTCCAGCCTCTCGGTGCCAGGCAGAGGCTGGTTCGAGAAAAATGCCAGGGCTGCTTTGGGTTCCCAGTCCGGCCCTGTGTGCAGGGACAGACATTTTGCCCATTCAGTCCTGCAAGACTTCTTAGTTTAGGAAGTGAGTCTGCAACCCACCACCAGGATGTTATGGCTCGGGTATCTGATTCAAAAGTAAGGAATCTGGAGTTAGAAGTCTCTTATCAGATGAACAAGTTATTTACCTTTGGTAACGCATTATCTGGTAAAAACTTTATCTAGCTGCAGATTCCTGACCGCCCCACCCATGCCTCCCTACTTTGCGGACTGATATTATAGGGCTAGGGTTGTTCCCCTTTTCAGGGCCCTAGTTTTGCACACAACTACGTCAGTTACTTTGTGGCTCTGCACTTCTGCCATGGAAAAAACAGAAGTACTGACGTCTGCATGCCTTGGTGGCACCTATATAGGCACCACAATGCCATAACCAACCTAACGCAGACAGCGTCACACCGAGCCAAATGGAGCCACCTGAGGTCGCGCGCAAGGGGTATTGCTCAGCAAAAGTTTCCGCATCCAGCCTGACTTCTGGGAAATTCAATGGTAAGGAATCTACAGCTAGTTATTCTCTACCAGATAAAGTGTTACCGAAGGTAAGTAACTTGTTCTTATGCACCACCAGGCCTCATAACTGCCTCTTTTTCGGAGTTAACTTCTTCCAGTCTACTACATTTCTCCAGCTTTAAACGACGCAAAGCAAGTGTTGATTTTTTAACTTTATTTATTTATTTATATATTTATGACTGCCTGGGTGAATTGTCTCATCCACCCCCACTTGCTCTGTTTTGTGTGCCTGACTCGTCTGATCACATTTGCATTAATTTATGAAACAAACCTTATAATCTGGAAAAATATGCACTATTATGCTGCAGCTTTGGCCCCGTGCACTCTATCTGAATTCATTTCCTTAAGACTTATTTTTGTATTGCTTGTTCCAGTTATACTAACTACATCCTCTCTTATGGTATCTTATTCCATTTTTGTAGAATGTTTCTTAGATTTGGCATTTATTTACTGCTTAGCTAATGAAGAAACTATCCATTGAGTTGAATGTTTGGGGTTGAGATTGGTTAAGCAGCCTGCATCATGTTTCAGAATTGATTTGTTCTTTCACTGTACTAGCATTTTTTTTTTTTTTTTGAGTTGACACTAATAGAGAAGACATCTAGTTTTGACTTTAATTTCAGCTTGGGCAGCAAGATTCATTCTTTTGCCAAATATTGTTTTTGTATGGGCACTTTTGTGACTGAAGAAGACCTGTTTTAGTTGAACATGCTGTTTGAAAATACTTGTTACTTAACAGGCACTCGGAAAGTGGGACACCAGAAAGGCAGAGAGAAATTTAACAGCAAAAGTCAAATTTCTCTAAATGTGGAAATGTTGCAATCTGGCGATATGCATAGCTTGCAAATGTCCCATGTCATCAGACAACTCAATTTTTTATCCAGTTAATACCACAGTGTGAAATACTGCTTGTTAAAACCCCGCACAGGCAGAAGTCGATGTGTTTCCCAACATTTCCCCCCTATCGTGCATCAGCATATACATCCATTTCCCTGTGTCACCATATAATAAATAGACCGTCTGTGCTCCAGTACTGTTCATCACCCAGAGCTCCCCAAAGTCAATCTTGTCACCTAATGCCTTAGCACCCTTCACCCCCCCTGAGGCAATGGCCCAGTGCCCATCCACCCCTCAAGCCCCACTATACTATTCCCCCACACACATGGGCTCCAACCCAGGCCAGTGCTACTTCCACTTCCCACCCAGGTAGATCATTCAGTTCTACTCTTAAGTCCCATTGTCCACTCTGCTTTACAGCCACGTACACGAGGGGTCCTCAGGTATGTTGCCTCTCCTCATGTCCCCCCTTGTGCAGATAGTCATGCATGAGTAATGATCTGTGTGCGTAGCTGCTTCTTTGTTTGACTAAGTGAAATTGATGACTGCAGTTGTAATGAGCTGCATGCTTATGTGCCCATATATTGCATGTCTGTTGAGCATGAACTATAATAAAAGCCTTTTTCAGTGCTTGATAAATATGTTTATGGTCCGGCCCCTGTTTCCTTTAACTTTGTTTTCCTTTTTGTTTTGTTCCATGTTCCATTAAGTCGCCTGGTGATGGCTCAAACGTTTGTGTCCGGGCCCCTGTCAACTCCAACCAATTATTGTTTGGGAGCAGTGGAATTGTTTTCCGTAGGCGGTTGCCATATTTTACCATTGCATTTCCTTGTTATCTTCTCAATTCTCACTTATGCCGTAGTAATTGCAGTGAGGTGGATGTGAACATTCCTATTATTAGAGGTCTGTCAAGTTAGTAAACCGGTTTCTACTCCTCACAGAACCAGAATACTTGCCTTGACCCAATTGATGCAGATACATATTTCTAATGGACCACATGGTACAGGCATCTGGTGGTGGAGTTTTTAGGTCTCGCCTATTCCATCCCGTAGGGATGATAGGCGAGATTTATAGTGAGCGTTCCGAAAAGTCTACCTAGCTGCAGATCGTGTACAGTTAATGTGAGACAGGCACGTGCACAGGAATTCGCTCCCCCTGCCCCTCCCACAAAGCAAGACAAGACAAGAACATCAAAGCGACCGCGGCCGTTCTGATTCCATTTGCCACCAGCCCCTTCACGCGTTCCGCAGGTCATAAACCGGACCGTCTGCTCGTGAATCGGAATGCTGGCATGGTTGCCCAGCCCCCCTCTTAGCGCTCGTCCTTTTCTACCCACTCCTCCACTTTGTTTTCCTAAACCCTTCCTGCTCCGCTTTCTTCTCTCTTTCTCCCCGTCTCCGCTTCCCTCCTTTCTCCGTGCAGCTTCCCTTCGCACACCCGTCCTTTTCACCCACTCTCTGGCTTTTCTTCGACCGCACCGCCTTTCCGCTCTCGTTTTTCACGCTTAGCCTCTCTCCCCTCTCTAGCTTCTGCCTCCTTATGTCTGGTAGTTTCATGTGTTCCCTCCTACGCCTCACCACCCTTACTTCGTCCCGTCTTTCTCCTCTTCTTTCCAATATGTCCCTCCCTCTCTTCTCGCCTTCTCTCTGCCCTTGCTCCTTTCTTCTATCATATTTCCCTTCTGTTCTCTTGCCTTATACTGGGATTCATATGAGAACACACCCCACAAAAAGGTGTTTGTGTGTAGTCGATCACACTGAGGTAGGAGTGGTGACACCGCTCTCCAAAGGTTACAGTAAATATCGTCCCTTTGAGGTGAACGCGTTATGGATTGGAAAAAGCTTGGCGCCCCTCCGAGGCGCGTGAAACCTAACTGGCTCCCCTTTGCCTGGCCTGATACTGTGCTTGTCACCGCTGTCCTGCTCTTCATTATCTATTTCTTTTATCGGCCCTGTCAGCCCCACCTTGCTGCATAGCCTCTTTCCTCCTCCGAAGCACACAAACACCTCTCCTTATCTCGCTGCCCCTCCCCACACCCCACCTGTCTCCGGCTGGTAATCCCAGGGTTAAACTATCCTGAGACAGTAATCACCTTTAATATAATCTGCCCTCAGAGAGGTGCTGTAATGCACCATGTTGCATCAGCTGGCCCCTCCTGGGCCCAACCCTAAGCAGTTTGGAAAAGCAAATTGTCTTATCAATCTGGTGGTTCACAGGCAGGGTGCGTGCGTGTGTGAGTGGTGGGGGTCGCCTGCTACACGACAGGTTACAGAGAGCATTGTTAGATGGCGTGCATGTGTGTGTTGTGTAACAGTGTGTTTACATCTCTGTACAGCTATTGGCAACGTGACTGGCCTGTCTAAATCTGTGGTGGCACATGTTTTTTACATCGGAATTAAAGCAATTTTAATAAGGATAGCTGTGTACCCTGCTGTCTTTGTTGTGGCACCCATGTGGGTGCATCTCCATGCGTATACATACATCTGTGTCCAACTATGTGCCCATAAGTATGTTTCCCTGCCTAACTTTTTGTGTGCGTGTTTATGTATAATCGTGTATCTTCGAGAGCGTTTGTCTTCAGGTATCTGTGTTTTAGTCGGTTGACCTCAGTAGATGTGTGTGTGGTGTTCGTGTTTTTATGTATTACTTAGGCTGTGATATGTGACTGTATGGATGTTTTTTTGTGTTTCTATCTAGGACCCTAATTCGATATTCCCGATTTATGCCCTTATGTGGCTATAATAAATAATATCCTTATAAAGGCATAAGAATCATATCCATATTTAGTAATAGCCCATGCAGTCCAAAAACGGCATGACTACTCCACTAGACTCCTAGAAAGTACAACGCGTTCTTTAAACAAACCAAGCCTCCAGCAGCCCGGGAAATCCCCCTGTTCTTGTTTTGATTTGCACAAGAACTCCTAGAGTCGGAAAGAACTGTTAGTTCTTGGTGACGTCTTATGTCCAACCTTACGTCAAATCCGGCACCTTTCAGGTATAAATATACCAACGTTGCCTCAAGCAAACACACGGTGGTTTGGAGCAGAGCGGCTATCTACTTGCCCGGAAGCCCAGCTGATGCGAGGAGCCGAAGGAAGCCGCCCCTCCCCTTTGACGCACTGAGGAAGACGCTGTCTTTTTCTCTAGCTGAGAAAATCCAGCTCCGGTGTTTCCAGCCACCCTTGCGGGTTGCTGGGATATCGAGTCCTGAGAGAGATATACAAGACCTCCTTCATTCTAACAACCAAGGTACGGAGCTGACTAAACCCTTAAGAGAATTCTTGATTCAGATCCTTGGCAAAAACCAACTTAACTTAAACTGCAACTTACTCCTTCCCACGTATTAGGCTTAGCTCAGGTACATCGGGGTAGGCGTAGATTAGAAGCATCAGTTGAGTACGTTAGTCAATGTATTTATGTATGTATGTATATATTTTATCCATTTTAAAGTATCATATGGCTAAGAAACAATTTCAATGCTTTTACAGTATTATTTCATAATACTCCTTTTACTGTACGCACTTTACTTTATGATAAGTATTGCAATTGTGGCAATTCATTTCTCTTGAATGCGAAAGAAGACTGCTCAATAAATAACACCTTTTATTGAAAACGCCCGTCTCTCTATTTCTCTGCACTCTGGTGAAACTAAGTACGCACGATTGACTGAGTGAAATAATTGTCTATTGTTTTCACACGACTCTAGAGATACACTCTTTATTCTGAGGGAGCAAAGTTGTCATGTTATATGGTTGTCAGAAGCGAATCCCTTCTTGTCTAAATCAGGAGAGTTAACTCTTTCCTGAACATTCGAGATAGTTTCTAGTGACCTCTGAGCTAGCTGGCAAAACTAATTAAGTCTAATATAGTCAGTAGAGACCTAGTCGACCTCAGTCCTACGTCTACACTGCTGTTTATATTATTCCAATGCGCAGAGCCTATTGGGAATATATAAACTACACTACATGGCGCCCAACGTTTGGTAAGGCGATAATCTAAGGCAAGACATTAGAGTAACTTAGTCATGCTTTTTCACACAGACCCCTTTTCCCGTAAAAACTCCAATAGACGTCTGGAGTGGGTAAAAGGTTAAAATCCGCCGGAACTTAGTAGGAAGAGATTCCTATGTATTAGTTTTTGGTTTAGTCAACGTTAAAGGATACAGTGTTCCAAAATATTGTGCACCTAATCTTTGTTTCCCTTGAAACTTGATCTGCAACAAAAACTTTCTGTTAGTAAAAATGACGGAAAGTGACGATGAAACAGAGAGAGCTAGAATAACAGCTCAACTCCTAGTGGATGACACAAGTCTCCAAGATGAAGACCCGAATGCTATAATCATTCCAGTAAATGTAAGAAGAACCATAACTAAAAAACTTACAGAAAATGGAGTATCATCACGAGGTGGGACAGTCATATTCGTGGAAGAGGCCCATGAATATCGGCAGACAGAGGTATTCTATTCATGGATAAATTTTCCAGCAGTACACGCTGTGACACACTAATTCCACTATTACAAAATAGGGGAACCTCCGGATGAATACGCTCCTTTCGAGGACGTTGAAATCCCACTAACTTACCAAGAGCACCTGCTCTGGTTTAATGGCGCCCTAAAACATCAAAATCACATCACCATGCTCGGTCCACTAAGTAGACCAGGAGCGACGTGGCTGGTTCTAGCCAACTACACACCACATCCCGACATTGAAAAAATGTTAAGTGAAGAACTTTTAGTTAAAATAAAAGAATTAACAAAGGCATATAGAGAATTAGTTCAATTGGCAATGGAGGATATAACATATCTGCCAGAAATTGAAAGAAACGGATATAGCAGAACAACCTTTTGAACTTGCCAGAATCATAGAAAAATCCTATGAAGAACTAGTTAGAGATAGTTTGGGTGGGAAACCAGTAAAACCCCAACTACTTGAAAATCCTGAAAAAACATTTATTAAAAATAATCTAAACACTCCAAAAAAGAGTTGGGATGGAAATAAACAATCCACTCCCAAAGTAAAACGATTCCAGTCCAGAGGAAGGTCTCCTCAACGGAGAGATAGATCTCCAGAACGAGGACACAAGTCTCCCCAGAGGGAGCCCTCTGAGAAAAGATACAACCTTAGAGATAGGGATAAACTGAGAAAACCTGATAGATATCAAGATATTGATACACCTCCCTCGCGATCTTTTCAGACTTCCTCACAGAAATCGGAAAGAAGAGGACGGTCAGAACACAAGGAAGAGCACGTCCAGTCCAAAGACAAGGAACCTGCTCATCTAAGTAAAAAATTACAATTTCCAAGAAAGAAGGTAGCTAGTATTAAAATAATAAAACATGGCGAGGATACTGAGGACACAACTGAAAAACGGAGAGTGGGCCCAGACAATGCTAGACAGCGCAGCAGAAGTGACCATAACTCGCAAGATCCTGATGAATCTTCTGGAGACAGTGGACACGAATGAATACATTCAAGTCTAAGCTGCAGACACCAGAGTTAGCAAACCCCATAAATTATACGAAATAACATTACGTATAGAGGGGAACAAGACTAGGAAAGTAAGGGGTCTCTTTTGGGATAACCTTTCGAAAGGCTATGACATCCTGTTAGCTGAGAAAGACTGGCCACCAGAGTTTGTATGGGAGTGCCCTCATGGCGAAGAAATTATTATGCCTGCCTTCTCAAATCACATTTCAACTCATAAAAAATCCATATATGCAAGAAAATGGGCAGTGGCCCAAGCTCCTGCATTATATAAAAATCATGTAGGATGGGATGAGGATTCTCCTCATCACAAAATCCAGTTAAAAAATCAACCCACTGCACAAAGACAGTACCCAGTTAAGCAAGAAGCTAAAAAGCAAGTCAGGGAGATCTTAGATCAACTTGAATATCAGGGGGTGATTGAAACATGCACCTCACAAATGAACAATCCTTTGTTTCCTGTCTCCAAGCCAGACGATTCCTATCCTCTAGTTTTGGACTACAGACACCTAAACACCTGTTGCAAAACATTTGCAGTACAAAACTCACACAGTGCAGCACTAATGAATAACATTGTGCGCAAAAAATATAAAACGACATTATATATCTCTAATGGATTCTTTTGTCAAAACATTGCACCTGAAAGCAGGTATTTGACCGCTTTCTCAATAATGTGGTCGCAAAAACACTTCTGTCGACTCCCACAGGGATTCAAGAATAGCCCAGGATTATTCTTAGCAAGAGTAACAGAGTTACTACAAATATATGATGATGAGGCATTATCTTATGTCGATGACATCTATCTCACAGATGATGACCTGGAGACACACTTGGAAAGAGTGAACACCATAATACTTGGGTTTGCAGCTGAGGGTTACAAATTCAACTTTAAAAAGTCACGAATTGCCAATCTAACTGTCCTATTTTTAAGATATGAATTATCAAGTGAAGGCAAAAGCCTAGCAGACAACTTCTTAGAGAAGTGTGCTGTACTCCAAGCACCTAAAACGCTGAAGAACTTACAATCAATATTAGGTTTCCTGAATTTCGGAAGAACATACATTCTAAAGTATGCAGAGAGAGGTAAACCTCTCTATGAATTAATAAAACCTGATTTCAAACCAATAAATTGGACTCAGAAACACACAGAAATTTTATGATCATTGCAAACAGACATGTTAGCTAAAACTAAATTGCAAACTCGCGAAAACATACGCAACCTTGTAATCTGAGTCATCCCAGGAAGATGCGGATTCACGTACCTAACCTCTAATGAGGGAGAAACGGTACCAATAGCTTACAAATCACATTTGTACACACAAGCTGAAATAAAATTCAGTTCTACTGAAAAGATTCTAATAGCGGTTCAAACTGCTGTAGCAAAAGAAAGAGCCCAAGCCCAAGGCAGAAGAATAACTGTTTTAACAGCAGAATCAGCCCTTGAGGAATTAACAAGCCCACACAATCTGAATGCAGTGGCATTAGATCCAAAGTGGATACAATGGGATAAAATTCTCTTGCTGCAGAAGACGTGAAATACTATTTTGACCCGAAAATGACAAAACTACAAAATCTAGAATATGAAGAAGAATATCCTCTGCCAATCGAAATTCTGCCTCTTGAACAGTACACATGTGTAATCTACATGGATAGATTTGCACAACACTACGATGTAGAGAAAAAAATCCTACAACGCAGCGTGCGCGATTTTTAAAGGTCGCTGGCGCTTTGGTAAATTCAGACCAATAGTCACCAAAACTGAATCACTCAGAAACTGTTCAACTCAGCGAGCTGAAATAAGATCTTTAAAGATGGCGCTTGAAAATGCCGATCGCGAATTCCCCACACTAATAGTATGCGATTCGCATTTCTGCGTCAAGTCTTACAATAATGACATGCAGACCTGGATTCAAAACGGTTACAAAGATGACACAGGTGCCACAATCAAGCATAAAAAGCTTTGGGAACAAGTAGTTATTTTGCAGAAAGAACTACAAAAGACCAACGGGATACATACACTGAGTCATCAACGTGATGGCGTTCACGTTGCAGGGAATTCATTGGCTAATAGAGCCACAGCGGAAGCGGTCCTTCCGGCTTCCGGAGCCACAAAAAAGCATTCTAAAAAACACATAGATGGAAAAACTATGCTAGCGGTGAAAGCCTAATTAAAAGGCGACTATGGAGGTGTGGCCAAGATGGCGGCGGAGTAGGACGCGTTTTCGGTCCCTCCGGTACCGCCTAAATATAAAGCATTGATTAGCACCCTGCTCGGTGACCACCAGCGTTGGCTAGACTGCTCTGGCGTCCCTGGAGGCTAGCGGACGGGGACTGATGCCCCCCCGAACCGTGTGGTGCCCTTGAAGCGGAGAGTCTCGGCGCGGTCTTGCCCGGCCCCCACGGGAGTAGCGCTGACCCCCCGTAGCAGTTGGTGCCGTCGGAGAGGGGGCGGGCTGCCTGTGGCCGATTTGCCGCTGCCTGCACCGTTGGCGACCGGCGGAGAGAGAGTGCAGAGGAGCCGACTGGGGTCGCGACCACTGGCCCCATCGAGGCGATGCCGTTCCGGGGGGGGGGGTGCGGAGCAGGCCAGAGTGGCGGGTTCCCCGGGACCCCCGGAAACCAGGGACCGCGAGAGAGACGCAGCAGCCTCGAAGCTCCTGGTGCCTGAGAAGTGTCCCGCAGCGATGATCTGCTGCGCCCGGGGCCGCGGTGGTGAGATCCCCGTTTGCCGGGTGAGTGCTCCCTCGCGGCACCAGGGTGCCGAGAGCCAAGAAGCTGGTGAGAGCGGCTGGGTCGGCCCTGCGGGGAACGTTGGGCCTCGGTCCGCAGGCCGGCGTTTGCAGTGAGAAACCGCCGGGGGAGGCGGTGGAGGGGCATCCTGTCGCACCACTCGGCCCCGAAGGGAGACAGCCGGGGAGTGCCGTGGAACACGGGGGTCCTGCTCCTTGGGGTCCCTCTGACATTGCGAGACCCGCATTTTGACTGGGGGCTACCGCCTGAGATCTGAGGGGGGGCCTGCCCTTCCTCTTCTCGTTTGGGGCGCCTGGGAGGCATTTTGGCGCCATTTCACCAGCCCTGTCACAACATTCGGCCCTGGAAGGAGACAGCCGGGGAGCGCCTTGGCACACGGGGGTCCTACTCCTTGGGGTCCCTCTGACATTACGAGACCCACATTCCGACCGGGTGCTCCCGTTTGATATTTGAGGGGGGGCTACTCTTCCCCTTCTCGTTTTGCACGCTTGGGAGATATCTTGGCGCCATTTCGCCAGCACTGTCGCGCCATTCGGCCCTGGAAGGAGACGGCCGCGGAGCGCCTTGGCGCGCGGGGGTCCTGCTCCTTGGGGTCCCTCTGACTTTGCGAGACCCGTATTCAGACCGGGGGCTCCCGCTTGATATCTGAGGGGGGGGGGCTACTCTTCCCCCTCTTGTTTGATACGCCTGGGAGACATCTTGGCGCCACTTCACCGGCCTCCCTGCCCACTGCGTTGCTTCTCACTGACGGTACAGTGAGGCCGTCAAATCCTTAAGGAGGCGGTGGCCCCGTGGACAAGCCGGGTTTCGGCGACTATCGAGGACACGAGGAAGTTCGCCCCGACACAGTGAAGCCACCCCAGGGGATGAGACGACTCTGCACCAGCGGCCGCACGCTCAGCTCAACCCTCTCATCGTCGTCGGTGCAGCCCGTCAACCGGGACAACATGGCGTTGACCAGACCCAAGAAGGACAAGCCTGCGAAAGACACAGTGCAAAAAAATCCCACGCACCCGGCCTCACCGGGAACGGCCAAACCTCCGCGCCAAGAGGACGGCGAGGCACCGGCAACGAAAGCCTTTATGCTGGAGCTATTCGCGGCCATTAAGGAGGACATCAAGGAACTGCGTTCCCAACTTGCTTCAGACATGCGAGAGCTGAGGCGGGACGTGGATAAGGTGGGAGAAAGGGTCGCAACCTTAGAGGAGCACGATCTAGGGGCCGCAGGGGATATTCACAGGTTGCAGCAGGACGTGATCCGTCTCACAGAACAAAATCTGGACCTCCAGGCCCACGCCGAGGACTTGGAGAACAGGTCCCGGCGGAACAATATTCGAATTAGAGCGGTCCCGTGGAAGGGGGAGGGGGCGGACCTCCGCGAGTATGTGGAGGGGCTCTTCAAGCACATATTGCAGATGGAGGACCCCATGGAGATCAAGATGGATAGGGTGCACAGGGTGGGACTACCCCGGGGTCCCAAGGCCCCCCGCCAGACATTCTCGTGTGCGTTCACGACTTCCAACTCAAGGAAACAATATTGCGACAAGCTCGGACCGGATCCCCAATCCGGTTTCGAAATCACACCCCGGTGCTCTTTCAGGATTTGGCAGCCTCCACCTTGACTAAGCGGAGAACCTTCAAACCCGTCACGGCGCATCTAAAGGAGCAAGGAATTCCCTATTCATGGGGGCATCCGTTTCGCCTCATCTTCAAATGGAACTCCAAGCTGATACAGGTTCGGTCACTGGAGGAGGCTCTTTCTATAGTGGGTTTGGATGCCTCGACCGCCCGGCCGGAGGGCAGCGCGCCGTCTCGGCGTCGCCGCAGAAGTTCTGCAGAATGGCGCCTGGTGGGTAAACAGCCAGCGGGGTCCGGCCCTGACTGATCCATCAGCCTGAAGGAGAGAGGGAACGCAGTGGCTTCGGTGGCATTGGTGACGGAGGCTCCTGAGGTCGCCTGAGTCCTGGCGGCAATGAACGGACTTCACCGAAGGGTTCCATTGCTGGGTGCCGGAGGAGCCCGGTCGAGAGTCATCTGTATCTCCCGTCAGTGTTTTTCCCCACTACTTTCACCAATCACCTTTGGATGATGGACAATACATGGGTTTAGAACTGTTTGTTTATTGGGGTTTTCCTTTTTCAGGACTCTGTTGGGGGGGGAGGGGGAGAGGCTCCAGGTCCGGGGGATCCTTTGTGGGGATGCCAGGGTCCCTACTTTACGATTGTTCTATTCTGACAGGCAGGATGTGTGAGTTCCAGGGCTTCCCTCTGGACAGGCAATCTTTGATACGAGGGCTGTGGCTGGAGGGCAACACAGCGGCTTGGGGTTGTTGGACCCCCGTTTGAATGCCTATGCCTCCGACTGAACTGAAGCTCCTCACGCTCAATGTGAGGGGACTAAACAACCCAGTGAAACGGAGGGCCATACTCTCCCTTCTGGAGGCCTCTAGGGCGGACATATGTCTGCTGCAGGAGAACCACCTTCTGCAGAAAGACTGCTCCAGAATGCGCTCCCGTTGTTTCCCACATCAATATTACTCCTCAGCTTCTACCAAGACGGCCGGGGTGGCAATACTGGTGGCTCAGAGGTTCAGGGGGAAGGTGCTCTAGGTTCTATGCCTCTTACATCACGAGGGTGCCTCTGGAGGCCTGGGATAGCACCAGCCTGGCGCATGAGCTGACTACCTTTCCTTCCCCACTAACGCCTCTACTTGAAAACCCTGAGTTCTCCCCCGGCCAGGACGTTGCAGCTTACTCGAGGTGGCGCCCGGCGGGTTGCAGGACCCTGTCGCATATGTTTGAGGGCGGGGACATCATCCCCTTCGAGACTTTCAAACAGGCCTACGGCTTGCCGAAATCGGAACGCCTTCGCTATTTGCAAACGCGACACTGGGCTCTTAACACTACGGTACAGGAATCGGCAACTAGACCCTTGCGGCCTTATGAGTACTGGCTGCTCACGAGGAAAACGGATAAACATCTCATCTCTGATATCTATCGCATGTTGCTAGACCGCTACACACATGTCTATAACTCGGGTAGGGCCAGATGGGAGAGAGAGCTAGGACGCACACTCAGCTCCAAAGACTGGGAGGGGATATACTATCGAGCGCGGCACTCCGCCTATCACATGGGCCTGACTGACACTTTCACCAAGATAGTGACCTACTGGTATTACACCCCAGAGAAGTTACATGAGATGGACCGCAGTAAGGAGGCGACATGCTGGCGAGGCTGCGGGGAAGCGGGGTCCTTAACACACCTTCTCTGGGACTGTGCACACCTCCGGGGGTATTGGAAGTCAGTCTTGGATGAGGTGGATGCCCATTTTGACACTGAAATCCCAAGGTTTCCTTCCTATGTGCTCCTAGGCCTCCCGAACCCCATCACGTACCTCTTACGCTCCCGCAGGGGCAGACTGATCGCCATTGCTATTGGGTCTGCACTACAAAACATTCCTGTCCCTTTGGCGCACCGCACACGTCCCCTCATTCCAGGGCTGGCTGTATAGGTTGTGGGCGGTACTGGGCATGGAAAAACTGTCCTTAATCAGGGCGGGGGAGGGCTCAAAATATGTGGAACTTTGGCAGCCATTTCTATCTCTTTAAGCCACAGAGTTCAAGGAGGTCACATGCCCCAGGTACTTACGCGTCTTACGCTTGTCCCAATTAGAGACCAGCTGAGGCCGTAGGGGGATTGTCTAGTGGGGGGGGGGGGGAGAGAGTTTGGACCTGGAGAGGGTGAGGGGGAGGGGGAGGTGGGAAGGGAAGGGGTGCGGGGTCGAGTATTAGTTGGGGAGGGGGGGGTTTCTTTTTCCTCATGTTACAAGCGTTCTTAGCCCTCGCTCACTGGGGTCTGGTCACATGGCCACACCGCTTCCGTGGTCACATAGAGACTTTATGACGCGGCCGGCCATCAGGGTTGTAGGCGGCATGCTGTGTTTAATGCGTGGTTCGTAACCATAGTTCTGGTATGCATGTACAGTATTGCCTAGCTGAGCCGGCCCAATGGGTTGTAGGCGCTTGATGTTCGATTTTTTGTGCTCAAAATTGCCAATAAAAAGATTTAATACTAAAAGGCGACTATGCAGCATTACCTCTGAACTATCCACTCAGTTATACATACATAATTGATGCAAACTCCGTTCCTTTTGCTCAAATCCCTGGAGTGGGGGATAGAGTAATTCCAAACACGAACCGGAGAGTCCTTTTAATAGCAGACGCACATATGGGATTGGGTCTAAGGCACCAAGAGATAGTGAAATCTCTAAAAGAATTACAATCAGAATACTGGTGGCCCGGGATGAACTTGCAACATTACAAATTTGCAAAGGATCGTCCAGACTGCAACAGAGATCGCAGTCATGAACCGACCGGAGTATTGCCAGGACCACTTTATTAGAAAGCATCAGGCTATCTATACGCAAAAATCCATCAGGAGAAACACGATCCCATAAATATTAAGACTAGATTCACTTAAAATGCAGACACCAGCGCTCGGGTGACGCCAGAGCTGTTATAAAAGATTTGCGAGTCTTTATCGGCATATACGCAATTGGCATGCTACATTCTGACCAGGGTCCTGCGTTTAGCTCTAGGGCTTACAAGGAGGCCATGACCAGCATGGGCATTGCATTGCGGTACTCTTCTCCCTTCCATCCTGAGGGAAATGCGGTAGTGGAAAGAAAAAACCGTGACATAAAGCAATCTATAACGGCGAGGGTATTAGGTTCGGGTGATGGGTGGGTCAAACATTTAACAAGTGTCCAACGTAGTCTTAACAATCTGCCAAGAAATGCTCTAAAAGGTCTCACTCCCGACGAACTATTGTTCGGTACTAGAATGCATATCCAGGACTTAGATAGTCACACTTCAGTGGTAGAAGAAAAAGCCTTTGATATCAAAGACCGTTTGGCTGTTTAACGGGACTTAAATGAAACAAGAAGAAGTCTGAGTAATCTAAAGCTAAAGCCAACGGCCACTGAAGAAAATCCACCTGTCCCAGCAAGACCTGTCTGGATTCCAAAGATTGGGGATCTGGTCAGAGAAAAGATCGCGGTGAAGAAGGAATTTGGGCCTTCTTACAGAAAAGCAGTACCTGTCCTAGCTGTCAGCGGAACAATATCAGTTGTACTACCGCCCCTTGCTGGTAAAAAGGAGAACCGAGTTGTATCCATCGACCTGGTAAAACCACAATCATGTGGCCAATAATAAGTAGTAGGCCCAGTGGACTCCCAAGAAATAGCAGAAGACCAAATCTTGCTACAATCCAAGAGGTTCAAACTGAAAGACTAATCACTTTTGATAAACCTGCAGTGAATAAAAAAGGACAGCAAGTCAGAACATCAACTTGGTCCTAAAGCCTCACACATCCTCTCACATCACAAAAAGAGAACTATCACCAGTGAACATCACAGCCAATCCAATACCCGGTGGGGTAGCATGGGACAAAACTGATTATGAAATCTATGGCCCGATCGAGCTCTTGAAATATCCAAGTACTTTTTCTGATGATTGGGACTTTGATAATATTAATAATATGATGTCAGATTTAGTAAATGTCAGCTAAATTCACAGAACATGATTATTTACAGGGTTCATCAAATTATGAAGAGTTATATTGTTATAATCATTTTGGTCATCACTATTTGCATAAATCTGCTCAACCTAGAAATGTTTTAAATTATAATCAATGGGAACATTGTGCAACACCGCCTAAAGGCAGCTCGAAAACATTTTATGAGAAATTCCCATACTTCTCAGGTTTTAACACAAGTGATGCAGAAACGTTTTATTTTAAAATGTTAAATAAGACAGGAATGAAAACAATGTTGACAAATACTAAATTGATTTATTCTGAAACATTTTATGAAAAAATGTCTACATTTGTTTTTGAATTCTGGAAAAACAACATTGAAACTCAAACCATCTGGGGTACAAAAGAATGGCAGGTCCAAGGTTTAGAAGCTTTATTTAGAGCCTGCACGATCCCAGAAAAATTAATATTCTTGAATGACACCATTCAACAGACAACCTGTCTTGGCCTAGCCAAGATAAAAGACTTATATAAACAGTCTATTCCGAAGCCCATGCCTGATAGTAATAGCACTACAGATGTGGAGATAGACGTATCCCATATTTTACACCAAAACAGAACAAATCCTGATTGGAAAAAATGGTTGATCTGGCCCACAGACACACATAACTGTCAAGATAGATTCCTGAACAAAACACAGGGGTTTAAACAGACCAGGCCAGACCCTAGATACTCCCAGAGACAACATCCAGGGATAGTTACAACATACAGTGTAGGGAAACACTTGACTTTACTTAAAGACGGTGCTGACATGCGTGATTTCATACTGGGACCACGCAAACAGCGTCAAAAACGTTTCATATACGCCGGTATATACGCTGCTTACAACGAGGCTTGGAAAGTAACACAAATTGAAACAGCTGAAAAAATACGAGAAATTGATCGTATTAATTTGGAGAAATCACTTATTGTAGTGGACAATGGGTTAACGACTCTGTCCTCCAGAATATATTCACTGGACAGCATTGTATCATCTGCTATTGATATAATAGAGCAGGACTTACTAATGTTACAACATGGTCAGTCCCAATTATGTTCTATTGTACAGCTTGGCTGGACGTTGCAAAATCTGCGTTCAGGCTACGTGCCATGGCGTTTAATCAACGTAACGTCATTATTCTCTATCTTTAACCTTACTGATAAACAAATCAGTTTTCACAAAAAGGAGCAGACTATACGATTGAGCATTGAAAAACTTGAGAGATTACCATTGACAATGTCAGAGAGACCTGTCATTGAATGAATAATACATGGGACGATTACAATCCCAATAACAACTTTCCAGTTTAAGTATTGCCAAAAATATATACCATTAGGCCTGTATGAAAGGTTGGGTAAAGGATACATCAAGTCAACATGGAAATTACCGTATACACACAAATGTTATAGTGAAGGGAAAAAAAGAGGTATTTCTTAGTGGGAACAATTGTAAAAAATCACTAAGCGGTACACTCCTGTGTCAAGGTATTAACTTGCATGGAGCCTGCGAAGGGTCTTCAAATAACCTTTCATGTCACCTGCACGGCACTCCTGCAAAACAGATAGAGCCATTTTTCAGACAGCTTTCCAACGGCAGCTACGTTCTAATAAGCGACCACAGCTGTTGTGGCATGGTGCCAGGAAAAGCCTATCTCGTGAGCGTTAGTTCCATGGTCACTTGCTGTATGCAAGTATTGTATCCAAACAGCAATCCAGACATGGAGGCGGGAATATGGCCTTCTTTGAATATCTCTTCTATTCGAATTGATACTTTAAGCAGAATGAAATCCATTCTTTTACAAACAACTGTGCCTTTAACCTCGTCCAAAGAGACGTATGATCTGCAAGTTGCAAGGACAGCAGCAGAGATACATTGCCTATTATCAACAAATTGCCCCGTACATTTCGTAGAAATGTTAAGCCAAATTTTAAACATGTCTGATACCAGTGGCATCGCACATGTATTTAAGACAATTTTTTCGGGACTGTTAACACCCTTTGAAACAGTTCTGGGCATCTTTCCCAATTTTGTCCATTCAGTCTTCGGCGGTCTGCCTCTACTTTTGGGACTCGTAGCAGGAATTTTATTTTTGATCCTCTGCTCCGATATGGCAAGCCAAGCCACAGACAAGACTCCAGCTACAATGGAAGAAACAATCCTAGCTATACGCTACCGAGACCAGATAACTAAAGTCCTCGGATTGGCCCGGCTAAGAGATCTAAGTGCAACCTGGTTTCTTTCATTCAGACCTATCTGGCAAGATTGCATCTTACCTGTGCTTCGATGTCTGCTATGCGGAGAAGAATGCGTGTTGGACGTCTGACTTACACTACCATCAGCAGTACCAATGGATATCGATACTTTGCTAGGTCCGGTAACGACTCATGCATCGTGTTGTCCCCAGCGGTTACCCATTCTGATGACGGCATCCGTTGAGACTTCACCACTACGAGTAGGTGGCGGTGAAGTACGAGAGGAAAGCAGCACCAAACAGGTACAACCTTCTGTGAGCATTGCTGATCCTGACATCGATGATAGCAATCATTCTCACATATGCACAATTTCATCATTTTCTAACTTGGTCGAACTTTCACCTGCTGTTGTAGACCAATTTTTTGCAAGCCTGTCTGAAATGATGTTCTCCCCGGAACAAAAAGAATAACTTTTTTAAAACAACGAGCACACAACGTTCTCTGAACTCTGAATTCGGCCTTCAGTTTTGTTAAACACAGCTACTGAAAACAATTGGAACTATTTTTTTCCCTTGAGAGCAAAATTAATTTTTTTTTTCACTTCCAAAATATTTACCCTTTTTTCTGGCACAAAATACTCTGCTTAAAGTAGAACTATTCTTAGAGAACAGAGCTTCTATTTTAGGAACTCTAGAGAAAATATTTTACCTCAGCCTCTAGCACATGTACAGCATTTTGTATAAATTGTGTAATTTTCGCAATTCATTCAGCTGATATATATATGCATTTAACTGAATGATAACACTGCTTGAAAAGCGTACAGTAGCAATACTCATTATCGTGTATTTACCATATACCATTTCAAATGCAAATTTTGTATTTTGGGGTGGGTTGTTAAACACACATGCATCGTTATGTTTAATATTGCTTAGTTTTTAGTAATGATGGACATTAATCCGTGGAGTGGGTGTTGTGTTTCTATCTAGGACCCTAATTCGATATTCCCGATTTATGCCCTTATGTGGCTATAATAAATAATATCCTTATAAAGGCATAAGAATCATATCCATATTTAGTAATAGCCCATGCAGTCCAAAAACGGCATGACTACTCCACTAGACTCCTAGAAAGTACAACGCGTTCTTTAAACAAACCAAGCCTCCAGCAGCCCGGGAAATACCCCTGCTCTTGTTTTGAGTTGCACAAGAACTCCTAGAGTCAGAAAGAACTGTTAGTTCTTGGTGACGTCTTATGTCCAACCTTACGTCAAACCCGGCACCTTTCAGGTATAAATATACCAATGTTGCCTTAAGCAAACACACGGTGGTTTGGAGCAGAGCGGCTATCTACTTGCCCGGAAGCCCAGCTGATGGGAGGAGCTGAAGGAAGCCGCCCCTCCCCTTTGACGCACTGAGGAAGACGCTGTCTTTTTCTCCAGCCGAGAAAATCCAGCTCCAGTGTTTCCAGCCACCCTTGCGGGTAGCTGGGATATCGATTCCTGAGAGAGAGATGCAAGACCTCCTTCATTCTAAGAACCAAGGTACGGAGCTGACTAAACCCTTAAGAGAATTCTTGATTCAGATCCTTGGCAAAAACCAACTTAACTTAAACTGCAACTTACTTACTCTTTCCCAAGTATTAGGCTTAGGTCAGGTACATCGGGGTAGGCATAGATTAGAAGCACCAGTTGAGTACGTTAGTCAATGTATTTATGTATGTATATATTTTATCCATTTTAAAGTATCATATGGCTAAGAAACCATATCAATGCTTTTACAGTATTATTTCATAATACTCATTTTACTGTACGCACTTTATTTTATGATAAGTATTGCAATTGTGACAATTCATTTCTCTTGCATGAGAGAAGACTGCTCAATAAATAACACCTTTTATTGAAAACGCCAGTCTCTCTATTTCTCTGCACTCTGGTGAAACTAAGTACGCACGATTGACTGAGTGAAATAATTGTCTATTGTTTTCACACGACTCTAGAGATACACTCTTTATTCTGAGGGAGCAAAGTTGTCATGTTATATGGTTGTCAGAAGCTAATCCCTTCTTGTCTAAATCAGGAGAGTTAACTCTTTCCTGAACATTCGAGAAAGTTTCTAGTGACCTCTGAGCTAGCTGGCAAAACTAATTAAGTCTAATATAGTCAGTAGAGACCTAGTCGACCTCAGTCCTACGTCTACACTGCTGTTGAGATTATTCCAATGCGCAGAGCCTATTGGGAATATAGGAACTACACTACAGTTTGAGGTCTTGTGCTTATCAATCTATCTTCATACTTAGTCGGTTTGAGTTGTGGTGAGTTGATGTAATTTTGCCTTCTCTTGCCACATCATTTACTTAGCCCTGCCGCATAATTCCAGTGGCCCTGGTCTTAGCCTTTGTACCTTATTGTGTGAGTATGCAAGTATACTTTAATGTGTCTCTTGTAGTTTCTATCTGTCTGAGGTATTGGTGGCATGTTAGAGTTGTATTCCAGTAACAGTCGGTGGCGTGTTGCTGCAAATATGTCAGTATGCGAATCCCCGTTTTTCTGTCTGAGCTAGGACTCGCAAGTCTGTGTGTATGTCCACATGACTGTCTTTTTGGGTGTATCCCCATGTCTCTTTTTTTGTTGGTTATATCGTTTTACTTGATGTGTGTCAGTTTACCTCATCTCTATGTTTGGATTGTCGTAAATTCATAAACGTGTGTTTATTGGTGAGTGTTTTTGTGCAGCTGTGTGCGAGTTTGTCTCTCCCTGTGTTGGTCTATCAGGGCTGTCATGCGTGTCTGTTTGTTTGAGATGTAGCATGTAGGTGTAGCTCTGTTTCTTAATTGTGCCCTCACTCTACCACTCTATCACCCTCACTCTACCACTCTACCGCCCTCACTCTACCGCCCCTCACTCTACCGCCCCTCACTCTACCGTCCTCACTCTACCGCCCTCACTCTACCACCCTCATGCCCTCACTCTACCGCCCTCACTCTACCACTCTACCGCCCTCACTCTACCACTCTACCACCCTCACTCTACCACCCTCATGCCCTCACTCTACCACCCTCATGCCCTCACTCTACCACCCTCACTCTACCCCCCTCACGCCCTCACTCTACCCCCCTCACTCTACCACTCTACCGCCCTCACTCTACCGCCCTCACTCTACCACACTACCGCCCTCACTCTACCACACTACCGCCCTCACTCTACCACTCTGCCGCCCTCACTCTACCGCCCTCACTCTACCACTCTACCGCCCTCACTCTACCGCCCTCACTCTACCACTCTACCGCCCTTACACCCTCACTCTACCGCCCTCACTCTACCCCCCTCACGCCCTCACTCTACCACCCTCTCGCCCTCACTCTACCCCCTCACTCTACCACTCTACCGCCCTCACTCTACCACTACCGCCCTCACTCTACCACTACCGCCCTCACTCTACTGCCCTCATGCCCTCACTCTACCGCCCTCACTCTACCACCCTCATGCCCTCACTCTACCACTCTACCACCCTCACTCTACCCCCTCACGCCCTCACTCTACCCCCCTCACTCTACCACTCTACCGTCCTCACTCTACCACTACCGCCCCACTCTACCACTCTACCGCCCTCTCTACCACTCTACCGCCCTCACTCTACCACTACACCGCCCTCACTGTACCACTCTACCGCCCTCACTCTACAACTCTTTCGCCCTCACCATACCACTCTACCGCCCTCACTCTACCACTCTACGGCCCTCACTCTACGGCCCTCACTCTACCACACTACCGCCCTCACGCCCTCACTCTACCGCCCTCATTCTACCGCCCTCACTCTACCACTCTACCGCCCTCACTCTACCGCCCTCACTCTACCACTCTACTGCCCTCACTCTACCACTCTACGCCCTCACGCCCTCACTCTACCGCCCTCATTCTACCACTCTACCGCCCTCATTCTACCACTCTACCACCCTCACTCTACCACTCTACCGCCCTTACACCCTCACTCTACTGCCCTCACTCTACCGCCCTCACTCTACCACTCTACTGCCCTCACTCTACGCCCTCACGCCCTCTCTCTACCGCCCTCATGCCCTCACTCTACCCCCTCACTCTGCCACCCTCTCACCCTCACTCTACCGCCCTCACTCTACCACTCTACCGCCCTCACTGTACCACTCTACCGCCCTCACTGTACCACTCTACCGCCCTCACTCTACGACTCTACCGCCCTCACTCTACGACTCTACCGCCCTCACTCTATGACTCTTTTGCCCTCACTCCACCACTCTACCGCCCTCACTCTACCACTCTACCACCCTCACTCTACCGCCCTCACACTACCGCCCTCACTCTACCACACTACCGCCCTCACTCTACCACACTACCGCCCTCACTCTACCACTCTACCGCCCTCATTCTACCGCCCTCACTCTACCACTCTACCGCCCTCACTCTACCGCCCTCACTCTACCACTCTACTGCCCTTACACCCTCACTCTACCGCCCTCACTCTACCGCCCTCACTCTACCCCCCTCACGCCCTCACTCTACTGCCCTCACTCTACCACCCTCTCGCCCTCACTCTACCCCCTCACTCTACCACTCTACCGCCCTCACTCTACCACTTTACCACCCTCACTCTACCACTACACCGCCCTCACTGTACCACTCTACCACCCTCACTCTACCACTCTACCGCCCTCACTCTACGACTCTACCGCCCTCACTCTACCACTCTACCACCCTCACTCTACCGCCCTCACTCTACCACCCTCACTCTACCGCCCTCACTCTACCACACTACCGCCCTCACTCTACCACTCTACCGCCCTCACTCTACCACTCTACCGCTCTCTCTACCGCTCTCACTCTACTACTCTCACTCTACTACTCTACCGCCCTCACTCTACCACCCTCACGCCCTCACTCTACCGCCCTCACTCTACCACTCCACTGCCCTCACTCTACCGCCCTCACTCTACCACCCTCACGCCCTCATTCTACCCCCTCACGCCCTCACTCTAACCCCCTCACTCTACCACCCTCTCGCCCTCACTCTACCCCCTCACTCTACTGCCCTCACTCTACCACTCTACCGCCCTCACGCCCTCACTCTACCGCCCTTACTCTACCACTCTACCGCCCTCACACCCTCACTCTACCACTCTACCGCCCTCACTCTACCGCCCTCACTCTACCACCCTCACTCTACCACCCTCACTCTACCACTCTACTGCGCTCACTCTACCGCCCTCACTCTACCCCCTCACGGCCTCACTCTGCCCCCTCACTCTACACCCTCACGCCCTCACTCTACCCCCCTCACTCTACCACCCTCTCGCCCTCACTCTACCCCCCTCACTCTACCACCCTCTCGCCCTCACTCTACCCCCTCACTCTACCACTCTACCACTCTACCGCCCTCACTCTACCCCCCTCACGCCCTCACTCTACCCCCTCACTCTACCACTACCGCCCTCACTCTACCACCCTCACTCTACGGCCCTCACTCTACCACTCTACGGCCCTCACTCTACCACTCTACGGCCCTCACTCTACGGCCCTCACTCTACGGCCCTCACTCTCCCACTACCGCCCTCACTCTACCGCCCTTACTCTACTGCCCTCACTCTACCACTCTCACTCTACCGCCCTCACGCCCTCACTCTACCACTCTACCGCCCTCACACCCTCACTCTACAGCCCTCACTCTACCGCCCTCACACCCTCTCTACCCCCTCACTCTACCACTCTACTGTCCTCACTTTACCGCCCTCACGCCCTCACTCTACCCCCTCACACCCTCACTCTACCCCCTCACACCCTCACTCTACACCCCTCACGCCCTCACTCTACACCCCTCACGCCCTCACTCTACACCCCTCACGCCCTCACTCTACACCCCTCACGCCCTCACTCTACCCCCTCACGCCCTCACTCTACCCCCCTCGCCCTCACTCTACCCCCTCACTCTACCACCCTCTTGCCCTCACTCTACCGCCCTCACTCTACCGCACTCACTCTACGGCACTCACTCTACCACTCTACCGCCCTCACACCCTCACTCTACCACTCTCACACCCTCACTCTACCACTCTCACTCTACCGCCCTCACTCTACCACTCTCACTCTACCACTCTCACTCTACTGCCCTCACTCTACTACCCTCACTCTACTACTCTACCTCCCTCACTCTACCACTCTACTACTGCCCTCACTCTACCACCCTCATGCCCTTACTCTACTGCCCTCACTCTACCGCCCTCACTCTACCGCCCTCCCTCTACCACTCTACCGCCCTCCCTCTACCACTCTACCGCCCTCCCTCTACCACTCTACCGCCCTCACTCTACCACCCTCATGCCCTCACTCTACCACCCTCATGCCCTCACTCTACCACCCTCATGCCCTCACTCTACCACCCTCATGCCCTCACTCTACCCCCCTCACGCCCTCACTCTACCCCCTCACTCTACCACTACTGCCCTCACTCTACCACTACCGCCCTCCCACTACCACTACGGCCCTCGCTCTACCACTACCGCCCTCGCTCTACCACTACCGCCCTCGCTCTACCACTACCGCCCTCGCTCTACCACTACCGCCCTCACTCTACCACTACCGCCCTCACTCTACCACTCTACTGCCCTCATGCCCTCACTCTACCACCCTCACTCTACCGCCCTCACTCTACCGCCCTCACTTTACCACTCTACCGCCCTCACTCTACCGCCCTCACTCTACCGCCCTCACGCTACCACTCTACTGCCCTCACTCACTCTACTGCCCTCACTCACTCTACCGCGCTCACTCACTCTACCGCGCTCACTCACTCTACCGCGCTCACTCACTCTACCGCCCTCACTCACTCTACCGCCCTCACTCACTCTACCGCCCTCACTCACTCTACCGCCCTCACTCACTCTACCGCCCTCACTCACTCTACCGCCCTCCCTCTATCTATCGCCCTCCCTCTATCTATCTATCGCCCTCCCTCTATCGATCGCCCTCCCTCCCTCTATCGATCGCCCTCCCTCCCTCTATCGATCGCCCTCCCTCCCTCTATCGATCGCCCTCCCTCCCTCTATCGATCGCCCTCCCTCCATCTATCTATCGCCCTCCCTCTATCTATCTATCGCCCTCCCTCCCTCTATCTATCTATCGCCCTCCCTCTATCTATCTATCGCCCTCCCTCTATTTATCTATCGCCCTTCCTCTATCGCCCTCCCTCTATCTATCCCCATCCCTCCCTCCCTCTGTCTATCGCCCTCCCTCACTCTATCTATCTATCGCCCTCCCTCACTCTATCTATCTATCGCCCTCCCTCACTCTATCTATCGCCCTCCCTCACTCTATCTATCGCCCTCCCTCACTCTATCTATCTATCGCCCTCCCTCACTCTATCTATCGCCCTCCCTCACTCTATCTATCGCCCTCCCTCACTCTATCTATCTATCGCCCTCCCTCACTCTATCTATCTATCGCCCTCCCTCACTCTATCTATCTATGGCCCTCCCTCACTCTATCTATCTATCGCCCTCCCTCACTCTATCTATTGCCCTCCTTACTCTATCGCCCTCCCTCACTCTATCTATCGCCATCTATCTATCACCCTCCCTCTATCTATCGCCCTCCCTCCCTCTACCTATCGCCCTCCCTCCCTCTACCTATCGCCCTCCCTCCCTCTATCTATCGCCCTCCCTCCCTCTATCGCCCTCCCTCCCTCTATCTATCGCCCGCCCTCCATCTATCTATCGCCCTCCCTCACTCTATCTAGCGCCCTCCCTCACTCTATCTATCGCCCTCCCTCACTCTATCTATCGCCCTCCCTCACTCTATCTATCGCCCTCCCTCACTCTATCTATCGCCCTCCCTCACTCTATCTATCGTCCTCCCTCACTCTATCTATCGCCCTCCCTCTATCTATCTATGGCCCTCCCTCTATCGCCCTTCCTCTACCTATCGCCATCCCTCTATCTATCGCCCTCCCTCACTCTTATCTATCGCCCTCCCTCACTCTTATCTATCGCCCTCCCTCACTCTTATCTATCGCCCTCCCTCACTCTTATCTATCACCCTCCCTCACTCTATCTATCGCCCTCCCTCACTCTATCTATCTATCGTCCTCCCTCACTCTATCTATCGCCCTCCCTCACACTATCACCCTCCCTCACTCTATCTAACGTCCTCCCTCACTCTATCTATTGCCCTCCTCACTCTATCACCCTCCCTCACTCTATCTATCGCCATCTATCTATCGCCCTCCCTCTATCTATCTATCTATCTATCTATCTCCCTCCCTCCCTCTATCTATCACCCTCCCTCTATCTATCGCCCTCCCTCCCTCTATCTATCGCCCTCCCTCCCTCTATCTATCGCCCTCCCTCCCTCTATCTATCGCCCTCCCTCACTCTATCTATCTATCGCCCTCCCTCACTCTATCTATCGCCCTCCCTCCCTCACTCTATCTATCGCCCTCCCTCACTCTATCTATCTATCGCCCTCCCTCACTCTATCTATCTATCGCCCTCCCTCACTCTATCTATCGCCCTCCCTCACTCTATCTATCGCCCTCCCTCACTCTATCTATCTATCGCCCTCCCTCACTCTATCTATCTATCGCCCTCCCTCACTCTATCTATCTATGGCCCTCCCTCACTCTATCTATCTATCGCCCTCCCTCACTCTATCTATTGCCCTCCTTACTCTATCGCCCTCCCTCACTCTATCTATCGCCATCTATCTATCACCCTCCCTCTATCTATCGCCCTCCCTCCCTCTACCTATCGCCCTCCCTCCCTCTATCTATCGCCCTCCCTCCCTCTATCGCCCTCCCTCCCTCTATCTATCGCCCGCCCTCCATCTATCTATCGCCCTCCCTCACTCTATCTAGCGCCCTCCCTCACTCTATCTATCGCCCTCCCTCACTCTATCTATCGCCCTCCCTCACTCTATCTATCGCCCTCCCTCACTCTATCTATCGCCCTCCCTCACTCTATCTATCGCCCTCCCTCACTCTATCTATCGCCCTCCCTCACTCTATCTATCGTCCTCCCTCACTCTATCTATCGCCCTCCCTCTATCTATCTATCGCCCTCCCTCTATCTATCGCCCTCCCTCTATTTATCTATCGCCCTTCCTCTACCTATCGCCATCCCTCTATCTATCGCCCTCCCTCACTCTTATCTATCGCCCTCCCTCACTCTTATCTATCGCCCTCCCTCACTCTTATCTATCGCCCTCCCTCACTCTTATCTATCGCCCTCCCTCACTCTTATCTATCACCCTCCCTCACTCTATCTATCGCCCTCCCTCACTCTATCTATCGCCCTCCCTCACTCTATCTATCTATCGCCCTCCCTCACACTATCACCCTCCCTCACTCTATCTAACGTCCTCCCTCACTCTATCTATTGCCCTCCTCACTCTATCACCCTCCCTCACTCTATCTATCGCCATCTATCTATCGCCCTCCCTCTATCTATCTATCTATCTATCTATCTCCCTCCCTCCCTCTATCTATCACCCTCCCTCTATCTATCGCCCTCCCTCCCTCTATCTATCGCCCTCCCTCCCTCTATCTATCGCCCTCCCTCCCTCTATCTATCGCCCTCCCTCCCTCTATCTATCGCCCTCCCTCCCTCTATCTATCGCCCTCCCTCCCTCTATCTATCGCCCTCCCTCCCTCTATCTATCGCCCTCCCTCCATCTATCTATCGCCCTCCATCTATCTATCGCCCTCCATCTATCTATCGCCCTCTATATATTTATCGCCCTCCCTCTATCGCACTCATTCTATCGCATCACCACAGCATCACTCAGCACCACCACAGCATCACTCAGGGGCACAACAACATCACTATGCGCTACCACAGCATCACTGAACGCCACAGCATCACTCAACGCTACCGCAACATCACTCCGTGCCACCACAGCATCAATCTGTGCAACCATTCAACAACAACTGGTTCAAATATGTACTCTCAATGTTTCAAGCTTTATTACAAATGTTATAAAAAAATGTTAATATTTCACTTCTGTTCTTGGATTTTCGTCACAATAAAATACACTGAACATAATCTTCACAAGTTATTTACAAAAGTTTAAGCTATTGCCATTATAAATTACAATAACTTTTATTTAAGTATTAATTATTAAAAAAAATTAAAGGCCATTGTTATTTGTAATATCAATACATCTAAGTCACGTAAATACAACACATATTTCATTACGAATGCTATAGGGGTCACATTTGTGAAAGTTAAAACTATTGGAATTGTGAATGACAAAGCTATTTTCAAAACCAACACATAAATACAAAATTTGTCATTTACAATATCAGTAGCTCAAACTTTCCTAATGCGAGACCTATTGCATTGCAAATGCTTGTTTTTCCTGGTTTGATATCTGGCTGGGGGAGGAGGTGAGTGTTGTCAGGATTATTTTGATTTAGTTAAGAAAAACTTTCCAACGGAGCCCTCCTCACAATTTGATTTCAATTGACAGGTTTTCTCTTGTGGGTGGTCCATTCTAGAGTACCATTCCATCCACTGTTTTTAGATGCCACGGAATATATATTTGTATATGTTAGAAAAGCACCACTATCAGAAATGTTGTACATAGTAGCAAAAACACTTTTACTGTCAAGCTGTGTGCTAGGTTGTGGTAACAACTCTCCTTACGGATCATTCTCTGTCAGAAAAGGCTTAGCTGAAAATAACTGAGCACCTCAAAGAAGACTTTAGTCATTACAAACTATGTCAAAGATCTGTGTAAAATAAAGGAGGGTATGCATGCTTACAAATATTATCTTGAGATCTCAAATTCTCTTTCTCTTTAGATGAAACCATATCCTCAGCATTTATGCATTTCATCTAAAGAGGCTTGCACTTACACTCTGCCCTAGGTGTATAGCTTCAATAAAGAGTCCTGAACAAAGGGATATAGGTAGGCATTCTGCAGTGTCTCATTTGTATTTTCTGGGGTTCCAGCTCAAAGTAAAATCTAAGGCACTTTTATCACCTACCTTCCCAGTTTATTAAAAAAACACAGCAAACTCACAGTGGTTGTTAGAGGCTCGAGACTTGAATCCTCATAAACAGTATACCCAAGTAAATGTATTGGACCACTGGCTCTAATTTCACTGTATTCAATCTGTATGCCTATTATGCTGGGTGCTTTCCCACTGTAATGCCATGTGAAAGCGCGTGTGCCATCCTACATATGCCAGGAAGGGGTGCTTACTTGATGGGCTTAGGTGTTGTACCTGTTAGTGCCCTGTAAAAAGTTACACCACATACCCAGGCCGGGCACTGCACTGGCTAGTAGTGTGATTCTGCATTTATGGTGCTACCCATCAGAATGACCTATCAAACATGTATCATGCTCAGGCGGGCCTTTCTCACTCCGTAACCAACCCTACCTTAGTGGGCCTTACATTACCATCAGAACACTCCTAAGGTAAGTCCTGATGGGTGTAGAAGGTGAGCGGCCGAGTAGATACACAATTGTGTTCTTTGCCCGGGTAGGGTAGAACCTGTGTGGGGTTTCCCTACCTAGAGGGGGCAGCTCTTGCCCTGGGACACCTGCTGGGGTTTGCTGATTCTCTCGTTGTGGCACTAGGGCTTTTGGCACTTTCCCACTTTATATGTAGTGTGAAAGTGCACGCGCCCTTCCTACACCTGTTAGCAAGCGGTGCTGACATGGTGTTCATGAACATAGGTCAGGTCTGCCATTACAGGCCTGTGTTTGTGTGTGTGTGCGTGCGCATACACTTACACAGATGGTGTTTTAAATAGGTGCCCCACCTGCCCTGTCAGAGCGTTGTATGCACCCTTGCACCCAGGATGTTCCTAGAACGTAGGCCAGATCTGCCATTGCAAACCTGGGTGTGTGCGCACACCTGCACCTATGGTGTTTTTGATATATGGCTAGCCAGCTATTGCAGGCCGGTGTGTGCGTGCTTGTGCCTATAGTGATTTCAAACATGTGTCAAACCTGCCAGTGCTGGTCTGTGTGTGTGGAATTACACTTATGCACGGGTTCGCCTTACTAAACCACTGGCATGTTCTGGGGATACCTTTCACTACTAGAGCACCCTGAGGATAAGTTTTAAGGGGTGAAGCAGGTGGTAGGTGAAAGGCAGAGCAGGTACACATGCGTGTTCCCTGCCCAGGTAGTGAAGAATACCCATTTGTGTTTTCACCACCTATGAGGTTTACTTTTCCCATAGGTTAACATGGGGCAGTGAGTGAAATTACTTCAGGCTGCAATAGTAGATTGTAATGGGGCAGCCTCATCATGTTTCCTATCATTGGATTTGCAATGAGAAACCCTCTCCTGTGGTAAAGGTGGTTTTGTTATTATGAGTTTAGAAATGCCACCACTAGGAAGTGGACTTTTCCGTGCTCTAAAACTCTTTGTGTGCCTTTTAGTTTGACTCCAGTCCACACAGGAGGTTGGGGAAGCACATCTGTGAATTCCCCAGCAACAGCTATAAATAAACTTTGGGCATGCAACTGGAACGACAGACCGTTGCCATTTGGGGGTCTATTGGGCTAGACTGGAGTGAGACGGTTTGACACTTTGCCTTTGGGAGCCAGATCATAGCCCCACTAAAGATTAAGATCTGCATTCCAAGGCTTCATGGCAGACCTCTGTGGTTCAAAGGGAGACCTTCTGAACCACCCCCAACTTCAAAAGCACACTACAGTATAACTACTTGTGCCATTCTTCAGCAGGGTAGATATACTTGTGGTGACGTGAGACCAGACATCCTGGAACTGCGTGGTACACACTGACGGAGGAATCTTTTGTGCACAAGGAGTACTGCCATTGAAAGGGACCGTGTGCCCTTCCTGAATAGTGGCTAGCCTGGGCCGACTACCTGCTGCTGTGTGGCACCCTGAAGTGTGCTATCCAAGTGCTTGTTGGGTTGCCCCAGTTCTCTTTTGGAGGTCTTTGTAACATCAAAGATGTGATCACGAGGGACCTACACATCTACTTGTGACATCAGGAGAGCTGTGACCTAGTAAGTGGCCCCATTGTCTGCTGGATCCCAACTGGTAGTGCTGCATGTGCTTGAAACCAAGAATAGTACCTGGTGACCAGATTGCCTTGTGCATGGCCCCATAGGAAGTGCCCTCATCAAAGGAGTGGGATTGCTGCATCATGGGGACCTCAACATCTTGTTGGTTGTGAGCAGATTCACCGGTTGTGGAGTTCAGCATAGCCCTCTTAGTCGATCGTGCCGCATCTCTCTTGTGCAACACGCCAACTGCAAGCTCATTGCGTGTGATGTTCGATTCACAGGGTGCAACCCTCGGAGGTGAGGGTGTACCCATAGTAGTGCCTCATTCTAGCTTCTGTGGCATTGCTAAAATTGCGACTGTGTGTGACCAAAATTGTCTGGTGCGACTTCTATCATCACACACCAGACATTGTGCCTCATTTCCAGGGAGGTATGGAATTTGCAACTCTTTGTTGTGTGTGACTAGAATTGTCTGGTGCGACTCATATCATCGTGCACCAGACGTTGTGCCTCATTTCCAGGGAGGTATAGAATTTGCCAGACGTTGTGCCCGGATTGCTTGGGTGTGACCCTGATCGACATGTGTCTTCCTTCCAAGAGGCCTCCCCCCTTTCATTCCCCCGGCATCGATTGTGCCTAAGGGGCTCTCAGTGTGGCAGACTAACTGCCCTGTTCTCAACCAACCCCCGAGTACATCGTGTTGCCAGGTAGTATTGCCGGGAATGGGCCTGGGGAGGGAGAGTGATTGACTGGGCTGAAGGAATGCTTCTGAGGGTGATCGGAAGCAGGTCAAGAGACTGTGAGAACCCTTTTTGAGTGACCGACTATCACCCTCTGCTACATCCTTTGGGTGAAGTTACCGAGTGGTGGCCAACCCCTCCTGTTGTGTTTCTATCTAGGACCCTAATTCGATATTCCAGATTTATGCGCTTATATGGCTATAATAAATAATATCCTTATAAAGGCATAAGAATTATATCCATATTTAGTAATAGCCCATGCAGTCCAAATACGGCTAGGCTATTCCCCAAGACTCCTGGAAAGTACAACGCGTTCTTTAAACAAACCAAACCTCCAGCAACCTGGGAATTCCCCATGCTTTTGTTCTGATTTGTCCTAGAACTCCTGCGAGCACTGAAAGAACGGCCAGTTCTTAGTGACATCTTTTATTGACGTCGTATGTCCAAACTTACGTCAAACCCAGCACCTTTCAGGTATAAATATACCAACAGTTGCATTAAGCAAACACACAGTGGTTTGGAGCAGAGCGGCTATCTACTTGCCCGAGAGCCCAGCTGATGCGAGAGCCCACGGACGCCGCCCCTCCCTTTTGACGCACTGAGAAAGACGCTGTCTTTTTCTCCAGCCGAGAAAATCCATCTCCGGTGTTTCCAGCCGCCCTTGCGGGTTGCTGGGATATCAAGTCCTGAGAGAGAGATACCAGACCTCCTTCATTCTATTACCAAGGTATGGAGCTGACTAAACCCTTAAGAGAATTCTTGATTCAGATCCTTGGCAAAAACCAACTTAAACTGCTACTTACTTACTCATTCCCATGTATTAGGCTTAGGTCAGGTACACCGGGGTAGGTGTAGATTAAAAGCACCAGTTCAGTACGTTAGTCAATGTTTGTATGTATGTATATATTTTATCCATTTTAAAGTATCATATGGCTAAGAAACCATATCAATGCTTTTACAGTATGGGGCAGATTTATGATAACTGGCGCATCCCCAGGGATGCGCCAGTTATCTTGAGCCGCTGCTCCGCCACCCATGGTGCGCTGCATTTACAATGCGGCGCACCATGGGGCAAAAACGGCACAGATGCGTGACACATCTGTGCCGTTAAGGTGGCGCATTGCTGGAGTTGCGTCGCAAGCGCGACGCAGCTCCGGCAAGGCTCGGGGTGCCCCATCTTTGCAATGCTGCGTCAAGACCTACGCCTGCTTCAAGCAGGCGTAGGGTTTTGACGCAGCATTGGCCTGAAAGTGACTGAGTGAAATCTTATAGATTTCACTCAGCCACTTTTGCGAGGCGCACCTGCCCCGGAACGCCCACCCTGCGCCGGAACGCCCACAAGCGGCACAGGGCTTTACAACGTGACGCATCTGCCTAGATGCGTCATGTTGTAAATCGGTCGTAGGGATGCGCCACGTTTACGCCGCCTTGCGTGACGCAACAGCGGCATAAACGTGGCGCAAGGGCCTCATAAATCTGCCCCTATTATTTTATAATACTCCTTTTACTGTACACACTTTACTTTATAATAAGTATTGCAATTGTGGCAATTCACTTCTCTTGCATGAGAAAGAAGCCTGCTCAATAAATAACACCTTTTATTGAAAACGCCCGTCTCTATTTCTCTGCACTCTGGTGAAACTAAGTACGCACGATTGACTGAGTGAAATAATTGTCTATTGTTTTCACACGACTCTAGAGATACACTCTTTATTCTGAGGGAGCAAAGTTGTCATGTTTATGGTTGTCAGAAGCTAATCCCTTCTTGTCTATCCAGGGAAGTTAAACTCCTCCTTGTTTACTCAAGAAAGTTTCTAGTGACCTCTGAGCTAGCTGGCAAAACTAATTAAGTCTAATATAGTCAGTAGAGACCTAGTCGACCTCAGTCCTACGTCTAAAATACACTGCTGTTTATATTATTCCAATGTGCAGAGCCTATTGGGAATATAGGAACTACACTACATGGCGCCCAACGTTTGGTAAGGCGATAATCTAACGCAAGACATTAGAGTAACTCAGTCGTGCTTTTTCACACAGACCCTTTTTCCCGTAAAAACTCCAAAAGAGGTCTGGAGTGGGTAAAAGGTTAATATCCGCCGGAACTTAGTAGAATGAGAATCCTATGTATAGTTTTTGGTTTAGTCAACGTTGAAGGATACAGTGTTCCAAAATATTGTGCACCTAATCTTTGTTTCCCTTGAAACTTGATCTGCAACAAAAAACTTTCTGTCAGTAAAAATGGTAGAAAGTGAAGACGAAAGGGAGGCAGCTAGAATAGCAGCTCAACTCCTAGCGGATGACACAAGTCTCCAAGAAAACGACCCGAATGCTATAATCATTCCGGTAAATGTAAGAAGAACTATAACTAAAAAACTTATAGAAAATGGAGTATCATCACGAGGTGGTACAGTCATATTCGTGGTAGAGGCCCATGAATATCGGCAGACAGAGGTATTCTATTCATGGATAAATTTTCCAGCAGCACACGCTGTGACACACGAATTCCACTATTACAAAATAGAGGAACCTCCGGATGAATACGCTCCTTTCGAGGACGTTGAAATCCCACTAACTTACCAAGAGCACCTGCTCTGGTTTAATGGCGCCCTAAAACATCAAAATCACATCACCAGGCTCGGTCCACTAGGTAGACCAGGAGCCACGTGGCCGGTTCTAGCCAGCTACACACCACATCCAGACATTGAAAAAATGTCAGACCGAGAGCTCTTAGCTCAACTAAAACTGTTAATTAAAATACACAGACAATTGGTCCAATATGTCATGAGGACTTCAACAGTCCAACCGGCAATAAAAATTCCAGAGACCACCCCTCACCAGGGGAACACAAATAAAATCACAAAGTACCTACAAAACGGGAACAAATTCCATTCTGGTTAGCTCAGAAAATCACTCGAATAGAGGCAGTATTTCCTGATACTACGCCTACTGAGAAACACAGAATTCTGACTATCTGTCTTCCAATGGGGATCGCACCACATGTGGAGGACTGTGACACTTGGGGCACAGTCTTTGCTTCGATTTACACAAAAACACATGGTGTTCCGTCCATGGCGGTTATACCAGACGTACTAGGACAGATTAAAAATGAATACGGTCCAGAACCTGCTTTAACTCTGGGTATGAAATTACTGAAAGACTTCAAACAGGCTATATTATTAGCCAACATAAAAGGAGAAGCAGCATCTGTGGCGATCCGCCAGAGATTGAAAGAAACAGATATAGCAGACCAACCATTTGAACTTGCCAGAATCATAGAAAAATCCTATGAAGAACTAGGTAGAGATAGTTTGGGAGGGAAACCAGTAAAACCCCAACTACTTGAAAATCCTGAAAAAACATTTATTAAAAATAATCTAAACACTCCAAAAAAGAGTTGGGATGGAAATAAACAATCCACTCCCAAAGAAAAACGATTCCAGTCCACAGGAAGGTCTCCTCAACGGAGAGATAGATCTCTAGAACGAGGTGGCAAGTCTCCCCAGAGTGAGCCCTCTGAGAAAAGATACAACCTTAGAGATAGGGATAAATTGAGAAAACCTGACAGATATCAAGATATTGATACACGTCCCTTTCGATCTTTTCAGACTTCCTCACAGAAATCGGAAAGAAGAGGACGGTCAGAACACAAGGAAGAGCACGTCAAGTCCAAAGACAAAGAACCTGCTCATCAAAGTAAAAAATTACAATTTCCAAGAAAGAAGGTAGCCAGTATTAAAATAATAAAACATGCCGAGGATACTGAGGACACAACTGAAAAACGGAGAGTGGGCCCAGACAATGCTAGACAGCGCAGCAGAAGTGACCATAGCTTGCAAGATCTTGATGAATCTTCTGGAGACAGTGGACACAAATAAATACATTCAAGTGGAAACTGCAGACACCAGAGTTAGCAAACCCCATAAATTATACGAAATAACATTACGTATAGAGGGGGACAAGACTAGGAAAGTAAGGGGTCTCTTTTGGGATAACCTTTCGAAAGGCTATGACATCCTGTTAGCTGAGAAAGACTGGCCACCAGAGTTTGTCAGGGAGTGCCCTCATGGCCAAGAAATGATTATGCCTGCCTTCTCAAATCATATTTCAACTCATAAAAAATCCATATATGCAAGAAAATGGGCAGTGGCCCAAGCTCCTGCATTATATACAAATCATGTAGGATGGGATGAGGATTCTCCTCATCACAAAATCCAGTTAAAAAATCAACCCACTGCACAAAGACAGTACCCAGTTAAGCAAGAAGCTAAAAAGCAAGTCAGGGAGATCTTAGATCAACTTGAATATCAGGGGGTGATTGAAACATGCACCTCACAAATGAACAATCCTTTGTTTCCTGTCTCCACGCCAGACGATTCATATCCTCTAGTTTTGGACTACAGACACCTAAACTCCTGTTGCAAAACATTTGCAGTACAAAACTCACACAGTGCAGCACTAATGAATAACATCGTGCGCAAAAAATATAAAACGACATTATATATCTCTAATGGATTCTTTTGTCAAAACATTGCACCTGAAAGCAGGTATTTGACCGCTTTCTCAATAATGGGGTAGCAAAAACACTTCTGTCGACTCCCAGAGGGATTCAAGAATAGCCCAGGATTATTCTCAGCAAGAGTAACAGAGGTACTACAAATATATGATGATGAAGCATTATGTTATGACGATGACATCTACCTCAAAGATGAAGACCTGGAGACACACTTGAAAAGTGTGAACACCATAATACTTGGGTTCGCAGCTGAGGGTTACAAATTCAACTTTAAAAAGTCATGAATTGCCCATCTAACTGTCCTATTTTTAGGATATGAATTATCAAGTGAAGGCAAAAGCCTAGCAGACAACTTCTTAGAGAAGTGTGCTGTACTCCAAGCACCTAAAACGCTGAAGAACTTACAATCAATATTAGGTTTCCTGAATTTCGGAAGAACATACATTCTAAATTATGCAGAGAGGGTTAAACCGCTCTATGAATTAATACAACCTGATTTCAAACCAATTGGACTCAGAAACACAGAAATTTTAAGATCACTACAAACAGACATGTTAGCTAAAACTAAATTGCAAACTCGCGAAAACATACGCAACCTTGTAATCCGAGTCATCCCAGGAAGATGCGGATTCACGTACCTAACCTCTAATGAGGAAGAAACGGTACCAATAGCTTACAAATCACATTTGTACACACAAGCTGAAATGAAAGTCAGTTCTACTGAAAAAATTCTAATAGCAGTTCAAACTGCTGTAGCAAAAGAAAGAGCCCAAGGAAGAAGGATAACTGTTTTAACAGCAGAATCAGCCCTTGAGGCATTAACAAGCCCACGTAATTTGACTGCCGTGGTATTAGATCCAAAATGGATACAATGGGAAAATTCTCTTGATGTAGAAGACGTGAAATACTATTTTGACCCGAAAATGAAAAAAATAGAAAATCTAGAATATGAAGAAGAATATCCTCTGCCAATCGAAATTCTGCCTCTCGAACAGTACACATGCGTAATCTACATGGACAGATTTGCACAACACTACGATGTAGTGAAAAAATCCTGCGTGCGCGATTGTTAAAGGTCGCTGGCGCTTTGGTAAATTCAGACCATTAATTACCAAAACTGAATCACTCAGAAACTGTTCAACTCAGCGAGCTGAAATAAGATCTTTAAAGATGGTGCTTGAAAATGCCGATCGCGAATTCCCCACACTAATAGTGTGCGATTTGCATTTCTGCGTCAAATCTTACAATAATGACATGCAGACCTGGATTCAAAACGGTTACAAACATGACACAGGTGCCACAATAAAGCATAAAAAGCTCTGGGAACAAGTAGTTCTTTTGCAGAAAGAACTATGAAAGACTCACGTGATACATACACTGAGTCATCAACGTGATGGCGTTCACGTTGCAGGGAATTCATTGGCTCTCAGAGCCACAGCGGAAGCGGTTCAACCGGCTTCCGTAGCCACAAAAAAGCGTTCTAAAAAACACATAGACGGAGAAACAATGCTGGCGGTAAAAGTGTCTTTAAAAAGCGACTATGAAGCATTATCTCTGAACTATCCACTCAGTTATACATACATAATTGATGCAAACTCCGTTCCTTTTGCTCAAATCCCTGGAGTGGGGGATAGAGTAATTCCAAACACGAACAGGAGAGTCTTTTTAATAGCAGATGCACACATGGGATTGGGTCTAAGACACCAAGAGATCGTGAAATCTCTAAAAGAATTACAATCAGAATACTGGTGGCCGGGGATGAACTTGCAACATTAGAAATTTGCAAAGGATTGTCCAGACTGTAACCGAGATCGCAGTCATGAACCGACCGGAGTATTGCCAGGACCCCATTGTTAGAAAGCATTAAGCTATCTATACGCAGAAATCCAGCAGGAGAAATGCGTCCCCATAAATATTAAGACTAGATTCACTTAAAATGCAGACACCAGCGCTCGGCTGACGCCAGAACTGTTATAAAAGATTTGCGAGTCTTTATCGGCATATACGCAATTGGCATGCTACATTCTGACCAGGGTCCTGCGTTTAGCTCTAGGGCTTACAAAGAGGCCATGGCCAGCATGGGCATTGCATTGCGGTACTCTTCTCCATTCCATCCTGAGGGAAATGCGGTAGTGGAAAGAAAAAACCATGACATAAAGCAATCTATAACGGCGAGGGTATTAGGTTCGGGTGATGGGTGGGTCAAACATTTAACAAGTGTCCAACGTAGTCTTAACAATCTGCCAAGAAATTCTCTAAAAGGTCTCACTCCCGAAGAACTATTGTTCGGTACTAGAATGCATATCCAGGACTTAGATAGTCACACTTCAGTGGTAGAAGAAAAAAATGCTTTGATATCCAAGACCGTTTGGCTGTTTTACAGGACTTAAATGAAACAAGAAGAAACCTGAGTAACATAAAGTTAAAACAACAACCAACAACCACTGAAGAAGAACCACCTGTCCCAGCAAGACCTGTCTGGATTCCAAAGATTGGGGATCTGGTCAGAGAAGAAGATCGCGGTTAAGAAGGAATTTGGGCCTTCTTACAGAAAAGCAGTACCTGTCTTAGCTGTCAGCGGAACAAGATCAGTTGTACTACCGCCCCTTGCTGGTAAAAAGGAGAACCGAGTTGTATCCATCGACCTGGTAAAACCACAATCATGTGGCCAATAATAAGTAGTAGGCCCAGTGGACTCCCAAGAAATAGCAGAATACCAAAATTTGCCACAATCCAAGAGGTTCAAACTGAGAGACTAATCACATTTGATAAACCTGCAGTGAATAAAAAAGCACTATGCAACAAAGCCATGGAACTTGTGCCTCTTGAAACCCAAATTGCAACAGTTCATCAAGAAACACCAGTCTACAACGATGTAGCCTCAGACTATGCTAGTGAAACAAAGAAAAATCCAAAAGCAAATGAAAATCCGGAAGCAATTCCAACAATTGACAGAACTGCATCTGGCTATTTCATCAATTTTGATGATCCAAGTGAACATGAAGAAACGCCAGCAACAAAAACTTTCAAAGACAAAGTAACTGAACTCTTTCATCAACTCAAAGAAACCTATCTGATTTCTCCATGGATTGAATTTTGGATTGTGTTAGGTGTACTTTTCCTCCTGCTTTGGCTCATCATGGTTCTATGTTTGGCAAAATTCATTGATGGAACATATAGTACAATGGACACAGCAAGTCAGAACATCAACTTGGTCCTAAAGCCTCACACATCCTCTCACATCACAAAAAGAGAACTGTCATCAGTGAACATCACAGCCAATCCAATACCCGGTGGGGTAGCATGCGACAAAACTGATTAAGAAATTTATGGCCCGATTGAGCTCTTGAAATATCCACACCAGTTCAAGGTTTCATTAAGTGACTTTGTAAGACCAAGTACTTTCTCTGATGATTGGGACTTTGAAAATATTAATAATATGATGTCAGATTTAGTAATGTCAGCTAAATTCACAGAACATGATTATTGACAGGGTTCTTCAAATATGAAGAGTTATATTGTTATAATCATTTTGGTCATCACTATTTGCATAAATCTGCTCAACCTAGAAATGTTTTAAATTATAACCAATGGGAACATTGTGCAACACCGCCTAAAGGCAGCTCGAAAACATTAATTGAGAAATTCCCATACTTCTCAGGGTTTAACACAAGTGATGCAGAAAAGTTGTATTTTAAATAAGACAGGAATGAAAACAATGTTGACAAATACTAAATTGATTTATTCTGAAACATTTTATGAAAAAATGACTACATTTGATTTTGAATTTTGGAAAAACAACATTGAAACAAAAACCATCCGGGGTACAAAAAAATGGCAGGTCCAAGGCCTAGAAGCATTGTTTAGAGCCTGCATGATCCCAGAACAAATAATATTCTTGGATGACACCATTCAACAGACAACTTTTCTTGGCCTAGCCAAAATTAAAGACTTAAACAAACCGTCTATTCCGAAGCCCATACCTGATAGTAATACCACTACAGATGTGGAGATAGACGTATCCCATATTTTACACCAAAACAGAACAAATCCTGATTGCAAAAAATGGTTGATCTGGCCCACAGACACAAATAACTGTCAAGATAGATTCCTGAACAAAACACAGGGGTTTAAACAGACCAGGCCAGACCCTAGATACTCCCAGAGACAACATCCAGGGATAGTTACAACATACAGTGTAGGGAAACTCTGCCTCGAATGGCTACAGAAATCCACACTGGCTGAAATTAAGCAACACTTCACTTTACTTAAAGACGGTGCTGACTTGCGTGATTTCATACTGGGACCACGCAAACAGCGTCAAAAACGTTTCATAGCGGCCGGTATATACGCTGCATACAACGAGGCTTGGAAAGAAACACAGATTGAAACAGCAGAAAAAATACGAGCAATTGATCGTATTCATTTGGAAAAATCACTTTCTGTTGTGGACAATGGGTTAACGACTTTCCTCCAGAATATATTCACTGGACAGTATCGTATCATCTGCTATTGATATAATAGAGCAGGACTTACTAATGTTACAACATGGTCAGTCCCAATTACGTTCTATTGTACAACTTGGCTGGACGTTGTAAAATCTGCGTTCAGGCTACGTGCCATGGCGTTTAATCAACGTAACGTCATTCTTCTTTATCTTTAACCTTACTGATAAACAAATCAGTTTGGCACAAAAAGGAGCAGACCTTACGATTCTGAGCATTGAAAAACTTGAGAGATTACCATTGACAATGTTAGAAAGACCTGTCATTGAATGGATAATACACAGAATTATTACAATTCCGATAACAACTTTCCAGTTTAAATAGTGCCAAGAGTATATACCAGCGGGCCAGTATGAAAGGTTGGGTAAAGGATACATCAAGTCAACATGGAAATTACCTTATACACACAAATGTTATAGTGAAAAGAAAAAAGAGGTATTCCTTAGTGGTAACAATTGTAAAAAATCACTAAGTGGTACACTCCTGTGTCAAGGTATTAACTTGCATGGAGCCTGAGAAGGGTCTTCAAATAACCTTTCATGTCACCTGCATGGCACTCCTGCAAAACAGATAGAGCCATTTTTCAGACAGCTTTCCAACGGCAGCTACGTTCTAATAAGTGACCACAGCTGTTGTGGCATGGTGCCAGGAAAAGCCTATCTCGTGAGCGTTAGTTCCATGGTCACTTGCTGTATGCAAGTATTGTATCCAAACAGCAATCCAGACATGGAGGCGGCAATATGGCCTCGTTTGAATATCTCTTCTATTCGAATTGATACTTTAAGCAGAATGAAGTCTATTCTTTTACAGACAACTGTGCCTTTAACCTCGTCCAAAGAGACGTATGATCTGCAAGTTGCAAGGACAGCAGCAGAGATACATTCCCTATTATCAACAAATTGCCCCGTACATTTCGTAGAAATGTTAAGCCAAATTTTAAACATGTCTGATACCAGTGGCATCGCACATGTATTTAAGACAATTTTTTCGGGACTGTTAACAAACACCCTTTGAAACAGTTCTGGGCATCTTTCCGAATTTTGTCCATTCTGTCTTCGGCGGTCTGCCTCTACTTTTGGGACTTGTAGCAGGAATTTTATTTTTGATCCTTCTGCTCCGATATGGCAAGCCAAGCCACAGACAAGACTCCAGCAACGATGGGAGAAACAATCCTAGCTATACGCTACCGGGACCGCATCACTAAAGTCCTCGGATTAGCCCGGCTAAGAGATCTAAGTGCAACCTGGTTTCTTTCATTCAGACCTATCTGGCAAGATTGCATCTTACCTGTACTTCGATGTCTGCTATGCGGAGAAGAATGCGTGTTGGACATCTGTCTTACACAACCATCAGCAGTACCAATGGATACAAATACCTTGCTAGGTCCGGTACGACTCATGCATCGTGTTGTCCCCAGCGGCTACCTATTCTGATGACGGCATTCGTTGAGACTTCACCACTACGAGTAGGTGGCGGTGAAGTACGAGAGGAAAGCAGCACCAAACAGGTACAACCTTCTGTGAGCATTGCTGATCCTGACATCGATGATAGCAATCATTCTCACATATGCACAATCTCAGCATTTTCGAACTTGGTCGAACTTTCAGCTGATGTCGTAGACCAATTTTTTGCAAGCCTGTCTGAAATGATGTTCTCCCCTGAACAAAAAGAATAACTTTTTAAAAACAACGAGCACACAGCGTTCCCTGAACTCTGAATTCGGCCTTCAGTTTTTGATAAACACAGCTACTGAAAACAATTGGAACTATTTTTTCCCTTGAGAGCGAAATTATTTTTTTTTCACTTCCAAAATATTTACCCTTTTTCTGGCACAAAGTACTCTGCTTAAAGTAGAACTATTCTTAGAGAACAGAGCTTCTATTTTAGGAACTCTAGAGACCATATTTTACCTCAGCCTCTAGCACATGTACAGCATTTGTATAAATATGTGATGGAATGGTCTCGACCTTCTTTTCTGTATTCAGAGCCATTTCATGTGTAATTTTCGCAATTCATTCAGCTGAAATATATATGTATTTACCTGAATGATACCACTGCTTAAAAAGCGTACAGTACCAATACTCATATTCGTGTATTTACCATATACCATTTCAAATGCGATTTTTGTATTTTGGGGTGGGTTGTTAAACACACATGCATCGTTATGTTTAATATTGCTTAGTTTTTAGTAATGATAGACATTAATTCGTGGAGTGGGTGTTGTGTTTCTATCTAGGACCCTGATTCGATATTCCCGATTTATGCCCTTATATGGCTATAATAAATAATATCCTTATAAAGGCATAAGAATCATATCCATATTTAGTAATAGCCCATGCAGTCCAAATACGGCTAGGCTACTCCCCTAGACTCCTAGAAAGTACAACGCGTTCTCTAAACAAACCAAACCTCCAGCAACCTGGGAATTCCCCATGCTTTTGTTTTGATTTGTCCTAGAACTCCTGCGAGCACTGAAAGAACGGCCAGTTCATAGTGACATCTTTTATTGACCTCTTATGTCCAACCTTACGTCAAACCCGGCACCTTTCAGGTATAAATATACCAACAGTTGCCTTAAGCAAACACACGGTGGTTTGGAGCAGAGCGGCTATCTACTTGCCCGAGAGCCCAGCTGATGCGAGATCCCACGGACGCTGCCCCTACCTTTTGACGCACTGAGAAAGACACTGTCTTTTTCTCCAGCCGAGAAAATCCAGCTCCGGTGTTTCCACCCGCCCTTGCGGGTTGCTGGGATATCGAGTCCTGAGAGAGAGATACCAGACCTCCTACTTTCTATTACCAAGGTACGGAGCTGACTAAACCCTTAAGAGAATTCTTGATTCAGATCCTTGGCAAAAACCAACTTAACTTAAACTGCTACTTACTTACTCCTTCCCACGTATTAGGCTTAGGTCAGGTACACCGGGGTAGGCGTAGATTAGAAGCACCAGTTGAGTACGTTAGTCAATGTTTTTATGTATGTATATATTTTATCCATTTTAAAGTATCATATGGCTATGAAACCATATCAATGCTTTTACAGTATTATTTTATAATACTCCTTTTACTGTACGCACTTTACAATAAGTATTGCAATTATGGCAATTCACTTCTCTTGCATGAGAAAGAAGACTGCTCAATAAAGAACACCTTTTATTGAAAATGCCCGTCTCTCTATTTCTCTGCACTCTGGTGAAACTAAGTACGCACGATTGACTGAGTGAAATAATTGTCTATTGTTTTCACACAACTCTAGAGGTACACTCTTTATTCTGAGGGAGCAAAGTTGTCATGTTTATGGTTGTCAGAAGCTAATCCCTTCTTGTCTATCCAGGGAAGTTAAACTCCTCCTTGTTTACTCGAGAAAGTTTCTAGTGACCTCTGAGCTAGCTGGCAAAACTAATTAAGTCTAATATAGTCAGTAGAGACCTAGTCAACCTCAGTCCTACGCCTACACTGCTGTTTATATTATTCCAATGTGCAGAGCCTATTGGGAATATAGGAACTACACTACACTCCTTGATGATTTTCTCCTAATTTGCTCTGCAACCTACCCCCACTTCCTACCTGGGGATTCCTTACTAAGCGTGACTTCGGCCGTGAGTGGCCTATTATTCAAGGGGGACGGGCTGGTTATCTCCAACCTGTAGGCATAGGGTAGTAGGGGTGAATTGGAGGGGGGCTTGGGCCCTGGCCTCTGCAGTGTGTTATCTATTGACCTGCTGGATATCGTTGACATTGCATTATGGTGCTTTGTGTGTCTGTCTGCGAGTGCGTTTAATATGAACCTACCTTATATCCATCAACTACCACATCGACCTGGCAAGTTAACCTACTTACTATGCCCAAACCTTCCCTTTAATTACCTATAAGTCACCCCTAATGTAGGCCCTAGGCAGCTCTATAGTCTTGACGACAACAGGGGACACTACTGCAAGGTACGATGATGACACAGAACAGATCGAAGGTCTTGACTGCGAGATTCAGCGATGTGGCTCCGAGACTCGATGATGACGCAGCGCCTGCATCATATGGGGTTTGACAACGCGAGGCCCAACTGCTAGGTTCGACTTCATTGCATCATCTTGACTGTGTGAATCAAAACCAACGCATCGAGTCTTCAACACTGCTGCTTGCTCCATTCAGGGTACTTTCCAGCGGGCCCTTTGTGGGTCCTGTATCCGGAGTGCTCTCCATCAGTCAGCCTTTGGATTTACCCCAGTCTAACGCGACCTCAAAGTAACGCCTATGTGCTATTGACTTTTAAGCACAATACTGCTGTTTTAGTCTTTAAAAATACATATCTCAATTTCTACTTATTGGGTTTTTGTCATTTTTGGTCTTGTTTTACTCAAATATTCTCTATTTTACAGCTACATGACCAACTATCAGTCTAGTATTGTTCTGGTAAATCATTACCAAAATCTTATGACAGATTAGCTCTTTTTGATTTTACAAACAACTTCAATACCCTCTAAATTTCAAACTATCAAAAGTAAGCATAATTAGATTTTGTTCTGAAAAGGATTGCAAAGTACTTGATACTAAGTGATTAATATTTTTCAGGAATAAACCACACTTCATGTTGAGTTTTGCTCAAAGATATTTACTTGATTGTTATGTAATGAGTGTCATCCCAAAACTCTTATGAACACTTTAACAGCTCTTTCCGAATTGGCATGACACTACAAATTCTTAAACTGTTGGTTCAGCTGTTTGCTTGGGGCTTTCCTCTTGTCACTGCTTCAGTTACCCAACTCTTCCTTTCCTGAAAAGTCTACTAGATTAGGGTATAGCTTTGCACTAGCGTTGCTAACCCTAAAAAGAATAGCTTATTTGACTGATGCTATCCACGATTGTGTCTGGCTAGCAGCAAAATGTGAGGTGGAACTCTTAAGATACGAACATACAGACTGCTTAGTGGTCAAATGACAATGGTCTGCTCAAGCTATACAAGACTCAAGGACTAATATTATAACTTTACAGAATAACAAGCAAACAAAAGTAATACATTACTTGAAAAAGGTCATCATTCAGAATAGCACCCTGGGAAAGAACAGTTAAAATGTAATATAGTTTAATATATAGGAGAGCGGTGCCGCCGAGGACTGGACCTCGGTATTGGCCCCGAGTCAGCTTTGAAAGTAGGCTGACATGGGGGAACTTTTTGACGGCTATGATGGACAATTGTGCTAATAATGATTTTTATCACAACAGGAAACCAATGCACCGCCCACTGGCAGGTTGTAAATATGAACAGCCGTTTGAACCACAGACCCCCATAATGCAACATTGAAAGGAAGTGATTCCAAAAAAGAAGTGCCATCGGAGGAAGTGAAATCAATGAAAAACATCAAGCTGTGAAAACGGCGTGTTTTTGGTGCAAGGCTCACCTTCGAAGGTTTCCATGGGGAAACGAAACGCGTCAGGACTATACCTTATCCTGTTGTCACCCATCAATTTAAACGGCCAAGACAAAGCTCCGTGTGCGGCTCAATTTCTTTCCAGTCGGGGAGATTATGTGGAGATATATATATATATATATATATATATATATATATACATATAATGTGTGGATATATATATTATATATATATATATATATATATATATATATATATATATATATATACACTCATACTCATATAATGTTTGGATATGATTAGATCATAGTTTTCATTGAAAAGTTGTTTTTTGTTTTGCTAATAACGTTGGTGCCATTTAACAAACATACACAAACGGGGGAGGGAGTTAAAGAGGGGGCAAAATAAATTCATGGGAATAACGTTGGTGCTGTTTAATGAATCTGCATGACATTTGTCAGGCTGTTAGCAAGTTAAGCTCAGTGAATGAATTCTCTGGTTTCATGTAGATCGAACTTTGAGGAGGCAAATTTAAAGGTGCTGTCAAATTTTCTTTGATTTACTAATAATTTGGATGTAGTTCTACAAAGCAGCATACCACTTGGCATGCTGCCCCGATGTTTAGCTTACTCTTGATATTTTGAATTTCATGCAAATCTGTCTAAGGAGGGGGAACTCCTTTAGGAATCTTGCCTCTCCACTACAAAAAAAAAAAGCTGAATGAAATTACCCTTACACTAAACTCAAAATTAGAATTTTACTCAAAGTGCCTTTGCTTAGTTTGGTGTAACCGTTCTGTGCTTTTAGAGAAAATAGCATTACAAAAATGTGGGATGAACTTCAAATTGAGAGATCTTGATAGTATTCCTCCCCCAATTAAACGAGGGAGCTTTTTGCTCCTGTTGTCCATTTCAGGTCTGTGGATCCTGAAGGTTGTGATTATTCTTCAAAAAGTTTGAAAAAATACATATATAATAGTCATAAAAATGTATTTATGTACAGTGATAATGATGTTAAAAAAGGGGCCAATCTGCGGTAGGTTGAGTGCAGGGCCTGGTCTTTGAGACAGGCCCTATAGCCAACTCTCACTGCACATGGCAGAAGTGTACTTGTAGCATGGAAGGGAATACTTTAATGGACGTTGTATATAATATAGCCTAAACCGAAAACTGCACTGAAGCTCATTGCGTGTTGTGTTCGATTCACAGACATGCGGGCAGGGAAAGAGATTAAACCTTTGCTCCTGCACGCAGGGAGTGGCATCTCCCCAGCTCCCTGCGTGCATCACCAATACCAGGAGTCGGGGACCCAGCTGGGGTTGCGGTGGCCTTCAGGCTCCCCCGCAGTTCCGGAGGAAAAGAGCAGAAAGAGGCAGAATAAAAATGGGAAACTAGCAGAAGGAGTCCGAGAAAATGTCCGCAACGAGCAGAGAGATATAATGGTGAGAAAGAAGCAGAAAATGGCAGAATAAAGGTCAGAAATGAGCCACAAGAGGCAAAACAAAATGGTGAGAAACGAGCAGAAAGGCTGAATAAAGGTTAGAAATGAGCAAAAAGAGGCTAGAGGTCAGACATGAGCAGCAAGAGGCAGCATAAAGGACAGAAATCAGCAGGAAGAGGCAGAACAAAGGTCAGCAGTGAGCAGAAATGCAAAATAAAGGTGAGAAACGAGCAGATGGAGGCAAAATAAAGGTCACAAACAAGCAGAAAGAGGCAAAATAAAGGTGAGAAATTAACAGAAAGAGGTAGGATAAAGGTCAGAAACGGGCCGCAAGAGGCAAAATAGAGATGAGATTCGAGCAGAGGTAAAATACGTGAGAAACAGGCAGAAATAAGGTGAGATACGAGCAGAAAGAGGCAAAATAAAGGCGAGAAACTAGCAGAAAGAGGCAAAAATAAAGGTCTGCAACAAGCAGAAGGAGGCAAAATAAAGGTGAGAAACCAGCAGAAAGAGGCAGAATAAAGGTCAGAAGGAAATAGAAAAAGGTAAAATTAAGGTCAGAAATGAGCTGGAAGAGGCAAACTAAAGGTCAGAAGGAAACAGAAAAAGGTCAAATAAAGGTCAGAAATGAGCAGGAAGAGGCAAAATTGAGGTCCAAAACCAGCAGTAAGAGGCAAAATAAAGGTAAGGAGCAAGCAGAAAGAGGCAAATTAAAGGTGAGAAACGAGCAGCAAGAGGCAAAATAGAGTTCAGAAACAAGCAGTAAGAGGCAGAATAAATGTCAGGAGCAGGCAGAAACAGGCAACAGAGGGTAGGAGAGAGCAGAGAAGTACAGAGATTGCTGCATGGCATATGCCCCTCCCTGCGTCCAGGGCCTTAGTATTCGGTTCAATGGGACATTAATCAAGTCCTCAATCTTGTACTCTCCTGATAATCTAATGGATTCATGTCACAGACCGAGCTTTCGGCCAAGTTGGCTATGTTACTGTGCCTGGTGTCATGTCACAGAGTCCTGGGTGTTCGAGCCCTGGATATTACAGGTAGAGTGTTTTCCCCAAACGGGGTCTCTTACAGATTAAATTCAACACTCGCACAACTCAAACCTGACTTTTGACGATTCCCCAAAACTGGGTGTGGTGAGGTGTTTGAAAGCACATGAAGACATGACTGAGGAACTGCACCCGCCAGGTGAGAGACAACATTTGATTGCCCTCAGAAAGCTGCATAGAGCTGTCTCTTCCCTAACGATTGCCTGTTGGGTCATGCAGGAAGTGGATATTAATGTGAGAATGTTTGGGGCACACTCTGTGAGAGGAGCTATAGCTTCCAAGGCTTTTCATTTGGGTGCCCGTTTTGGAGAATATCATAAATGTGGCATATTGGTTCTCCGACTCAACATTTAAGAAGTTCTACTTCAAGCCAGTAATGGAAGTGGCACAGCTGGTAGTCAGCAAGCTTTGAACTAGCATAATCCTCGCCTCCGGTCCTGACATACAATGAAATATTTCCTAACAAACTTAACAGAAAGTTTCAATTCTATTAAGGACTCGAAGGTGAGGATTATCCCACTTGGCGAGAGGTCCCTCTATGTTCTCAGTAAGTAATTGAATATTCTGAATTTGCCTCGCTATTGTAATTTTCCACTCATATGCATTTGAACTTTGAAATGCTTTTTCGCTGATTATGCTGTTATTACCCATCACGGTTGGTTTTCTCTACGAGTTGAATACCTGTTTGGGTTCAATTGTACTTAGCCTTTGTTTATTTAACCTCTGAAGAAATGATGGCTCCAAACAGGATTTGTGAGCCATGGATGTTAGCATGAGTCACGCGAACAAAAGAGTCAGCATGGAAATGGAAGATAGACTTTATTGGCATTGCCTTCAGATGATTGGTTGTCATGTTAAAATACCCCAAGGACTTTTGGGAATGTTAGTTTTTAGGTCTCGGCCTGACGTCAGCAGCGCATGCACTGCTCTCGTCACACGAGACTTCTTGAAATCGATACGTTTCCAGAAGCCTCCACCCAGCTCTGCCTTCAGCTTTCATTCGTGCGCATTGTTTGGCGTCACAAATTATGCCTAAAGTAATGCAATGATTGCACTGAAGGCATGCCAAGCGTTCCTTGTTGCCACCATGTCTCCTTTTAGGCACGCACACCGAGATTGGATCGTTTACGGGCGGATTTACACTCTTTCCTTTAAAGGACTCGAAGCGTTTTTTTTCCCTAAATTGCAGTACCGTCCACGCGCTTGTAATGGCCACTGACAGCCTCTCCTGCCTCAGCCCCCCACCCTCGCAAAATGTGGAATTCTGATGCATCATCAATGCACCTTATCTCTGTGGTGTTTAGCTTTTTAAAGCAATCTATTCATGCATTCATTTGCGCATTATGATGAGCTGACAAGTATATTTTGTGTGAGGAGGGTTGGACTACAGAGGTATGTTTCTATGGTCAGAGCCTTTAGAGCCAGACACCTAGGTCAGCAGCGCTGCTTTGGAGGGAGAGAACCAGGTCGGCAGAGCTGCTTTAGAGCCAGAGAACCAGGTTAGCAGAGCTGCTCTAGAGCCAGAGAACCAGGTCAGCAGAGCTGCTTTAGAACCAGAGAACCAGGGCAGCAGAGCTGCTTTAGAGGGAGATAACCAGGGCAGCAGAGCTGCTCTAGAGCCAGAGAACCAGGGCAGCAGAGCTGCTCTAGAGCCAGAGAACCAGGTCAGCAGAGCTACTCTAGAGCGAGAGAACCAGGTCAGCAGAGCTGCTTTAGAGCCAGAGAACCAGGTTAGCAGAGCTGCTTTAGAGGGAGAGACCCAGGCCAGGAGGGCTGCTTTAAAGCCAAAGAACCAGGTCAGCAGAGATGCTCTAGAGCCAGAGAACCAGGTCAGCAGAGCTGCTTTAGAGCCAGAGAACCAGGTCAGCAGAGCTGCTTTAGAGCCAGAGAACCAGGTCAGCAGAGCCGCTTTAGAGCCAGAGAACCAGGTCAGTAGAGCTGATTTAGAGCCATATAACCAGGTCAGCAGAGCTGCTTTAGAGCCATAAAACCTGGTCAGCAGAGCTGCTTTAGAACCAGAGAACCCGGTCAGCAGAGCTGTTGTAGAGCCAGAAAACCAGGTCAGCAGTGCTGCGCTAGAGCCTAGAAAGCAGGTCAGCAGAGCTGCTTTAGAGCCAGGGAACCAGGTCAGCAGAGCTGCTTTAGAGCCAGAGAACCAGGTCAGCAGAGCTGATTTAGAGCCATATAACCAGGTCAGCAGAGCTGCTTTAGAGCCAGAGAACCAGGTCAACAGAGCTGCTCGAAGGACTAAGAACCAGGTCAGCAGAGCTGCTCTAGAGGAAGAGAACCAGGCCAGCAGAGCTGCTTTAGAGCCAGAGAGCCAGAGAACCAGGGCAGAAGAGCTGCTCTAGAACCAGAGAACCAGGTCTGCAGACCTGATTTAGAGGGAGAGAACCAGGTCAGCAGAGATGCTTTAGAGGGAGAGAACCGGGTCAGCAGAGCTACTCTAGAGCCAGAGAACCAAGGTAGCAGAACTGCTTTAGAGCCAATGAACGGGGTCAGCAGAGCTGCTTTAGAGCCTAAGAACCAGGTCAGCAGAGCTGGTCTAGAGCCAGAGAACCAGGTCAGCAGAGCTGCTGTAGAGCCAGAGAAACCAGGTCAGCAGAGCTGCTTTAGAGGGAGAGAACCAGGTCAGCAGAGATGCTTTAGAGGGAGAGAACCGGGTCAGCAGAGCTGCTCTAGAGCCAGAGAACCAAGGTAGCAGAACTGCTTTAGAGCCAATGAACGGGGTCAGCAGAGCTGCTTTAGAGCCAGAGAACCAGGTCAGCAGAGCTGTTGTACAGCCAGAGAACCAGGTCAGCAGAGCTGCTCTAGAGCCTAAGAACTAGGTCAGCAGAGCTGCTCTAGAGCCAGAGAAACCAGGTAGGTAGAGCTGCTTTAGAGGGAGAGAACCAGGTCAGCAGAGCCCCTTTAGAGCCAGAGAACCATGTCAGCAGAGCTGCTCTAGCTGACACTGACTGACTGACTTATTGACACTGACTTACTGACACTGACACACTGACTGACACTGACTGACTGACTCTGACTGACTGACACTGACTGACTTGACACTGACTGACTTGACACTGACTGACTTGACACTGACTGACTTGACACTGACTGACTCACTGACTTGACACTGACTGACAGACACGGACTGACTGACTGACTGACACTGACTGACTGACACTAGTTGACTGACACTGATTGACTGACTGACTGACACTGACTGACTAACACTGGTCTCACCTTTCATTAAGTTAAAGCCATTTGCTTTGCTACACAATACCATTAGCAAAGCAAATGGCTTTAACTTAATCAAAGGCGAGACATAGCATTTTCAATGCTTGTTTATAAAGCTGTGTTAACTGGCAGCTGTTGAAGTTATGATTATAAACATAATCCTTACCTCAGAGTCCTTAATAGAAATGTGATTTTCTGTTACGTTTGTTTGGAAGTTTTTCATTCTAAATGAAAGAAAGGATGCATGAGGCCGAAGTGCCAGCTTGTCAAGGAAGAAGTCACAATACGGAGGCTGGACTGATGACACTTGCTTGTCACTGATGCAACATGCAGAAGTGATTGCAATGAGAAACATGGTCTCCACAAAGAACTCTGTCGGTACAACTCTGAAGAGGCTCCAAAGGAGTGCACATCAATAATGTCAGAACTAAATTAAGGTGTCACTGTGGCAGATGTAAACATGAAAAAGCCCTTCAATAAATGCATCACAGACGATTTGAATAAAGAGTTGATCAGGCCAACACAGGCCAAAAGGGTCAACAAGTAACCTTTAACAGGGCCCACAGCAAAGTGTGTTGGCCAAAGACAGCATGAACAAAAGGAAGAGACAGCTTGTAGAGAGTCACACTGCTTCTCTTTGCACCAGCTGATGAACTAGGACAACAGCCCCAGCAAATCAATTTTGTGGAGGAGCACAAGCAGCCAAAATGATATCCATGAGCACATCAAAACCTCTCCACTGCTTCTACCCACTTTCCACGTATGGAGATGTAGATTGTGGAGGTTCGGATGAAACACACCACCCCGGTGCTAGGACAGCAGATTCCCCAAAGTAAAAGCTGCAGAGGTGTGCATATGCTGAGAGTCAGCAATTCTGAGTACCAAACTCTCTTGGCCCAATCTGGGGCCAGCATACTCCGCTGTGCTCACCACCTGACATTTTTTCAGGACCCAGGCTATCAACAGCTGAGCATCAGAGCAGAAAACTCTTGCATGAAAAAGGCAGGACACCAAGTATTTTCAGAGCTAGTGAAAATATCTACTGAGGGCAAGCCCCATTGGGCAAACCTTTAGGTGCAGCAATAACTCACTGTTGCTGAGCTGGCCTACCTTAATGTCGAAGAACCCTAACAGGGGACTCAGTAGGGGGGATTTTGTGAAATTCCAGAGACCGCCACAGACTTACCACCTCCAAACTGAGAGCACAGGGTACCACTCTTCCCATCTTGTTACAGTAAACAATGGCATTTGGATTGTGCATTGGAACCTGGGTCGACCTACCCTTGATAGAAGCGAGAGAACCAGATGGATGGCGCTATCTCCAAAAGATTAATATGATGGCATTGCTGCATGGGAGATCAGAGTCACTTAATGTAGGAAAGTAGGATCTGCTTCTTATGGTTACCCCCACTTTTTGCTTAATGTTACACTGTTTTGACGAGTCTGACTGGGATCCTGCTAATCAGGACCCCAGTCTATCTGCTTTCTCATTACAAATGTTATGTATGTACTTAGGTACACTCCAGATTGGATACTTGGGTACCCTTGTCAGTCCCTAGTATATGGTGCACCTGTACCCAGGGCATAGGTACCCCAGAAGCCTCCCATGGGCTGAAGCATGTATTATGCCACCGATGAGGGGCCATGCAAAATGGAACTACAGGCCTGCCATTGCAGCCTGTGTAGGATGGTGCATGCACCACTTACTTTAGACATAGGTTTTAAGTGAAGTGACCTATAGATATAGTAAACCTATCAGTCACCCCTCTAGCAGACCTTGACAATCCTGAAGGCAGGGTGCTGGGTTTTACGTGAAAGGGTGCCCCTGCCTGAGCAAAGCCCTTCTGTAGCCTTTGGAGACCATTCTCCCAGGTTGTCGGTGACGCAGCCAGACATATAGGTAGAGGTGCATTATATGCTCGCGTAAAATACTATCTCGAAAACGGCTGCAGCACAACATGTCGTGTTTGGTATCAAACACCTTGGAATCATACCTCCACACCGGTAACCAGCATCTTGTCGCAGGGAAGTGTGACCACCTCCCAGACAGGATTTAGTGTATTGGGCTGGGTGGGTTCACTTCCAAAGTGCCTGAAAGTCTGCATCTGGGGTACACTTGGTGTCTCTGTGCATAGTCCAGTTCAAACCAGTCCTGGGAGCTGTTGGCTCCTGCTCTGGCACAAAACTGGACAAAGGACATGGGAGTATCCTCCCCTCTGTCCTGACCCTCCCCTGGGAGGGTCCCCGGAATCTGTCTCCCATGGGTACATAAGGGCTTACTGGCTGTAGGACCCTAGATTCGACATGGACAAGATTCTGATCAAGAAACCACTGACCTTCAACAGTCTGGACACTCTGGACTTCGACTGGGCTCGGCTTAGTTACCCTCTCTCTCCAAAGCATTGTCTGTGCCCGTGCACCATACAGGGTCTGTGCAGGTCTGGGGAGCATTAAGGACAACTGAAGTATCTCCCTTGCGGTGAAGGAGTCACTCCCCTGCATTCGCAGGCACCGTAACGTAACTGACTGGTCTGCTGATCCTGAGCTCCTGTGGTCTCCGAAGGCTCCAGCAACACATGAGGTGAGTTCCTACGTTTCTTGAGTTCGAGCTGCCCTCTCACCGAGTTTAAGGCCAGTATCCCTCGTGTGGAACTCATAACCTGAAACCCTGTGCACCGCGTACATATGCAAGTGTATATGCATGTTTGCATTCCCCAACTAAGTGCATTGGGCTACCGATAGCCCCAACCTCTGCGCACATTTCGTACAAAGGACTTCGACCTCCTTGCACTCTGCGCCCTGCAAGCTATTCTTATGTGAAACTGCTAGCACTTCCCTTGTGACTTCTGTGCCTTTGGCCTGTGGGTCCATTTGAGGGACAACACAGCTTTTATGACAGTGACCTTCCTTGACCTTCTTCGTAGGTTGCTGCTGCCAAGGATTGTTGGTGCTCCTACCGGACACCGACCCCATAGCACTCGACATCCTTCGTGGGACAGCTCGTATCCGGCTCCCGGCCGTCCTCGACGTCACCTGGTCCCCGTGGCTGCAGAGTCAAGGTCTCCATCTTCACACCTGAAGCACCCGACATCGGTGGGCATTCGCCTACCATGCCCATGGTCACTCCTGAGTGACTCAGACTCTGTCTCCTCTGCTTTCAGGTTCCTTCCTTCAAGAATCCACCTGTGGGTTCCACCGGACACTTTTCTTCTTTCCAACAGTGGCATTTCTTTGAAGACTCCCCTTGAGATCGATGACGGTTTCCGACACCACCTCAACCCTATGCACCCGGCTACCCTGGGATAGGTAACTCTGGTACTTCGGTATCCACGGGTTGGGTTGCTCTACAAACTTCTATGTTCCAAATGGCTTCCTCGTAATCAACTGGGAAGGGTCCTTAAACACAAACTGCAACCGCAGCTCTCCCATTGAATTGTACGTAGCACGCAGTCGTGTTCTCACACTGCACCTGTCCTCCCTGGGATCCCTCCTTACTCACCTTGGGTGGTTCCTTGGGGTCCCAATGATTTTACAACCTCTAGACACTGTCTTGACTCGAGTCATGGATCTTATACTACTATTTTAGTATATGGTTTGGTCTACCCCGGAGCCCACTGTGTATTAGTGCTACTTACGTTTGTTTCTGTGCTACAGTATTGTGTGCGGTTTGTTTATCTGTGTGTAGCAGATACTGTGAGCTATTTAAAGTGTGTTATAATAATAAATACATAATTTTATAACTACTGTGTGGTTCTCCTTTCATTTAACCAATACAATAAGATTGCATTCTGGTAAAACAAGCTGCTTAACATTCCTTTAAGACTAAGCCTGAAGGCTGCTTTCCCCAAATCACCACTTCGATAGCTTTCTAAGGTTATCTTCGACCTCTTAAATCACCATAAGGGTTGTTTGAACTGGTGCATGGTGCCCACTTTAATTAGTGGACATCATGACTTCTCACACTTGATGTTTTAATGGTCTGTGTGATCTCCCCAGCCCAGATTTGGCACGGTTCTTATCATTGTGATGGATTGGCAGAAGAAAAGGTCTGCTGCTTGTGAGGCTGGTATCTGCCATCAGCTGCTACTGAATGTCCTGACCTGTTTTGTCAGATAAGTGGATGCTGCCATTATGGCATCCCTAGTGCTGGAACCTTTGAAGGTGAAGTTTCCACTGAGGACCCTTCATAAGGCACCAATAGTACCCACAAGGACATGAGCTCAGCTGCCTCAAAACCTTCAGGGACAGAACAAAGTTTTCGCCTGAAACACTGGGGGCCTAATTCACAAAAAGCCTCTGCAGTGATGACAGAGTCCCTGCAATGAGTGGAGAGTTTGCCACGACTGTGGAGGTTCTTTGTGAATCGGGCCCTGTGATTACAGCTTGAATGTCTCTTACTTGTTGTGTTGGCAGGAAACACCTTTAAAGCCAGTGCCCATGTTGCCCCCAAGAAACGAAATCCTCTGCACAGGCAGAGGATTGGATTTTGGTTCACTGATAAAAAGAATAAAACGAAGGCAGAAAGCAATAATACTGTTTCCTTCATGTGATCCACGAGTTGCTGAGGCAACCCCACCCATTGAGAGCCCGTCATCAAAGTACAAGAATATGTGGATCCCTGATATGCAGTGATGGGCTGCAATCACGGACCTATTCTGTGTGAGCATCCGAAGGGCTTAGGTAAGGCTGAAGGACAGTAATTTGAAAATATTTTGATCCCACCACAAATTAGATAAACTTCCTGTGGGACTGTAGGGTCAGCACATGGAAGTACACGTCTTGCAAGTCGAAGGACAACATCAATACACATAGTCCAAGACTGACATGACCTAGGCAAGCGTTAACGTTTTGAATTTCTTTTTCTTGAGAAATGCATTTAACAGCCCGAGGTTAAGAATTAGTCTCAATCCCCTGTCCTTGGGACACAATGAATATTTGGAGCAGCATCTGGGACACCCAGCCCCTTATGGGACCACCTCGATTGTGCGACTGGCTAGCAATTACAGCACTTATAGTGTGAATATATTGTTATGACTTGCTGATGTTTGGGCTAAAATTCGAGAAAGGTGGGGAGTTGTCAAGAAAGGTACATTGGTATCAAACTGAACAATATGAAGGACCCATTAGTCCGATAAAATTGCATACGGGAAGTCAATGCTTAATTTTTTTCCCCTATTGGCCCCAGCTGGCATGGAGGCATGAAGAGTAGGATGAGATCTGCTGGAGACCAAGGTCCCTACCAATGTCTTTGGAGACACTCAATGCCTAGATTGTCGGTGGACAGGCTGTGAGGTTTGCCTCTGGCAATTTCCAGGCCTCTTAAGTATCCACAAAACCTTTTGATACAGCTGGTAGATTGGTGAGTGGGGGAAAAGAAAACTCAGAGAATGAGCCATAGCTCTGCTCTATTTAAAGCAGTTTAGCATTGAGTCTGCCTTCTCACTTCGGTGTTAGGACCCATTAAAGGGCTTGAACATTCACAGAAACCTGGTAGTACAAATCCAAGCCTGCTGTCGGATGACATTGATGCCCATAGCCTCGGCAACACAATCTGTGGTGGCCAGGCTGCAAAATATACTTTGCTGCACCATGGCTATCCTGTACGGTCTTGGTGAAGGGGTAGTGGAAATACCCGGGAACAGCAGACAAAATGTCCATCACAATGTCCAAGAAGGTATGAGTGTAGTGACTCAAGAAGTACAAAGCATTTAATGAGCGAAATGTAAGGCTAACTAAGAAATTAGGGTATTATTTAATGCAGTGAGTACCCACTTTCAATAATAACCACAATCCTTGTCAGGGTAAACCTGTAAAATCACTCAATTAACTTCAGCGCAATCCCTTGGTGCCTATGACACCGAGAAGACTAGCTTAACTTGGAAGCAATGTGTAAAGTGTATATGAAGTACTCAAATAGTAATAAAGTCAAAACACAATACAAGAAAAATCTCAATACAATTTAGAAAAATAGATTTCATATTAATAAATACAATTGCTCCAAAACACCCAAATCCAAGAAGTAGAACCGGAAATATGAATGTTACAATTTTAAGGTTCAAAATAGCGTCAAAAACATTAATAACCAACCTTGGTCATCAGGTTGTGTTTGACCGGGACAAGGGTAAGATCTAATGCCAATCTTCATGGTGGATACAAGAAAGGGGTTTATCCTGGTGAAAAGTTTTACTTATGGATTTAATCTCTGGAATGGAAGTAAAAAAATCCACAATGGAGCAAAGCAACAGGTTATGGCTGAAGTGGACACCACATCGCCGGATAACCACTAGACGAGGACTTGGTGCAGCCATTGACTTTTAGTGGTAAAGCTCTGAGCGCGAGAAAAAATAACTCGCTGCCGTAGGTCTCTTGCAGGCCGGATACTTTTCGTGCCTTTACCCAGTGAAGTTTTCTACCTTTGGACTTGGTAATTGTTTTTTTGGAACTCTGGTTATTCCAGTGGGATAAGGCTGCAGGCTGTAGCTGAAGATGGCTCCACAAGGCACCAATATCTTCTCAATGATGTTCCTCTGATTCTGATTTGCTGCTGTGGAGAACAATGAAGCAGGAGCAACCTGAATCTTTGACCCAGTGACGATGCACCTTCGTCAAACTAGCTTGGCTGTTTGGTCCCGGTTCCCTTATCAAAAAGTTGACAAAGGGTTTCAGGATATGTTGCGAGGAGTACACATTGACATCAGTTAAGGGTCCATGACCTGGGGAACAGCACTTGGGAGGGGGGGGGTAGGGAGGGGGAGTCAAGACTTACTCCAGCAGAGGCCAGCAGTGTTCAGATCAGGTCCAATTGGAACTGGTCACCCTATGAGACCACTTTGTTCCAGGGTACAATAAGGCAGGCAAGTTCAATTCTTCAAGACTCTTTTCAGGTCACCAACAGCAGGTTCAATCCACTTCTGTTCTTCTACAGGTCGAGAAGTGATCTGATGAGGGTACTGTGGATGCCACTTGTATGCCAGGTGCCAGCCTGTGGATAGGGGAAAACTCCTGGCCACACCCTAGTCAACAGGGTAAAAATTCCCAAAGGGGATCCTAACCACTTTTGCAGTACTTCCTGTGTGTTTTACTGTTAACAGTACCCCAGTGCCCCTCTGTGTCCAAAACCAACATGGCAGAACCTTTCTTCCCTTGTGCACAGCTCCTGTACCCACCTTTAGAGGTATGGCCAGGGCCATGAACAACCTCTCCTTTGTGGTCTCTCAAACCCGGTTCAGGGGGGCAGCTCTGCTCACACTAGGCCAGGTGCGTGACTGGCTAGGTGGACAAAAGAAGGGGGTAGGCCGAAGAATCCGCAAAATCTGCCTGTCACAGGGTAGCCCTCTTTGGAGTTACGCTTCTTAGTACAGCCCAGATAATCATCCTGCCAGAGAAACAGAATAACTTCCCTCCACCTAAGGCTCTGGGAGCAACTTCACACTTCGTCAGGGGAGCTATTTAGCTCATGGGTAACAGTTGGCAAATATTGCAAATTGGCTTTTGGAGGCTCTAGGCAAGCAACTGGTATGTTTTCTAAAAAGTACCTGTTCAAAAATATTCATTAAAAGTCCGCTTTAACTAATGAATTGGGCTTGTAATAAATATTTTTAAAAGTCCAAATATGAATTCTGTAGCTGTTTCCCAAGCGGGCATAGCAAATATTACATTTAATATTTTATCCCAATGCCTTCCAATGGAACAACTACTCCTACTACAGCGAAAACCACTGTGAGAAAGTGCCATCTTTCTTACCTTGGTATGCCCCCACTTTTTTCTGAACTGCTGATGTGCTTAGACTGAGTGTGCCCTGGGTCCCTGCCAATCAGGTACCCAGGGCAGGTGTTCCTTCCCTAAAAACTATGCTGAAACAAAATACCCAATTGGCATCTCTGGCCCCCTGTCAACCCTTAGTAAATGATACCCTAGGTAACCAGGGCATGGTGGCCAGAGAAGACCCCTGAGGGCTGCAGCACTGATTGTGCCACCCTCAGGGGCCCTGTACCCTGGTACCCACACCCTGCCTTTGCAGGCTGAGTGCCTAAGTTCAGAACTAAAACAAGAGTCGACATGGCACACATCCCTGTGTGCCATGCCCACAGAACCCACTGCCCTGGCATACCTCAGTCACCCCTCTAGCTGGGTGCCCTATGCCAGAGGTGAGGGCACAGGTGCATGAGCCCTATCCTACTCCCCCCCCTTGCCCAGAGCAAGTGACCAGGAGCCCAGCTCCCAGAGCCGCGTGGCCTGCTAGCCAGCCGCCACCAACCGAAGTCCCCCTTTCCCTCATAGGATAACATTGGGCCTACCTACCTCTGCACCCGGCTGCCCCTGCACCGCTGGGACTGAACTAACCGTACTCACCTGACCCTGGGGGACCCCTGAGTCTATGCCCAGAACCCTAACTTCACCAACCAAGTGCTCACCTGGAAACCGGTAATTCACTTACCTGCCATTGGAGAACATCGACCCATTTTTTACTCGAAAATTTTCTAAGTGTGAAGTTTTGAAAACTGAAAATATTCCTATAAAATCAGCCAAAGTCCGAATTCGAAAATACTCACCTATGATCAGGAGAGAAGCCAGTACTGTACCTTTTGGCCCAGTACTGAACCGCAAAAGTAATCCCTAGTGGGGAATTTTGTCTTCTTTTCTATGACATTTCTTCTAAGTGTCTACTTTTGAAAACTGCAAATATTCCTTAAAAATCATGCGACATACTGAAACGCAATTACATACCTGTTTTGAGTTAAGCCCACAGTGCTGGCCCTAGGAGACTAGTGCTGGGTTACAAAAGTAACGCAACCGTACTTTACCTGTAACCTGAATTTTCTCCCATTGAATAACATTGTGAGAATCACCTCGAAAAGTTTCTAAGTGTGAACTTTTAAAAGAGCTTTATATTCAGGAAAAATCATCACTGTAACTAAAACGTTTTTGCTAATCTGGTTTCAGCTTAGACCCTAGGACTGAGTCCAAGATCTAGTCCTGGAACTACCAAAGTAATCCATAAAGTAATCAACTTTACTTTCCTATGAAAACCCATTGAGCTCAATGCTAGAGTGTGTTTCAGAACTGTATTGCTATTAGCTAACCTGTGATTATTGTGTGTACAAACTTATTGCTCCTCTGCAAAGTATTTACCTGAGAGTATTCGTAACTCGAACAGTATATTTTTATAACTGTTGGTTCTAAAAATAAAACACCTATATCTAAGAATATAATAACAATTGGCCTGGAGTTCAGTTCTTGAGTGTGTGAAACCTTTTGCTGACTGAGTGTGTACAACAAATGCTTTACACTGTCCTCTGGTACTGCCTTACTGCTCGACCAAGCTACCACTTTGGAGAGTAAGGTCAGTTCTGACTTTAACCTCTGTTAAACCTTTGGGGTTTGTGGACTCTATACACACTATACTGCCTTATTGTCCAGTATATATAGAGTCACCTTCTCACAACCACTCAGAGTGCATTTTCATTGCAAAGACTTGTTTAACATTAAACCTGTACATGTTCTACTTTAAGTACCATGCACCCTGTCTTATGGTCATGTAAGGCCAACTTAGGTGTGACTTATAAGTATTGAAAGGGAGGGTTATTTTGGCAGGTCGAATTTGCAATTTAAACCTGCACAGCCAGGCTACTGGTGACAGGCCTGTCGTCATGTTTACATTACTACTATAGTGGATGGCTCACTGAGTGCTGCAGTCACTTGTGACATTTAACATACAGGCCTTGTGTACACTGGATTACCATATACTAGGGACTTGTAACTAAGTTGAATATGTCAATCAGTAGTATACCAATTTCATTATGTTTAAAGGGGGAGTATAGGTACTTTATCTCTGGTTAACAGGGGTAAAGTGCACAGAGTTCTACAGCCAGCAAATGCATTTAAAGTAAAAGTCTGGGAGCAAGATGGCGGCTGTGAAGCCGTGTGAGTGAGCAGCTCTGCACCTCGACAGAGAAGAACGCCAGGATTTACCGTACCTGAGAGGTGCGCGACCGGGCTGCTGACGGCGATGGTATTGGCAGCGTCTGAGAGCATCTCGGGGAAAATATATCAGTGCAAATTGGCTGTGAATCCGTGGTGAGAGGTGGTGAGAGGAGAGAACGCTGGCTAAGGACGCCAGCGGTGCTTGGAGGAGGCGGAATCGGACGACCGGCTCGGAGGCAGGGGCGGGCTCCGAACTCAGCATTGGATTGCAGGCAGCTGGAGTCGAGTTGGAGCCGAGCTGGGGCCAGGATACAAGGCGGAGGCGTGTTAGCAGCGTGGTTTGTGTGTGAAACACGAACTCAGGTGATTGTGGAGTTGCAACTGTTTCTGCTGACCGGCGGAGACTTCTTTTTCTTTTCTGGCTACAAATTGCGAGGGGTGACGACAGGCGACGGCAGGTTGATTTGAACGTGAGGGACTCCCACAGCAAGCACCGAACTGAGGTTGAGAGGTCGAAAAGCACCCGGAGTGCTTAGGAGAAACGTGTTCTGTTCTCATTGCAGTAAGGAATCAGTAGTCTGCAAGCAAGTAAGCAAACATGGCACCGAAAAACAGAGGTACACGAAAAGCGCCTGCTAATAATGCTAGTGCTAATATAATTAATAATATAAACAATGCAACTAGTATCAGTGCTAGTGCTAGCGCTAATAAAAATGTAAATACTTCAGAGAGTATGGCCCTCCTGTCTAAACCAACTGATATGAAGTTACCAGCAGGGAAAGGCGATAATGGTGAACAGACTGCTAGTAATAACACGCCTATAACCACTACCATTACTTCTACTATAGCTGGAACCCTGGACGCTTTAAATACACCTGTGCTACATGCTATTTTATGAGAAAAAAAAGGCGCCACTACTGCCATCGTTAGACCCACTGCCGGGGCGATAGGTGGTGAAGAGACTGATATTAATGGCTTGGCCCCCACTGACCCTTGTACTAGGAGTGGAGAAAGGGGTGTGAGTGGGCAGCCAACAGTTATGGAGGACCTGGCAGATACAGATTCTGCATTGTCTGAAGGCAAGTTTTACTCGATGCCAGATTTATCTGTTGTCTTGGATGACGATGGCAACAGCCTACCAGGTGAATGGGGTGATGACGAGGTGGCACTTACAGATGAGGAAGATGCGCTGGAGGAAAATGTTGACATTGCTCAGTCACCTACACAGATGAGGGGACTGGTGGACTATCAGGACACGGTTCGGCGAAACCCCGAGGCCGAAGTGCCGTCACAGGAGATGACCCCCATGGTACAACCTTTATGGGAATCGAGGGATAATGAGTCCCAAATGTCGGAGCAGGACCAGGACCTGGGTCAAGGTGCTAGTGGAGCTACTCTGGATTTAATATATAAGAGCATTATGGCCCACCAGGCTGAGACAAAGGCTGAAAGCAATCGTACTCAAGGCGCAGTACGGAAATTACAGAATACTATGCGGCGGGTGGTTAAGTCCATTAATGAACTTACCACTCGGGTGACAGAAACAGAGGAACGCATTTTGAGTACTGAAGATATACTTGCTAAGCAGCAATCCGCGATAGAGGCTCTCCAGGCTACTAGAGTGGATATGGAGTGGAAGATGACGGATTTGGAGAATCGCGCTAGGCGAAATAATCTTCGTGTTTTGGGAATTCCGGAGATGAAAGAAGGGAAGGACGCCCGAAAGTTTATAATCGAGACTTTTGCAGAAGCATTCCCAGAGTTAGCTGAATGGCAGTGGGAGAACGAGATCACTAGGGCACATCCATTTGTATTGCGTAAGACTCATGGGGAGTTAAATGCCCCGACAGGTACTAAAGCTTTTCCACGAGCAATATTAATCTGCGTGAACAATTTTGTCTTGAGGGAAGCATTATACGATCCAGCTCGCCCGGACAAGCTGCGCAAGGGTTCTGGATGTGACTTTTTTGTCAGGCCAGACTATTGTCCAGCAACTGTGTCTTTAAGATGGCAATTCCGACAACTATTTCAGCCATTCAAAGCTAAAGGCACGCAGGTATTCCTCTTGAACCCCGCTAAACTTAAGGTGATCCATAAGGGGCAAGCTAAATATTTCACCTCGGAGTCTCAGGCGCAAGCATATCTGAAGTCTATTGATATTAATGGTGGAGCACCTTGAAAAATGAAGGGGGAAAAGCGGGAAAAGAAGCTAATTGGAATACGACTTCACAGGGGGTGTATTATATATCAAAGGTGAATTTAATAATTTAGGGAAGAGCGGCAGCTCGAGCACGCACTAGATGGACAGCTTGGCTTAGTAATGTTATCCGTGGTTTTTTTTTCTTTGATTTTTTTTTCTGGAGCAGGAAAGCTGGACTGATCAGTGAGTGACACTTGAAACTGTGGTCAATCATTAAAACATATATGGAGTAATGGGATATGGTGCCACTCTAAAGGATGTTTATGCAAAGGGGTGGATAAATAAGTTTGGAAGGTTAGAAAATATGATTTGAATCATGTTGCTCCAGCAAGAACAGATAACAGCTAAATATAGGTGGGGGTAACGGCCTGGCGGGCCCTCTGTCGAGGTGGATCTCGCACACTCGCATCACTAAGGACGATGTCCTTTTGCTCACAAGGGGTGGTTGAAGGGAGGAGGGGGGTGGGGAGGGGGGTCCCGGTGTGGGGTCTGCGGGACTGGGGGGGGTGAAAAAGGGGAAAAAAAGAGACCACAGGTATACTTTCTATTGATCATGTGGAAGCAATGCGGGACAGGATTTTTTTTTTAGAGGTAGATGGCAGATAGAATGCTAAGAATAGGTACGTTAAATGTGAGAGGACTGAATGCTTTAAATAAAAGGCAACGCGTTGCTCGGGAACTGCAGTGGCTTAACGAAGACCCCGACCGACCCGCCTGACGTACTCCGCAGCCACCCTCATCGCACTCAACACCGGCCGACTCCCAGAATGCCATCTAGCCTCACCACGACGCACCCACGGACCTTTCAGCTGCCACGCCTGCAAGCTCTCCTGCATCCGGACCTGCACCGCACCAGCAGCCGCCAAGCCGAACACCAGCAGCACCCACCTCAAGTGCATCCTGCTCAACACCCGCTCCGTCCACAGACACGCCGTGGAACTCTGGAACCTCCTAGACGCCACAGCCCCCGACGTTGCCTTCCTCACAGAGACCTGGATGAACGCCTCTTCAGCTCCCGACATCGCCATCGCTATCCCGGAGGGCTACAAGATCGTCCGGAGAGACCGCAACGCCAACCAGATGGGAGGAGGCATCGCCATCATCCACAGGAACACCATCCGTCTCACGACCAGCACCGACAACTCCCTGACCACCGCCAAACACCTGCATTTCCAGATCCACACCGACCCGAACACCACCCTCAGAGGCACCCTGATCTACCGACCCCCGGGACCACGCACACAATTCAGCGAGGACATCGCCGACTTCGTCAGCCCGCATGCCCTCCCCTCCGCCGACTACATCCTCCTGGGGGACCTCAACTTCCACCTGGAAAACAACAACGACCGCAACACCAGCACCCTGCTCGACAACCTCGCCAATCTTGGACTCAAGCAGCTGGTATCCACCTCCACCCACCTCGCCGGACACACACTCGACGCCGTCTTCTCATCCTGCAAAGACATCGACTTCAGCCACGCCACAGAGCTTCAATGGACGGACCACAGCTGCGTCCACTTCACCTTCAAGAGAACGACGACCCACCACCACCAGCAACAGGCCGCCCGCAGAAGCTGGAACAAGATCACAGCAGACCAGCTCGCCACCTCCCTGAGCCAGCACCCTCCTGCCAGCTCAGCGAACCCCAGCCAGGCCGCCGACAACCTCACGAAGTGGATCAGCAACTGCGCGGACGAACTCGCCCCGCTGAGGACCCCGCCCAGCAGACCCGGCAGCAAGAAAGCCCCGTGGTTCACCGACGAACTCAAGAGCTCCAAGAAGAACTGCCGAGCCCTCGAGAAAGTCTGGAGAAGGGATCCTACACCGGACAACAGGACCACCCTCAAGCTGGCCACCCGGAAGCACCACCAGCTGATCCGCGCCGCCAAGAAAACTGCTTTCAAGGACCGGCTGGACAACAACGCACACAACTGCAAGGAACTCTTCAACATCGTGAAAGAGCTATCCAACCCCAGCGCAGGAAACAACGACATCACCCCATCGCAAGACCTCTGCAACTCCCTCGCTTCATACTTCCACAACAAGATCGCGGACATACACAACAGCTTCAACAACCAACCAACGCACACCAAGACCGAACAACCACCCCTCACCACCACCCTCCACGCCTGGACTCGCACACTCGCATCACTAAGGACGATGTCCTTTTGCTCACAAGGGGTGGTTGAAGGGAGGAGGGGGGTGGGGAGGGGGGTCCCGGTGTGGGGTCTGCGGGACTGGGGGGGGTGAAAAAGGGGAAAAAAAGAGACCACAGGTATACTTTCTATTGATCATGTGGAAGCAATGCGGGACAGGATTTTTTTTTTAGAGGTAGATGGCAGATAGAATGCTAAGAATAGGTACGTTAAATGTGAGAGGACTGAATGCTTTAAATAAAAGGCAACGCGTTGCTCGGGAACTGCAGTGGCTTAACGAAGACCCCGACCGACCCGCCTGACGTACTCCGCAGCCACCCTCATCGCACTCAACACCGGCCGACTCCCAGAATGCCATCTAGCCTCACCACGACGCACCCACGGACCTTTCAGCTGCCACGCCTGCAAGCTCTCCTGCATCCGGACCTGCACCGCACCAGCAGCCGCCAAGCCGAACACCAGCAGCACCCACCTCAAGTGCATCCTGCTCAACACCCGCTCCGTCCACAGACACGCCGTGGAACTCTGGAACCTCCTAGACGCCACAGCCCCCGACGTTGCCTTCCTCACAGAGACCTGGATGAACGCCTCTTCAGCTCCCGACATCGCCATCGCTATCCCGGAGGGCTACAAGATCGTCCGGAGAGACCGCAACGCCAACCAGATGGGAGGAGGCATCGCCATCATCCACAGGAACACCATCCGTCTCACGACCAGCACCGACAACTCCCTGACCACCGCCAAACACCTGCATTTCCAGATCCACACCGACCCGAACACCACCCTCAGAGGCACCCTGATCTACCGACCCCCGGGACCACGCACACAATTCAGCGAGGACATCGCCGACTTCGTCAGCCCGCATGCCCTCCCCTCCGCCGACTACATCCTCCTGGGGGACCTCAACTTCCACCTGGAAAACAACAACGACCGCAACACCAGCACCCTGCTCGACAACCTCGCCAATCTTGGACTCAAGCAGCTGGTATCCACCTCCACCCACCTCGCCGGACACACACTCGACGCCGTCTTCTCATCCTGCAAAGACATCGACTTCAGCCACGCCACAGAGCTTCAATGGACGGACCACAGCTGCGTCCACTTCACCTTCAAGAGAACGACGACCCACCACCACCAGCAACAGGCCGCCCGCAGAAGCTGGAACAAGATCACAGCAGACCAGCTCGCCACCTCCCTGAGCCAGCACCCTCCTGCCAGCTCAGCGAACCCCAGCCAGGCCGCCGACAACCTCACGAAGTGGATCAGCAACTGCGCGGACGAACTCGCCCCGCTGAGGACCCCGCCCAGCAGACCCGGCAGCAAGAAAGCCCTGTGGTTCACCGACGAACTCAAGAGCTCCAAGAAGAACTGCCGAGCCCTCGAGAAAGTCTGGAGAAGGGATCCTACACCGGACAACAGGACCACCCTCAAGCTGGCCACCCGGAAGCACCACCAGCTGATCCGCGCCGCCAAGAAAACTGCTTTCAAGGACCGGCTGGACAACAACGCACACAACTGCAAGGAACTCTTCAACATCGTGAAAGAGCTATCCAACCCCAGCGCAGGAAACAACGACATCACCCCATCGCAAGACCTCTGCAACTCCCTCGCTTCATACTTCCACAACAAGATCGCGGACATACACAACAGCTTCAACAACCAACCAACGCACACCAAGACCGAACAACCACCCCTCACCACCACCCTCCACGCCTGGACTCCGATCAGCACCGAAGACACCATCCGCACGATGAACTCCATCCACTCCGGATCACCGACCGACCCCTGCCCTCACCACGTCTTCAACAAGGCTGACGCTGTCATCGCACCCCACCTGCGAGACATCATCAACACATCCTTCGACACCGCCACCTTCCCTGAGAGCTGGAAGCACGCCGAACTCAGCGCTCTACTCAAGAAACCCACAGCGGACCCCACCGAACTCAAGAATTACTGCCCCATCTCGCTCCTCCCGTTTCCAGCCAAAGTCATCGAGAAGACCGTCAACAAGCAGATGGCCGCCTTCCTCGAGACGAATGGATCCCTCGACCCCTCGCAGTCCGGCTTCCGAGCCAATCACAGCACCGAGACCGCCCTCATCGCCGCCACCGATGACATTCGAGCCCTGATGGACAACGGAGAAACAGCGGCCCTCATCCTCCTAGACCTCTCCGCAGCATTCGACACTGTCTGCCACCGCACCCTAGTACAGCGCCTCAGCAACGTCGGAATCCAGGACAAGGCGCTGGAATGGATCATCTCCTTCCTCGACGGAAGAACACAGAGAGTCCGTCTACCACCGTACAAGTCAGAGGCCACCGAAGTCATCTGCGGCGTCCCTCAAGGATCCTCTCTGAGTCCCACCCTCTTCAACGTCTACATGAGCCCCCTCGCGGCCATCGCACGCCAACACAACCTCAACATAATCTCCTACGCCGACGACACCCAGCTGATCCTCTCCCTGACCAACGACCCCGCCGCCGCCAGAGCCAACCTTCACGAAGGGATGAAAGAGGTAGCCGAGTGGATGACGACCAGCCGCCTGAAGCTGAACTCGGACAAGACGGAGGTCCTCATCCTGGGCTCCTCACCCTCCGCCTGGGACGACTCCTGGTGGCCTCCCGCCCTGGGCACCGCACCCAAACCGACAGACCATGCACGCAACCTGGGCTTCATCCTGGACTCCTCCCTCTCCATGACCAGGCAAGTCAACGCCGTCTCCTCGGCGTGCTTCAACATCCTACGCATGCTACGGAAGATCTTCTGGTGGATCCCCACCGAGACCAGGAAGACCGTCACCCAGGCCCTCGTCACCAGCCGACTGGACTACGGCAACGCCCTCTACGCCGGTACCACCGCCAAGCTCCAGAAGAGACTCCAGCGGATCCAGAACGCCTCAGCCAGACTCATCCTCGACATCCCACGAACCAGCCACATCTCCGGACATCTGAGAGACCTGCACTGGCTCCCCGTCAACAAAAGAATCACCTTCCGCCTCCTCACCCACGCACACAAAGCCCTACACGACCAAGGCCCGAGCTACCTCAACAATCGAGTCAACTTCTACGCTCCCAAACGCCACCTCCGATCAGCCAACCTCGCCCTCGCCGCCGTCCCCCGCATCCGAAGAGCGACTACAGGAGGAAGGTCCTTCTCCTACCTGGCCGCCAAGACCTGGAACTCCCTCCCGACCGACCTGCGCCTGACCCAAGACCACCTCTCCTTCAGGAAGAAGCTGAAGACATGGCTGTTCGAGCAGTAGCGGCACCCCCCCACCCCCAGCGCCTTGAGACCCTACGGGTAGGTAGTGCGCTCTATAAATGTCAGTGATTGATATTATTGCACTTCAAGAGACACATTTAGCATGGACTAATAGAAAGTACTTAAGCGATCTGGGGTATAGGGTGCTGGTGTGCACTAAGCAGTCTACTACAACCCGTGGGGTGGCCATAATAGCAAGGAAAAAACAGGTTGGTGGTGGCCGAGCCTTGGAGGATAATGGTGGCAGATGGGCAATTACAGAATGTAAGGTAGGAACTTTTGAATGTACTGTCTGTTCCATCTATGGATCAAATTTTGATGAGGCTGTAGTTTTGGAATATTTGAATGTCGAATTAGCGACCTGGCCGGCTCCTGTAATTGTTTGTGGGGACTTAAATATTAACCTCAATTCTGGATCATTAGGTAGTGATCAATATATGTATTTTGGCAGGAAACCAAAGGTATATAGGGCGTTAAGACTTATGGTGAAGGCACATGGGCTAACAGATGCATGGGCTTATCTCAGGAAGACTGATCCTGGATATACCTTCTTTTCGGCCCCTCACCAAAAATTGTTTCGCTTCGATTATTTCTTAGTCTCAAATAATCTGCTTTACGATGCACAAATACAGGTTTATCCCCGAGTGACCTCTGATCATGGGCCAGTAGTGCTGTCTATTCGGATATCATATCCATCCCGCAAGCCCCGTGAATTTTCCTTTGATCGCAAGTTATTACTTGAAGATAAATTTCAAGAATATATGAGGGATTGGGTGATATAGTTTTTTAATTTGAACAGGGGAAGTGCAGGGGATGGGATAGTTTGGGACACGTTCAAAGCTGCTTTTAGGGGCGAGGTGCTCAGCTATGGATTGTATGTACAAAAACAGCTTCGTAATAAGCTACAGGAACTTTATCAGGATTTAGGTAAGGCGGAGGAGCTGTTGACTCAAGATATCATTCATAATAGGGATACCTATGATAAATCAGCTGAGGTGACCCGAGTTAAGGCTAAGGTTAACAATCACTGGAGCAAGGAAGCAGGAAAGACCTTTGAGACTAGGAGACAGATGGTGTATGAGTATGGGGAGGCAAGTGGGAGGTGTTTGGCTCAGAGAATGCGGACTAGGGAAGCATCTCAACGGATTAAAAGTATGAAAAATGAAGCCGGAAAAAATGAAGAAACTGAGAATGGAATTCTAGAAGTTTTTAGTAGATTCTATGCCCGGTTATATACGGCAGAAGAATATGACAGTAATAGAGCTTTATCCTTTCTTGGGCAAAATGACTGGCAAAAATTAGATCAAGGATTAGCAGATATTCTGGAGGCCCCTATAGAGATGTTTGAACTGGAAGCATCTATTAAAGCATTACCAGCGGGAAAGGATGCTGGACCTGACAAGCTTCCGCTTGAAGTATATAAATCCTTTTTTCAAGTCCTTAAACAGGACATGTTAGCCACATTCCAAATGGCACAGAAAGGGAAGCATCCTACTACATGGGGTGAAGCTAGTATAGCAGTGTTTAGAAAGAAGGAAAAACCGCCGGACCTACCAGGTTCATATCGGCCTATCTCGTTACTGAATACAGATGGGAAAGTGTATTCAAAGATTTTAGCTACTAGACTCTCAGAAGTGATAACCTCTTTGGTTTCTATATATCAGCATGGGTTTATCCCAAAGCGCGGCACAACTGATCACGTAAACCAGGGGATTACTTTAATTGATCATGCAAATGTGTCGGGGAATCCACTGACTGTTTAAACAACAAGGGGACCCCAATTGGTATCAGCGAGGGACCTCGGGGAGTATATCATACAAAAACAACAATGGTCCCAAGCAAGGAGACAAAGAATGATCACAATAAATATAGACCCAGTCAGTTCTATATTGTTGAAGACATACCCAGCCGGGTAGAGGTCTTCAGGATTTGTATTTGAATAAAAATTTTTTTTGAAAGACAAAAATACACCTTCAACAGTTCACATGCGTGGGGCACAAGCCTGTACCCAACCACGACAATACATAAACACAGACACCATACACAAAAGGGCTTTGCAAGGCAAGGTCAACAATCTCTAGAGAATTTCAAAATTAAACAGAGAGATTCTAGTTGGTACCATTACATAATTCAGTGTAGTCAATCATTGTATAAGTATATGGTACATAGAGTCGACGACGTTTCGGACCCCCTTACTAAGTGTTGGGGTCCATCATCAGGACAAAACAATGGATGCCTTTTAAAATATGAGCCTCTTTAGCCAAGGGGCTGAAGACTTAAGAGCTCTCATGCGAGCTTAGTATAAACAGTGGAACAGGACCGGTATTAAGGAGGGACAGTCCTTAGGGAAAGCGAATTAATTGGAAGCAATAATTCAAGGTCCGGGGGCGGAATGGATAAAATTACCACGTTTCCGCTTGCACCTAGTGTTCCCGGTGTTATCAGGTGCGCCGAGTCGCGCTGGGGTCCTGGAGCAATTGTCCGGGCGGCAGAAGGGAGAGTTACCTTCAATCCGCATGTACCTTGGGTTCCGAAGTAACCGGTTGCGCCGAGTCGCGCTGGGGTCCTGGAACCAGGGGGTGGCCGGTTCAGTCGGCAGCACTGGATTCCCTGGTTCCACTGAGTCTTATATTACTGGATGCAGAGAAGGCCTTCGACCAAGTGTCGTGGGCCTTCTTATGGGACCTGATGAAACTTCAGGGATTTGGCCCAAACTGTATTAAATCAATTCAGGTGCTCTACCAACAACCTAGCGCACGGATTAAAGTAATGGGGCTTCAATCAGCAGTGGTGCCAATACAGCGAGGGACAAGGCAGGGATGCCCATGCTCCCCCCTGCTTTTTGCTTTGTACATAGATCCCTTTTTAAAATTGATAGAAAAGAGCAGACGGGTGCCTCCAGTTAGGATACAATCTCAGCAGTACCGTGTATTGGCGTATGCCGACGACGTAGCCGTGCTTTCACCAAGGCCAACTATAGCTATGCCTGAAATTTAAAATTTAGCACGACTATATGGATCGGTATCGGGGTATAAATTAAACACCGCTAAGACTCAGATACTTTGTTTGAATATTAAGTCTTATGATGATCCACGAGTCTCAGCTGTGGTTACTTATTTGGGAGTGCAGATTAGCGCTGGAGCCTCGGCCACGGTAGAGGCTAACTGGCAGAAGTTGACAAATGGGGTCCGTAAGCAGTTGGATCAGCTAGAATGTTTACATTTGACATTGGTAGGTAGATGCAACACCTTGAAAATGATGGTATTACCTAAAGTGCTATATCTTTATCGATGTTTACCATTAGAGATTACCTGTGCACTCATTTTACAACTGCAAGCAATCTGTATGAGGTTCATGTGGTCTCAGGGGAAAGAGCGACGGGCTAAGAAATATATGGTGCTGCCCAGGGCAGTGGGTGGCTGGGCAGTTCCTGATTTTCTCTTGTATTATTATGTATGTATGCTGCAGCGAATGAATATCTTATTAACTGGCCAGGGACCTGTGGAGCCAGCACTGCAACCTTCCATATACTCGTTACTTTTAGGGGCTGAAGCTAGGAATCGGCTCTTTATCGACATAGACTAGAATTATTACAAGCGCACAAGGTTTAAGGTGATTGCTGCTGCGTATAAGGTATGGAAGGCAATAAGGAAGCAATACAATATTGGAAGTGTGTCCATTTATACCCCATTAACTGCACCGATCCTGCACCCCAGTATATGCTGGGATCGCATAGTGGTTAATTGGCACTTAAGAGGCTTAATAACAGTCGGAGATTTCTATAATACAGATGGGTTAAAATCTTTCTCCCAATTGAAGGAACAGTATCAGTTGTCTACTCCGCACTTTTTTAAGTATTTGCAGCTGCGTGAATATCTGACTAAATCGAACATAGTGAACGTGGCTAATCCTCTTATTGAGGCAAATAAAAAACGCGCACGTATTGGGGCATTGTATAAAATAATTAGAGGCAATGCCTAACGATTTGGAATTACACCGAATAAAATGGGAAGAAAGATTAAGGAACCCTGAAATATCGTTAGAGCTCTCAATTGAACTGGCTGGCCGGCTATTTATGTCCGCCAACTTGAAGACACAACATTATAAGACTTTGTTCTATCTTTATCGTACGCCTGATAAAATTGCAAAGTGGGGGGGAGACCCAGATGGAAAGTGTTTTAGATGTAATACTTTACACGCTGATGTAGTGCATATCTTTGGTACTTGCACGAAATTATCAGAATTGTTCAGACACATAAATGGGTTTCTATCCGAGATTCTCGGTGTCCCTATACAACTTTCAACAGGTCAGATTTTGTTGGGTATAGATACGGGTGGATTGTGTACAGAATACGGCAATGAAGTTTGTTACTTGATATTCATTGCATACGCAGTGTTAAGGTTGTGTATTGCCTCAGCGTGGCTACAAACTAAGGCCCCTTCATTTGAGGTGTGGAGAACTCGTTTTCTCTTTATGTATAATATGGAATATAATTTGTATATTTTGAAGGGGAGGCAGAAAAGGGTACTGGGGCAGGTAATTTGGGGCGCTGTTAGGGCATATATGGACACATAAGAGTGTGAGGTCAAGCTATTCAGTGCACCTACATGGCTTCTGCTTGCTTTTTTTTTTTCTCCTCCTTTTGTTCTCTGTTTTTCTTTTTCCTTTATATTCATCTAAGGACAATTTAATATAAATTGAACAGTCATATATTTGTTTGTGATTAGGTAGAATTTAATGTAGCTGACTTGACGCTGTTATTTTGACTTGATCTTGTCAATGCAAGCAATGAATGATATAAGGGAATGGTTTATTTTTCAGTAGCATATGTGGTCCTCTAGTCTTATACATCGTGTATATATCTGCAATCTCTATGATTCGATCCTGAATTGTATAACCCACTATAATTGAATGTTTGGTTATTTTTGTATCTGTGGTCTCTATCTAATAAAGAAATTAAATAAAAAAAATAAAAATAAAGTAAAAGTCTGGGGTAGTACCATGCAAAACACAGTCATTCCCAACAGTAACCAAACAGAAGACACTCTTAACCATATAATCTGTTGTCTTAGATCGGCTATCCAATGCTGCAGTGGGAAAGGAATGTGGATTGACTTTGCTCAAAGAAGTTTGAATGATAGGGCTCTCAGGAGTAAGATGCTATAGTAGGAAGGCTGACTCACCTGGTGCACGCCCATGCTGACACTATAGGGCAACTCATTGACATGGGCGAGCAAGGCTTGGACTAGACCACCACGAGGCTTCCCTAAATGAAGTTCATGGTCCAGACTGCAAAATCTCAAGTTAAATGTTTAGCCTTAGTCTCCACTGCAAGCAAGACAGACATGATGCAAGTCAGAATCAGTGTAATGAAGTGGGGAAAAGTTGTCTGTCTCCTTCTCTTCATGGGGAACATGCACATGGCTATGAAGCGGTTCAGGCCTAAAGAAAGCCTCTACCCTCCTGAAATACTGACAAGGAAAAAGAAGAAGAGTATTTCTAGTCTGTAGGCTGTTCCATGGTATTATACAGCAAAACATAGGGTACAGCGTAGCATAAGACGGCTGTGGATCCACAACTGGATTCTCGACAAAATCTGCAATTTGCGCAGATAAAGCAACAACTAGTGGAGCCTAAGGCAAAGAGGCAGAGGCACAGACTGGCATCCAAGTGGGAACCGTGTTCAGGTAAAACAGGATCTGTGGGTCCGAAGACATGTTAGGTGGATCTGGAACCATCTTGAAGAATTGGAGCATTTTTGAAGGTCACAATCTTCTACAGAGTTGATGCTTGCCCATGGAATTCAGGGCTCATCAGCTTCAGAACAGAATTGAATCTGATCTGGATGTCCGATCTGGGGGGCACGTCCTTCGAGTAACGACTAGGCTACCTCTTCTGAAGTAGGAGCATCAGGGAGGAGTCCTGGATTTATCTGAGGATTGTGAATTAGAACAATATTACAACTTTACGGTGGACTGACCTCACTTCTAATATTTGTTTGGCTTCCGGTTCCCTGAATGCCTTAGAGAGCACCCAGGTGGATTAGTCACAAGACTTGAAATCATGTTTGTTGCCAGGACACCAAAGTCAGATGTCATGTGTGCCTCTGAATGACATCTGCTTGCGACACGTGTCGCATGGCTTAAACCTTGTCATCTTGGGTAGTGACATGCCTGCACACTGTAAACATTTTGAAAAATGGAACCAAAAATGCTAGGAATAGACCTCCAGACACGCATCCAACAGTGGAAAAAGAGGAACTGACAGTATGCAAGGGTGGCGCCTATTTGTGGTTCTGTCGTCATGTACAGAGAGGGGATGGAGTCACAACAGAAGTAGAGAATGCCTGCCTGCACACAGAAGCTATCACAAAGACTCTCCAGATCCAATCTGGTACCTTCAGAGATTCACAAAGTAAGGAATCTGCAGTTACACTTATCCATCGGAACTCTTCTTTTAATTTTATTTGAATTGATTTGCCTTGATTTTAATTGAACCAGAACCCTTAAATGACCTAAATTACTAGATTCAGGGCCATCAAAAGAAACCCACTTGTCATTTACTGATACCAGCCATAGGACCTTAGCGGAATTGTTGTCATGTGTGGGGTCATGAGCCGTACCTGGGGAAAAGAAAATACGTAGCTTCCTAAATTGGTGAATTTGGGGACTTTGAGGTTTTGCATGGCAATCTAATGTCTTCTCAAAATTATAACAGAATTTTAAGTTTCTTTACAAGTGCAGTTTAACTTTTATGCTAGATAAGGACTCTAATGTTCTCTGAAACAAATTTATAGGTATACAGGCACATTCTTCTGTAGGGCAAGCATCTAGATTAATGGTGGTCAATTTTCAGACATCATCCTAAAAAAACTATATTGAGTAAACAGGAAAAACAAATATTCTAATTTTGCAGCTATTACCCAATCAAAGCTCATTCTGAAAATTGTTAATTTTGGTTAAATTTCTTTTGGGGTGATTTTGATAGTCCTACGTCTATGTGCTTTTCAATCAAACAGAAAAGTGGTAAGCTACAGTTCTGATCGAAAAAGCCACTGCTTTCAACATTACCCACTGCATAGCTATTTAAACGCATGTTGAAATTTCTGCATGGCCTGCACAACCCGATTTAGTTATCCATGCAGAGAATTGTAGGGTCATGCTGAGAGTCCTGTCACGGTTATTGCCAGCATTCAGTGCTATACTGTAAGAGGTATGGGGTGTGCGAAACTTGAAGCTAGCATATGGTTAAAGCTCCACACATTTTCAACAGTTCATAAATATGCCACAACCCTGCCCTTACCTGTGAATCCGACCACAGTATTAATATGAAAGATACATTATTTCCAAACAAAGTTGTCTCCCTTTCCCCAGGGCACCTGATACGATACCATAGATAGAAAAGCAATAGTTATTTTTCTTATGTTAACCACTTGTCCTGTACTCTTGAACATCTGTGGTAAAGTTCCACTTCTTGTATCAGTCCTCGGCAAACAAGTGTCGAGCCTTTTAATTTTGGCTCCAGTCAATGTCATTCGTCTGTTTTTTTGTCATTTCAGCTGATCAAATTATGATGGTTAGCAATTGAATGAACACAATTCCTGGCAGACCTTGTTTTGCAAGCTTTATGAATAACCATATTTTGTTAGTGATTTTAGATAGATTTGCACGTATGAATGAAACTGCTATCTTTAAACATTGTTTGGTAATTTTCGGAATAACATATGCGTTCTGTGAGCAATATGTTCGCTTCTTCTAACTCCTTTTCCAGTACACCATATCTTTTCACATTTGTATACTCGTTGGGAATATGTCTAAAGCGTGTACTACCCCGATAGGGCAACATTGTTTTACGTAGTCTAGGTATACGCTTTATTTAGGCACTAGCAGCTGAACAATGGCTGCTTACAAATATGCAGTTGGGTACACATTACAAACAGGGCACAAGTGCCAAAAAAAGAAGTGGGGGGACTTACCTAATTAATCAATATGCAAGTGACATCTCGGCGCGTGCCATCATAGGAAGTGGCATCACAAGAAGTAACATCAGATCTTAAGCCCCCACATATATGTTTACCAGGTCTTTCATGAGTACATTTTAGCTCATTTCGAGTATACTTGCACACCCTCCTGATTTAGGCAGAAGATTCACACTTTTGAAAGCTTCACGTAAACCAATGTTGCCTTTTCTCAGAGTAAAGCTTCCTCCACCCATAGTGCTTTAAAAGAAAAAAATAGTGAAATTTAAATTATTACACCGCCTCCTCAGGGGTAGTATGCACTATATGAATGCTGTTTGCTCAAATACTGGGAAAGATCAACACATCTGCCTTTCTAACTGCATGCATATCTTCTAAACAGGGACTAAACAAAGTGAAATGCTGCCTCTCTTAAGTATCTGTGACGTGCTGACAAGGATTGAGCCTCTGTTTCCCCTCTGATGCATTTGCTTTTAGGTGTGAGGCTCCTGACTGCTGCCAGCCAGGAGACTCCAACAAAAAGAAGCCTGATGACCCCTCAGATTCTTTCTTTGTTATGGGCCCAACAGGAGGAGTCTTCAATAAGAGAGCTACGTCCCCACCTGCACCACACGTTGTTGAGGATGGCAAGCAGACAACAACGTGTAGGCGCTGCTGAAAGTGTCCATGTGTTTGGAAATTAAACTGGAACGAATTCAACATCTTATTCTGTGGGGCCCAACTTCTTGAAGAAGTGGGGGGACGCCGTCCACCCGCGTGTACCCCCGACTCGTGCCCTGATGACAAAGGCGGAGGTACAGCAGGGCAGGGCCAGACTGGGAACCACAACAGGCCCTGGCAAAGTGCTCGGCTGGCCCCCCTCCTCACTGAGAGGGGGGGGGGTTGGGGGTGCTGCCGAGCTCATTGCCGGGGGCCGGTTTTCGGCCGATTTTGGTATAGGGCCGGTTTTGCAGCAAAAACGGCCCCCAGGGGCCCAAAACCAGCCCCCACCCGTGCGGCGCACCGGGGAATGCCCGGTGCCCCCTATGGCCAGTCCGGCCCTGCAGCAGGGCTGGCAGCCATAACGCACACTAGGAAGTTAGGTAGAATTGGGAGTGCTCCCGGAGAAACGTCAGTAAACACCCGGAGCCTCAAACCAGCCCCTGCACACTAACCACCTTGGCACGTAAATGCCCCAGGTGGAAAAACATGCGGAATTCAACCGGCATTCCCGGAAAAGTGTGTTAGTCTCCACTCGGTGGGAAATAACTTGGAATCCCCGGATTTAGATGTGAGGGACACCGTCCGAATTCAAAGATTCAAGCCCTCCAGTATCTTCCCACCGGAAACCGGGAACTCGTAGTGAGGCCTTCATTTGTTATTATATAAAAGGGCTTTTAGGCATTGTGGGATGTTAGCTTATTCAATATGGCAAGAATTGTCAAAAGCAATGGGTGCAAGTGGGGAAGCACAATTTTGTTTTAGGAGGCTGATTGATCGTGGTATATAATAATGTGCTCATCTTGTTGACGTAATGATGGATTAGCAGCTGTTTTTAGGGGTTGCTAATATGTGATAGCTGGTGTTGGAAGTATTTTGAATGGGGCAGGGGGTGCACTGGTTTAAGCCTACCTTTTCTGGTGTGGGGGGTCAAAATCAAAGTGGGCTTTGGCATTATTTGATTGAAATCGCGGGACAATAGGAGCAAAAAATGGTAGACAATGCAGGTGATGGTAGAGAGTTTGGTTTGTCCTTTGTGTGAGAGTTTAAATGAAATGTGTGATGTAGGGGGGTAGTGCGTAATAGCCAGTTTAGTCAAGAAGGAAGGGTCCAGGGTAAACCAGAAGGAGATCCAGGTTATTTCTAAATGTCAGTGGATGCAGATATAGAATGGAAGGTCATGGGATAAAGAAGCTTAAGGAATGAGTTTCTGTGTAACAGATAGTGCCAAGAGATACTGAAATGTGGCAAAGTGTGGCGCAGAGAGGTTCTGTGGATAATGGCAAGGCAGATGACAGCGACTGGCATAGAGTCAAGCATGTCACAGTGATGCAAATGGCATCTTAGTTATGTGTGTCGAGATGGCAAATGTCGAATGCATGTTTGTACACTCAATTTAAATTTATATACATGACAGGGGATAGGGAGGAGGCCTGTGTTTGTGTCATGGGTTTCAATGTGAAAGGAGGTTGGAGTGTGTTTTTGAAGGGTATGGTTTTAGTTTTTATGGGCAGTGTAGTGTGGTGATGAGAGATGCGGGTAGAAGACAAGTAATTGAAAAGATTGTGTTAAGATGCAAACAATCTGGGCAATGAATTTCCACTCATGCTAAATAACCTTCCCGCAACAGGAGCACGTCCCGTGGCCTACAAGAATTCAGGTCTGCCATTATTCGGAAGTCAAGGAGCCATTAATAGTCATAAAGTCCCCTGCCAGCCTGGCTTGATAGAGATGAATTGCCCTACCCTAGAATATGCGCCGAGTTTTTTCTCAAATGAGGTTGATAGTCCTGTAACCCCACTGGACGTGGTTCTGTGGTTTCTGAAAATATCTCAATAATCAATCGTGTCACACAGTCCTATTTTAAGTCATCCAGTACGATACCTTTATGGCAAGAAGTTAATATATTCTGCCACAATTTCACTGAGCGTCATGTGCACTCTTTCACAACTCCTGAGCGTCAACCCGGGTTCGAAGGTTTAAAATCAAAAATATATTTGGTTCAGTACATAATCATGCAGTTTGTAAACTGTATACATTTTGAACAATGGTTCTATCATCATCTTCGGACATCTCCTTGACAGAAAAAAGTGTACTTGACCTAGTAAGCCCATTCTTAGAGGGAGCAGGTCAATCTTTTGTATGTTGTATTTGCATTATTTCTTTCTTAATGTCTTGCCTTTAGAACTCTGTACACTTTACCCCTGCCAACCAGTGGTAAAGTGCCTGTGCTCTCCATTAAACATGGTCGAGTTGGCATACTCTTAATTGGTATATTTAACTTGGCTAAAAGTCCCTAATATACGGTACATGGAATACCCCAGGCCTGGAAGTTAAATGCCACTAGTGGACTGCAGCATCTATACTGCCATCCACTACAGTGGTAGAGCAAACATGGTTACCCTGTGCAGCCTGACTGTAACAATGTAAAAACTGCTATTCGACTTATAAAAATAAAAACTTTTGACAGGTAAAAACCTAATTTTTAAATATGAATGTCACCCCTATTAAGGAGAGGAATCAGGTTGTTGGTTGAAGAGGACGAAAACCTACTCAAGCAACTGCCAGAATCCTTGTCAGGGTGAACCACAAAAGTCACTAAATTAACCTGTGCTTAACCTTCTGCTAAAGTGGAACAAAAGCAGTCAGGCTTAACTTGTAGGCAATGTGTAAAGCATTTATGCTGTACTTAAACTGTTATAAAGTGAAAACACAATCCAAGAAAAATCCAAAACCAAGTTAGAAAAATAAGGGTAAAATGTAATAAATTATTCAACGCCAAATATAACAAAAATCCAATTACTAGAAGTGTAGATGTGCGATTTCAAGCATTTAAGGTAAGTATAGCGCATAAAAGCACAAAGCGTCATTTGTGGCTAGCTGGTCGTGCAAGACTGGGTAAAAATCACAAGTCCATGCTGGTCGCTATGTGTTGTGGCCTGGATATGGGTACCAGGTTAGTTCCGCGCAATGATCCAGTTCACAGTGGAGGAGGCCACGAAGAGCAGGGAAATGTCGTGGAGGGTAGTTGCTGTAGCACGAACAGCAGCCCAGGCGTTGCAGATGCTCGATGCTGTAGCTCGAAGATCCTGTCAGGCGTTGCAGATGATTGTTGATGGAACTTTGCATTGGTGGTCATAGTGAGCTGTCAATGCTGTAGCACAGAAGTTGGGTTAACCTTTGTGTTGGGTGTCGGCATGTGCAGCAAGATTTTGGCGTGAACGAGCCCAAAACTTCAGGATTTTTTCTTTTTCTTTTTTAGTAGAAGGAGCTCAACAGATACCACACCAAGGGTCCAGGACCTGAGGGACACCTCTTGGGGATAGGGAACTTACTCCAGTGCAGTACCTCTGCACGCTGATAGGTGGAGTGGTTTGGCTCGGGGTCAGCACCGCCTGCGCACTGATGTCAGTTGCTTTTGTGACTTTCCATGCCAGCCACGAAGAGAAGTGACCACTTGTTTGAAATACTAAGGCCCTGAGAAGGGTGTCCCTTGCACTGTAATCAGCATGCGGTGAGGATGGGAGGGCCGGTAAAGAATCGGTGGCTAGATAGAGTCTCTACCAGATAACGAGTGGAGAAGCGTGGCTCAGTGGTTAGAGGCGGCAGGCCCGGAAGCTGAGATGGGCCGTGGACCAGGGTTCGATTCCCCGCCTCGGCGGGTCTCGGGCGCAAAAATTCCACGGACTCGACAATTCTCGCTCTGGTGCCTACTCGACTCACGGGGTCACACTCTGCGACTCTGAGCAATAGCTTGCTTAATCTCCACTACGGCCCCTCGCGGCGGGATGCCTGGCTTTCACCTTGTGGATACCCTGCCGGGGTATCTCACAAGGGAATACCAGGACGGGTTCCCTAAGTAAGCGCCTTGATGCCTTCGGGTGATACGTGCGCTATATAAGACGCAATACATTTACATACATTTACATTCCCATGTTGCTGCCTGACAAATGTCCAGGACGGACGTCGCAGGTTAACACAGAGGTTGCAGACCTAGCTATGATGGTATGAGCAAGCAAACATTCAGGGGGTTGCTTCTTGGTAGATCTTGATGCAGAGCACTATCCATCTTGAGATGGTCCGTTTCTGCACAGCCTTCCCTTTCTTGACTCCTGCGTACCCCACTTAGATTTGATCGTCTACCCAGAACTCTTTTGTGCAATCAAGGTAGAACAACAATACTCTTTTTGGGTCCAGACGGAGTCTCTCCTCCACTTTAGAGGGCTGAGGCAGAACAAAAAAAAATGGGTAGGGTGATGTTCTGGCCTACATGGAAAGGGGTTATAACCTTTGGAAGAAAGGAGGTACATGTCCAGAGGACCAGCTTTTCTGGGTAGAAGGTGGTGCAAAGAGGGTTGTGCCAAGAGTGCCTTCAATTCGTTGATCCTCTTGGCCGATGTAATGGCCACCAGAAAGGCAGTTTTGATGGTCAATAGCCAAAAAGGGCACTAGTGCAGAGGCTCAAAAGGTGTACACATTAAGCTTAGCAAAATTTAAGAACACAATTTAGATCCCACTGGGGCTTACTGAATGGCCTATTGGGAAAAATATGCAGGTAGCCTTTAAGAAACGTAGCCATAATAGGTGACTTGACTAAAGAAGCTTGGTTTGCAACCACAAAAATGCCCGATAGATAAGCATTAACTGTCCCCAGAGCAGAGCCCTGCTGGGCCAAAAATACAGCAAATAGAAGAACCTTAGAGAGAGAGGTGCAGTAAAAAGTTTTATGTTTTTAGACCCTGTCACAAACTTATCCAGATGGCAGGCGCATACCGACTTGGTGGAGGGATACCTGGGAGCCAGAATAACATTACAGACTTCAGGAGGTAGGTCGAACGCTGTTAACTGTCACTGCTCAATCTCCAAACATAAAGGTGTGCAGGTTTGGGTGCAGAACCCTCCCCAGTTGCTGCGACAGACAATACTCTCCATGAGGCAGCCTAATCAGGGACAGATGGTCATGCTCAACAGTTGGGTTACCACTCTCCAAGCCTAATCTGGAGCTACAAGAATAACTTGGGCGCGGTAATTCCTGATCTTCTTGAGAACTTTGGGCCAGAGTGTTGTAGGAGCGGAAGTGTACAGGAGACCGGTGCTCCATACGAGATAAAAAGCATCTCCAAGCGAGAGTCGCCTTGGAAACTCCAGCTCGCACAATTGCTGAGCATGAACGTTCTCAGCGGTGGAAAACAGATCTAACCAAGTCTTTCCCCTCTGCTGAAAAAAGCCTTGCACCACCTCCAGGTGCAGCTGCCATTCTTAATCCGCTAGGCATCTCCAGCTCAGTTTGTCCTGTCATTTAGAGAACCCACCAAGTGTTGAACCACTATGGTGGCCATGTTGAAACTGCCGGGAACTGTTTGGTGTTTATTGCCTCCGAGTATAGTTCCAAAGGGTGGGGGTTAAACAAGCATATCTTGGAGTTTCCTGTAAAATTCTAAAGGGAACTCATTGGCACCGGCATTTCCCCACCTTTATTTCGGAAATAGCATCATCATTTTCATCAAGGGATAAGGGCTCCTCTAGGCCAGAGCGCAAAGCTGCTGGGAGCATCAGAAGGGGAATGTAGTGGGGATTAGGATGATCTAGCTCATGTTGTGAACGGGGTCGCACAGCCAGAGCATGATGTGCCCTCTAGATGATAAATCCAAGGGGCAGCTGCTCCTTTGGTACCCAGGATTCCAACCTTTTTCCCAAGAATCGCTACGGTGCAGAAGCTCAGCGTTTTTCTGGAAATCCAATAAAACACAGGTTGTTTCTCAGGGGTGGGGAATTCCTATCGTCCCATGCCCAGGACATATTATTTGGGGTGAAGAACACCAGGATTTTATGTTTCTTTTTTCCGTAGGACAAGTAGGCCCAACCCCCGCAGCACAAACCCTTTGATGCCAGTTTACAGTAACACACTATAGATCAGGGAAGGAAATTGTCTGCTGCTAAGGTAATATATGTGTCCCTATGTTAGTGCTATTCACATTTGTATTTATGGTTCTTTAATACAAAGCCTTTGTTATTAGGGTGAGCGCTCAGAGGAAATGTTGTAAGTTGGGACTGCACTACTGACAGTTGTTCCAGTATAAAAATGTGTATACATGTTTGCAAAGTTCAACAGTACGAAGAGATAGATAATGTTCCCAGAATGCTTTCTGATAAGATGTAAATATCTGCAGAAGCTTGAAAGCAAGATTGATGATTCTTTGCTTTCAGAGTAAAATATTCAGAAATGCAACTGGGGAAAAATCTTTTTACTGAAAAATGTAGGGACCATTTCTTTGAAGAATCAGTTAGTAAAATGTGTTGATACGTCCTAGTAATTACCCAAAAAATATTAATAATGTAAAATCAATTTCAACAAGATTATGGGAAACATGAAAATAAACAAGCACTGACCAAGACAATAGGTCTTGCACTAGTGGTCAGCCTATTGGTTTTGTCAATGCGTGTTTTGACATGGCTTTTGTAAAACTTTATTGTTGTAGGAGCTTCCAGGCCCTCGACATTATAACAAACATTGGCAAAATACAAAAAATGTTTTTCCTCTCAAAAAGCACACATTGTGACAACAGTTCCTGGCAGTGAACACAACTTTGTGTGCTGATATTCTTCTTGTGAAAGAGCAGCATGCTGTCACAGTGAAGCCAGCCAACAGAGGAAGAGATACACTTTCAATAAAACAAAAGATCTTGGTTAGCACCAGATCTAATTAGATGCCAAATTCTTAAAAGAAAATCACAAAGGTGCATCCATGGCTTATGTCCTTGGATTAGTGCATACTTACGGCTTTCATGAATTCACACGAATTTACGGAAAAAGGCCTGTAAATCATACTCTTAGAAATGTTTGTGAACTCCATTTTAGTATGAGCAAATAAGCATGCAGATTTGCTCATGCAAAAGTCTATTGAGAGTCTTACATGTTCACTTTCCCTTGTACCACTTGTTTTCCAAACCTGGAAGAAGTTTTACTTATTCCTTTGTCAAAGAGTATATTTCCAACCTTTCCAGTTTGGGAGGAGTATATAGAAGAGCTGGTGAAAATCCCTAAAACATGCAAGTTAATATGTTTGCACAGACTCAAAAGGGCATTCCAACCCTGGAACTATTGCTTACCGCTACCTCCAATCCAAGTATGCAATTCTGCGGAAAGGTGGCAAAATAAGGAAATTGTTAGTATTCAGACATTACTATAGTTTGAGCCCTGACATAATCTGAGAGGCTATTATCAGTGCTCTTATATAATGAGATTGCTGCTATCATTTGTTGCTGCACTACATGGCACCAAAGGGACAAGTGGATTATGTTACAGGACAAGTAGATTACAGAAGCAACCTGTCCCATGGACAAGTAGATATTTTGTTAAATTCCATACCCATTTCTTCTAGATCTATTTTCTGTATCTTCCGCACGGTGATCCAAGACAGTGGTGGTGGTGGTGGAGAGAAGCTTGAATACTGTGCACTTAAGGGAGGCCACTTCGCCCTCAAGGGTAGGTGCCCTACCCTCATTTATCCAGTGTACAACATTACGGAAGTCTTGGTGCAAGAGAGAGACATCAGTCCGTACTCCCCCTATCTTAGCTTTGACCACATCTTGTGAGAATTGCATGGCTTGTAGTATAGTCCCCAGGTCATTAGAGGGGGATGTCTTTTGGGATTTGGGGCCTTCTGCCAGCATTTCTGTCCCATGAGACGATAGCACAGTGAACCTGTCTATTTTGGCGTGGGCTCTGGACCCTTTATCTTTCCTCATCTCTGGGTCGCAGCTGGAGAGCAAGGCTGTAGGTCAGGAGAGGTCTGGCCAGAGGGCACTGGAGTTGCGGCGAGAGGCCCTAGGTTGACCTTCGATGATGGAGCAGCAAGGCCCGTGACTCAAGTGAGCTGATCACTGCCCAGTGAAGGCCTGCCCTCACCCCCAAGTCTCCAGACAGGCACTGGGTACCGGGATCCCACCGGTCATCACAGGTCAGTCTCTTTTAGTGGGTGCAGTGGTGGGGACACTCAACCTCATATAGCTCTAGCTCTGCCTCAATCCAGATGGGTTGCGCAGCATTCGACCATTCCAATCTGCTGTGGCTGCCCGTGGCCCAGCAGGCCCACAGATCACGGGGTCGATGCGGCAAAGGCACTCGATCTTCTCATCGGCAGAAACCTCTGCTACTTCCACCTCCAGGGTTCTCTGAACGCATCCGCGTTTAGGCACAGCCCACGATATCTGCGCAGGGCATGCCATCCCAGCAGAGGTGGCTGCCATCTCAGGCCTCAGATGCACATGGTGCACCCGTTCAGCAACCGCAGTCTACCATGGGCAGTGAAGCGGTTTGGGGCAAACCAACAGCAGGGACTTCCTTGCAACAGGATAAATGGAGGGGGGTTAGTCTCTGCATACTCCAGGATAAGAATGGATAGCAGATGAGTCCTGTGGGGTAGAAACATGTCTGCCTCTGTGGCCACGCCCTACTTACAGCCACTTTGAAGCTTGCTGGGTAAAAGAGTCATGCTTCTTTTGGCCAACCCAATTTTCAAAATGAGCCACGGTCAACCCACTTTTCAAAATGAACCATGGCCTAACTGCTCTTCAAATTCTTAATGTGTTCAAGGATGATGCTAAGAACATTAGGAAGTTTGTAGGAGTCATATCATTGGTTAAACTCTGATGCAATACATTAACAGTGTCACATAACCGCCAAACAAATGTCTGAGTCATAAGCGGGAGGCGGAGTTGATCCAATATGTGAGTCAGAAGTAGGACTCTGCAGTTGATAAGATAAAAAGGTAATATCATATCCTTGCACACACCTCACATGTGTGTTGTTGTCAGAAGAATTTTAGCTCAAACACAGTTGTATTGTCTCTGGCGAACAGCAAGGTCTAGGAAAGGCAGGAGATACTGGTGCATAGGGGGCTATGCTTATTTAAATGAAGATTTCAAAGGGAAGCAGGATTGAAAGGAGTCTTCGTCCAGGGGGCACGATAACCCTCCTGGTCGATATAATGGCCACCAGAAAGGCAGTTTTGGTGGTCAATAGCCAAAAGGTGTACACATCAAGCTTAGCAAAATTTAAGAATACAATTTAGATCCCACAGGGGCCTAATGAATGGCCTATTGGGAAACATGTGCTGCAAGCCTTTAAGAAACGTAGACATAATAGGTGACTTGACTAAAGAAGTGTGGTTTGGCAACCACAACAATGCCTGATAGGTAAGATTTTTGGTTTGGCAACCACAACCATGCCTGATAGATAAGCTTTAACTGTGCCCAGGGCAGAGCAGAGCAAATAAAAGAACCTCAGAGAGAGGTGCAGAAAGAGATTTTATGTTTTTAGAATCACACCATGTCACAAACTTATCCCAACAGCAGGCGCATACCGACAAGATGGAGGGATGTCTGGGTGCCAGCATAACATCACAGACTTAGGTAGGTCAAAAGCTGTCAACTGTAACTGCTCAATCTCCAAACATGAAAGTGTGCAGGTTCGGGTGCAGAACCCTCCTGTTGCTGCGACAGACAATCTTCTCCAAGAGGCAGCCTGATCGAGGAAAGATGGTCATGCACAACAGTTGGGGGGGTATCAGAATCTCCAAGTCCAATCCTGATCTTCTTGAGAACTTTGGGCCCGAGTGGTATAGGAGCAGAAGTGTACAGGAGACCGGAGCTCCATAGGAGATAAAAAGCATCTCCAAGCGAGAGTCGCTTTGGAAACTCCAGCACGCACTATTGCTGAGAGCCATTACTTATCTTCACTTGTGCAAAGAAAAGGAGGTCCTATTGAGTGCTTTAATCATACCCTGCTTCGCTCTGGGAACAGCCTGTACCCTAGCAAAAATTGGGATCTTTCAAAAAGCAAGATTCCAGATTCCTGCATTGACTGTTTAACTAGTACTGGGATTAGAAAAAGGGGCTTGGTAGAGCCCGATGTGTTGGTCTCCATTAATTACTTCAGGATTAATTTTGGGGCAATTAAAAATATTTTTTATTGTTTGCACATTAATACAGGATTAATTATATCTCTTTAATTAGAAGTTAACTTCATTTTCTTCGCAAACTCTGTTTCACACCTTGGATTTCATGTTTGCCTGTGTATCCAAATGTTCCTTCATCTACACACAAGTTAAAAAACCCAAACATTTTAAGCCAGAGCTTTGCTGTATTGCCAACCTCATGAATTCCAAATGTTTTTAATAAAAAAAATATACATATACACATAAAAGTAATCCATTTATTTGTTCAAGTAACATTCACACTCTTCTTCTGCTCACAAAAGCATAAACCATGCGGTTATGGGTCAGCCCACTTCAGCCATCAACTCTCTTTACTGGTGAGAGATAGCATTTAGCTTGTGCACACTCAAAGAAAAAAAATTGCACTTTAGAATGAGTTGAGGTAATAAGCAGTGCAAGTTGAAGGTGAAAGTTACAGTTACTTGAACTAACTATAACTAATGAATTGTTGAAGTGTTTGTTCCAGATTAAAACATTACTTTTGAACTGACATTTTCACCTAACTATAACCTCACTTTAACCTTTGTTTTTTTCCAGTGATTTGTTTTAATGTAAAGTAATATATTATAACCAGACCTAACTATAATGTCACTACTTTAACCTTTTGTTTTTTCCAGTGAATTGCTGAGTTTTTTTCAAAGTAAAGTAACACTATAAAGCAATGTAATTTTAAGTAAGGCATACCAACTGGCTTTGCCATAGGGCTATAATCCAAAAAATTTAAAGGCTGGACTATTGGTGTTATTAAGGGGTAAGCACATCAATCTATATAATGCAGACCTATTGGCGTTGTCAAAAAATCGCCACAATAATTAATCAAGAACTATAATCCAATGAATTTCCATGTACATATATAGCAATGATTAATACTTCCTGTCTCAAAAATACTTTAAATAACACATTTGTATTCAGAACAACCATAAACATGAATTGAGCCTTTTTTTGCTCTTCAGGTCACAAACTACACGTTGTCCTTGCACTCCAGCTAAAGAATATACAGCTGCAACTTGGAGTACTTTAAAAAACATATGGTAAGCTCTCCTGGGATCATGCATTCAATGACGCAGAAGACATACTGCTCCTAGGGGGCAGCTGCATTCACTGCAGCCCCCTACATTTAAAAAAATGCTTTGTGGTGCCCGGGCTCATTTAAGGGGCACCATGAGGATGTACCAAGGTATGTAAATAGTCCTTGCAGGGTCTTATGGGGTGCTCCCTTGCACGACCAGTTAATACGAAATGAGTGGCTGGTCTCCTCGTGTCATATTCGTGCCCCATGCTTTTTTCATGGGCCTGGGTCCCATCTGGTGCACCCAACAACTGTTCCAAATGTTGGGGGCCATGTGGGGAGATCCCATGTCCCCTTCGCTTGGGGCCACAATGGGAGGCCCAGGGCCCCGGTCGGCTACTCAATCAGCAGCCATCCTGGGGCCTGGCAGAAGCTGGCTTCATTTGTTTACTCCTGCCAGACGGGAGCAAACATATATACCCTGTCCGGGAGAGCGCAGGCAGGGACTTACCCATACTCTCACTCGCATGATGTCACTGACCATGTCATGAGTGAGGTAATATGTGAGATCATAAGCAGTGCATTGCACAGGTGCATGTTATAGTTAGTTCACTAACTAAAATGGTTTTGTATGAGAAACCTGAGCTTAACTAATAACGCCCCTGTAACCTTTGGTTTTTTAAGTAGTAGTCGCTTTCCAGAGTGGTGGAGAAAGGGGGTGGGGCCTCTGACCAGCTCTCAGGAATCCTGCTGTGTAGGACTTACAGGAGGTACCAGGAAGGCTTCTTGGCCCCCAAGGTCCCTCAGGAATAAAGTGGACTTCATCCCTCAACCATTAGTGCGCCAGTACTCCTATTTGCAGAGTGGTGGAGAAAGGAGGTGTGGCCTCTGAAGACCTCTTGGCAATGCCGCTGTGTAGGACTTACTGGAGGTAACAGGAGGGGTAGTTAGCCACAAAGGACTTCCTTTTGTGGGACTTGGCTTCCCCAGATATCTATATTTTTTAAACTTTAATATCTCTGAAACTACTGAACAAATTTACACCAAATCACAAAAAGCACGCTTTCTGGACCAACATCTAGCTTTCTGCCATATTTGGTGTAACTCTGTTCAGTGGTTCAGGTTGTAGTCCGGTTCCAAAAAAGAAAAATCCCCATAGACGCAATATGGGGAAAACACGTTTTGGGACCACCCCCTTTTCTTCCCGGCACCTGCTTGCCGAATCACCCCCAAACTTTCAACACAGCGGCTGAACCAAAAAGGGGAAGGTTTCTGAAAATTTCAGGAAGATTCTTCAAGCGGCGCCAAAGTTATTGGCAAAACAAAAAACACTCTTCCTATGGAAACTTTGGTCCCAACTATAACTGACATCCACCAGTAGGAAACTACTGGATGAATTTATACCAAATTACAAAATGCACACTTTCTGGGTACAGTCTAGCTCTGTGACATAATTTGATGACATTCTATTTGGCAGTTTTTACTGTACCACTGTCCAATTTTCCTATAAAAACTGCGCGAGGTTAGCATATTTTGGGGACCCCCCTGTTTCTCGGCCCCTGCGTGACAGATCAACCCAAATCTTTCCAGGATTAAGCTTAGTTGGCTTAACCTCTTTTGTGGAAAATTTTGGGAAGTTCATCAAATGACACCAACATTATTAGCAAACTAAAAAAATCTATGTCCTATGGAAACCCAGTCCTAACTAGGACTACACATTGTTCACCACCACTGTGCATGTGTATATATATGTATACAAACACACACACACACAGGTGGGACACAGAGGAATCCATCTCATTCTGTCCAAGATAACTTCGAGGGGTAGCATGCACTAACCATATGCCCCAACAACCAGGGCTTTGTGATCATGAGAGACATTCTTCTGGCACTAAAAAAATATAGGCAAGCAGGTACAGATTATTCTCATAGACAGCTAAAGAAGGGACTAAAGTCAGAAGTAATGGTGGCGGATGGCCTGTACATAGCAGATCAGTGTGCTAGCCGGTCTATCTTAAGTGTGTCCGTTTTATGGTGTTTTGATACTCAAGGAGCTTTTGAGCTCTACAACTGAAACTTGTCATACAACTGTCAAAACCATCTTCAGATGTCTGATAAAGCAATCTGGGCAAAATATATGTATGAAGACACAGGTAACCTATTTCAAAGAGTGGTGACACAAGGCGCTCTCTGGGTCAGCTAATTAACACCGTCACATTCATGGAACTCTGGATCTTGAGTTAAATAGCATACACCAAGGATAATACAAAACAAAAGAACTAGAGTTGACCCAAATACAACTTCCGACTTCTAGGGTAAGGCCACATACAAGCAACAAAGTAAAAACCAAAAATACTACTCCAACAGAGGTGAGAGCATCTGTGTGTAACAGTTTCTACAGACCTGGGAATATGTTTTTGCCCCACAATATGCACAATCTGATTTTGTGAAGATGGCAATGGTAGATGTAATATGTCCAGTAGACCATTTGAAGTATTTTGGGTAGGTGGATTTTGAGATCACTTCATAGATTAAAGTTGTCAGTTTAAACAGCTGTTCATATGATCTTTAGGGTTTATCTGATGGCACCAGAAGGTGTAGACTGATAGATCATCTGATCATGATTTGAAAACTCTACCTATGTTGTTGAAAGACTGCTGCAGATCAGACAGAGCATGCCTGATTAAGCTTCTAAAAGATGCGGCTGACTTCTAGGCCAGTAAACGCTGTGCAATATATCAGCCTGGGGGAAAGGCTGAACATGCCAAAACAACCTAGTATGCCTGGACTGGTACTCCAAGATAATTTCAAGCTATCTTTGATGACCTCTAGATCTATGGATTACTGAGAAGGTCATCAGCAACTTTTTATTTAACATGCAGCTGCTAACCTGCTGTACTTGCTTGCCGCTGATAATTTTGGTAAAATAGTACTGCACATTTTGTCGTCCCGAATTGTTATGCATATCACGGCTTCTAAAGACAGAATACGTTTTTTATTCTTTAATAGGTGAGGAGCAGGTATGAGTGATCCTGAATGGGCACCAGGGAGTTTGAAGACAAAAAAACAGAATCAGGATTCCAACGTGTAGATCAGCGGTGGGATGTAATACTTGCCATTGGCTTGGAAAAGCTCTACCGACTTGCATCATTTGTCTTTTTTCTGACTAGGTCTGTCTATTTCCTCCACTGAACTTGACAATCGTGAGGGTCCACTGGAGATATCTTTTTCCTTAATGCACCGAATCATCCAAGACTATCTGGTGAATCGCGGTGATGGCAGCATATATTCTTCTAAGCACATGTCTTTTTACCTGTACCTCTGTGGGGAAATGCTTTCTTGTGCTCTGCAGTTAAAGATCTACCAACTCCAATAACTTTGTCCCTTGCCTTCATCATGAGGCACACGTAGGAAGGTGAAGTCTACATGTGTGTGGTTGACTTATGAGCGCTTGGAGGGGTACATCTACACTCTATGGGTATACTGCACAACATAGTGGTCCTCCTTAATACGGCCGTGCATTCACCAGTCTGTACATAGTCCTTCCCTGGATATCCCCCCAAAAACAAATATGTCATACCATGGGGGTAGAAAGGGAAGCAGTCAGCCCAGACCCTAACCCAAAGTTTTGCCCTGCTTGAGTAAAAACCACTATCCTGTGTTGCTGCTGGGCGCGTAGTAACAGTGACTTTAGTTGGACACAGTCATACAAAATCATCAACCGGTGGCCTGTGACTCCTTAGTCAAGGTTTCCAGGAAAACCAAACTAAAGGAAGATTTTAAGATCTTAACTTGGTCCCAGAGGATGATGGAACCTTATGGTTTTGCTTGTAGATCTTATTATTAACTACTCCTTCTATCTACCTCTAGATACAAATCCAATTTGTCTTCAAAGTTATAACACTGACTGGTGATGGAAGCTATTGACTGTTGTTTAATAAGCAATACTGTGTCTGCGTTCCTCAGTAATACAAGCTCCTACTGTAAGCTTTGACTGCTTGTGCCCGATAACTAGAGGGAGCCAAGTACCCAAAGGGAATAACTTGACTAATCAATCGGAGAGCGAATATAGTGGTTGCCCTTGGGATACCAATGGTAAATGCCAGTTCTCCGACATGATGCAGACCAGTCACCACTGCATGTCCCAGGACCAAAGAAATGGCCTAACAACAGGGGTGAAAGCTTAAGGCAGAGCTTTCCAAACTCTGTGTCCCGGCACAGTACTGTGTCGCCTGCTAATGGTGGGTGTGTCGCGGGATGACGCCAGATATATGTGAAGAAAGGAGGAGACAGTGAGGCGAGCGTGTGCGCCCGGCACATAAGCAGTTTCAGAACGAAGAGGAAACGGCGGGCTCGGAGAACAATGTGTTTGTCACGGCGTAAGAAGGCCTTAACATTCTTGACCTTCTCACAAGTAGGGTGATCAAATAAGGTCGTGAATGGGAACTCCTGCCAAGATGCAGATAGTTGGAGCTGGTAAATTCTAGGGTAGCTGCAGGACTGATGTGTTTCAGTTCGAGCACTAACCACCTGACCTTGGAACCTCCCAGAATTCCTCTTTCTGTTTTGCATAATTTATGCACCACTCTAGGTTCCTGAATAGCCGGGTTTCAACAGGTGAAAATCAATTAAGAGTGTCTTAGCATATGTTTAGACCCGTTTGATATTTTAGTTTGTCTGTGGGTGACATTTCGGGTCTATCCTCAGTGGCCCTGTTGGGCTCTGAGCAGAAAGGGTGAAACGAGAAACAGTTGGTGACCCGGGCTTTTAGCAATCTCTGATGCCGAGAACATCATCCAGATGGTGACAGAAAAACGTCAATTATTTTTCGATTAAGTCAAAAAATAATGTGATTTTTGGAACACCAGTTTTGGATGTTTCGTACACTTTGTTCAGAAGTTGAAAGTCGACACAATTTAGATGGCAGCAAAAGTCGCGCTTGTGAAGTATTCCGTTTACACTGTGTAGAAATCCCCGTCGCGTGGGCCACACCAAATGAATAATTTCTAGTGAAAATGCACTGCATAGAACAGACTTTCCCAATGTCGCACCTCCCCCCTCCGATTCAGGAGGTTCATCCCACAATAAAGAAGACACAAGCCACAACTGTTTGTCTTTTTTGGATGCCAACATGTTCGGCTTCCTCCAGATGTAGTTTCTGTGTCTCACGGTTCTTCCCACCACATCAGTCATGTTCTCATTTTGCAATGGCCTTCCTATGTAGACCCGAGTCGGGGTTTGCAGAATATACAACCCGGAAGGAGCAGCAAATACTGCTGTTTGCCCTGCAAGGCCCGTGTTTTCTTATTATACAAATGGCGGCAAGGACCCTCTTTATTACCAAGGTGCACCCGCTCCAGCAGCAGGCATGGGGCAGAGCCAGCCTTTGCCAGGATAGTGCCCTGTAAGTGGATTGTAGCTGATAAAGACATATGGCTGTTTACTTGTTTTATTTGCTTGAGTTCTTAAAGAGGTGACATAACATATCGTACATTAAACTGCTTAAAATAAGTTTCTCGTTGTGCAAATGGTTGTAATTTGGGATATTTTATACGTTTCCCTTCTCTTCATTCCTTCATTTTGCTTGTCACTCATACTCAATCAAATGTCACTCATAATCGCACTAAAATTATGAAAATGTCACACCTGCCAATCTGAAACCTTGGCAGCTATGTGTATGTGGGTGGGGGGTGGGTGTGTGTGTGTGGGTGTGTGTGTGTGTGTGTGTGTGTGGGGTGTGTGTGTGTGGGGTGTGTGTGTGTGGCGCGTGTGTGTGTGTGGTGTGTGTGTGTTGGGTGTGTGTGTGTTGGGTGTGTGTGTGGTGTGTGTGTGTTGGGTGTGTGTGTGGTGTGTATGTGTTGGGTGTGTGGGGTGTGTGTTTGGGGTGTGGGGTGTGTGTGTGGGGGGAATGTGTGTGGTGTATGTGGGGGGTGTGTGTGGGGGGGTGTGGTGTGTGTGTGGGGGGGTGTATGTGGGGGTGTGTGTGTGTGTGTGGGGTGTGTGTGTGGGCTGTGTGGGGGTGTGTGTGGGCTGTGTGTGGGGGTGTGTGTGTGTGTATGGGGTGTGGTGTGTGTGTGGTGTGTGTGGGGTGTGTGTGTGGGGTGTGTGTGTGGGTTGTGTGTATGTGGGCTGTGTGGGGGTGTGTGTGTGGGGGTGTGTGTGTGTGGGGGGTGTGTGGGGTGTGTGTGTGTATGGGGTGTGTGGTGTGTGTGTGTGTGTGGTGTGTGTGGGGTGTGTGTGTGTGGGGTGTGTGTGTGTGGGTGTGTGTGTGGGGTGTGTGTGTGTGGGTTGTGTGTATGTGGGCTGTGTGTGTGGGGGTGTCTGTGTGGGGTGTGTGTATGTTTGTGGGGTGTGTGTGGGGTGTGTGTGGGGGGTGTGTGGGGTGTGTGTGTGTGGGGTGTGTGTTTGTGGGGTGTGTGTTTGTGGGGGAGGGTGTGTGTGTGGTGTCTGTGTGTGTGGTGTGTGTGTGGGGTGTGTGTGTGTGGGGTGTGTGTGTGGGGTGTGTGTGTGGGGTGGTGTGTGGGGTGTGTGTGTGGGGTGTGTGTGTGGTGTGTGTGTGTGTGGTGTGTGTGTGTGGTGTGTGTGTGGGCTGTGTGTGTGGGGTGTGTGTGTGTGTGTGGGGTGTGTGTGTGTGTCTGGGTGTGTGGGGTGTGTGTGTGTGGGGGTGTGTGTGTGTGGGGGGTGTGTGTGTGTGGGGTGTGTGTGGGGGGTGTATGGGTTGTGTGTGAGGGGTGTGTGTATGTGTCTGGTGGGTGTGTGTGGGATGTGTGTGTGGGTGTGTGTGTGGGGCCCGAACCGGGGTTCAGGCTCGCTCGCTGAGCTTGCTCGCGTTACCGTGTCCCTGAATTTTTTTTCACAAAAAGGTGTGTCACCAACATGAAATGCTTGGAAAGCTGTGGCTTAAGGGAAATGGTGGGGATAAGGAAGAGGAACATACGTGGTAAAATATAACTTGGATAAATCATTTAAGCTATTTCATTCCTATTGTTAGGATGCTGTGTTTGTCTCTATTGTGGAGGTAAAACATGTTGTAGTTCCCATTGTTACTGTGCCATTTCCTCATCGTACAATCAAAGAAGTGTGCACAACTACTCCATACTAATGCTACTCTGTTAAGGACAGCTAACCATTGGCTGGTAAAACGTACACATCCAAGATCAGTTCCACAAAAGTCTGATAACAACATTTTTGTCCAATAAAAACATCTAAGTCAAAAAATATTAATCTTTTTCTTTTGCTATACAACTAAAATGAACCTTACATCTGTGCTTCTCATTTACAAAACAGGCACACAACACAGAGTTCATTAGGTTGTTTATAACTACCAGCAGTACAAGCTACACGGATTGCTGTACAACACTCTCACTGCTGTAAGCTGTGTGAGTTACTAAAAACCAATGCATCAAGGTTGTTGATTCAACGTCCTCCTGCACATGGGTAGATAGACAGGTTTTGGGTATATTTGCTAGCTGTTTCCTGCAGTTGGAGTGTTGCTTTTAGGTCAAGCCACACTGAAAGAAATGCGATAGGCTTAGCTTGGAGTCTGATAACTATTGTCCATATCTTCAGAATTTGAAGGCTGTTGTGAATTTGGCAAAAACGACTGCTGTGGTGGCCTGTGAGTATGATGTGTATTCATGAAGAAATTTGCTAACGTTGATAACGTGGTTGAAATTTCAGACAGCTTCTGAAGGGACTGTTCTTCTAAAGCCAACACCCGTTTCGTTAGTTCAAGGTTGTCTTTGTGCATCTGGTCAAGGAGGTGTCCAATCTTTTGGCCAGCAGACTCATTCACTTTCCTTCTTTTCCTCATGTGTCCTATTGGAAGAAGACCATAGATTATAACGTTATTTATCCCATACATGGATTAGAGGACACCATGATCACACATTTTTCCATCATCTAAGATTCTTACAGCTAAGACAACTCTGGAACCTTCCGAAGATAATCACATTGAAACAGAAGGCAAAAGAAACATGAACAGCACTGTTCTAAAAGATGAACTGAGTCACTTACAAAACATACAGAAAGACTATTTCAGAATATGCAGTGGTATCTAAAACAATACAGCAACAACAAGAAACTACAATGACAAAGCATTTAGGATTGTTACATAATGTGAGGCCACAAATCATTGTCAACATGGGGTTCCATGCTAAAAGGTAAGTTAACACACTTGTATCTGCACAGTAGCAGGCAGCTATATTGTACTTTCATTGTTTAAAACATTCTCCTATGTTTTCTGACACTTTGTAATAACTACAATGACTCCATGGGCCTATGGAAAAACAAAGAATGCAGGAAAAACAAATCATCTAAAACCAATCAAGTGTAGGATAGAAAATGAGAGCAATTTGATAACCTACATATACCACAAAGCTTTTGGATCCAATATTCCAAGTACTCACACACACACTCTGCTTTTTGATGTTTGTGGAGTCCTACTCTCAGAAGTAGGCAGCTTCTGAGGTTTTAAGAAAATAACTGAAGGATTACCTAGCCAAATATGTATCCATATACACGTAACAGACCAACAATAAGTCTTAAAAAAATAAATTGTTGCTGAGGAAAGTAGGAGAGGTTGCATTTACTCTAGTGGCCTGTACCTCAGCCCTATTGAGACGGACAGTTCAGCATTCTCTCAATTCTGAAGTAAACCCTAGTTGTGTCTTTAGTTTAGAGACCTCTGTCATGATGTATTCGGAATTGCGTTTCTTTGCATGGGTGCAACAGTGGGCAGTGCAAACAATCTGGACCTAAATAGCAGCCTTTAAATCTATGTCAGTTACTTTGCCCAAATCATTAGTTGCCAAAGCTTTCAACCCAAAAACTGTTGAACCATGCCTATGTCTACTCTAGTTCCGTAAGTCAGACTATGCGTATAAATATAGTGTTACTATTTTCACTGCCAAGAAGTTATCTGTTCTTGGCATGTAGTGCTGTAGATTCACATGTTGTGCATACTCCTGCCATCTAGTGTTGGGTTCAGATGTGTGCAAGTTGCTTTTCTTCAAAGTAGTCTTTCGAGTCATGAGGTAAGGTGACTCCTCCTCTTGAGTAATAGTGCGTATGTGCATCAACTCCATTGTTAGATTGTTTTACCGCAAATGGGTGAGAATGGAGTATAAGTATGTATTAGTAAAGAGATGTCCATGCATATCAAAGTATAGATAAAAACTGCAACTACCATTGGTGTCCGGGGAGGAGGGTGGGTGCATGAGAATCAACAGCACTACATGCCAAGAACAGATGCTTACAGGGTAAGTAACATAATCCATTTGAGGCATGCTTGGCTGAAGATACACATACTTTGCATAGAATGTACAGCAGTGTCCTCCAATAGCGGTGGCTAACCAGTTGTTTGAAAAAGTGTATGTAGCACTGCCTGTCCTACATTAGCTTGTTGGCGTGCTAAGACATTAGTGCTTGGTGAAAGTGTGTTGTGTAGACTATGTAGCTGCTTTACAAATGTCAGCTATGGGGATAGTATGCAAGAAAGCCATGGATGCCCCTATTTTATGAGTAGAGTGTGCTCTGGGGGTATAGACAAAGTTCGTTTGGCTTTGATATAGCATGCTTGAACACATTTAGCGATCCATCTGGAAATGCCTGATTTTTAAATGGGGTTTCCTTTAGGAGGGTGTGCAAAACCAATAAAGAGTTTTTTGTTTTGCGAAAGTCTTCTGTCCAGTCCATGTAACACATGAATTCTCTTTTAATATCTGGTATATGAAGAGCTCTTTCTGCAACAGAATCTGGTTGAGGGAAAAAAACGGTAGGTCAACCGATTGGCCAATGAGGAAAGGGGACAATACCTTTGGAAGGAATTTGGGTTGGAACGCAGAACCACCCCATACCTATGTAGTTGGGAAAAACATTTCTTCTAAAGTTAGTGCCTGGAGCTCACTAACACGCCTTAGTGAAGTGATGGCAATTAAGAAACCAACCTTCCAAGGTAGAAATTGGAGGGGGCAACTGAGTAATGGTTGAAAGGGTGGACCCATAAGCCTTGTGAGAACAATATTGAGATTCCACACAGGTGGGACTCTTTTACTATTCTACTTTTACTCTAATACACTTTTAAGGCCTTCCATGAAAGCGTTAATAACTGCCATTTTGAATATGGATAAATGTTGTCTCTTTTGTAGATAGGCAGCCACTGCAGCGAGATGTAGGCGTATTAAAGTATAAGCAAGGACAGAGCGCTGTAAATGCAGAAGGTAACAAATAATGTTTTGAAGATTAGTGGATCAACGTTTTGGTTACAGCAGTAAAAAACAAATATTTTCCACATGGTTGCATAAAACGCTCTAGTAGTAGGGTTACATGCTTCCGTAAGAATAGTCATATTCTGGTGGCAAATTTACGTACCCGAATTCTTTGATTTCAGGAGCTAAATTGCAAGGTTTAGATCCTTTGGATGTCTGATTTCGCCAAGGTTGTGAGTGAGAAGGACCAGGTTGAGGTGAAGCTTCTCTTGAGTAACTACTGAAAGTTTGAGTAGTGAGGTGAACTAAGGTTGATGACCCCATGTTGGAGCCACCAAAATGAGGGTGAGAGACGTCTAACTGAGTTTATGAACTAGAAATGGAAGAAGAGGGAGTGGCGGAAAAGCACAGGCAAATATCCCTAACCAGTTCGTCCATAGGGCATTGCTCTTTGATAGAGGGTGTGGGAACCTGGGGGCAAAGTTTGGGCATTTTGCTTTCTCTGCAGTGGCAAAAAGGTGTATCTGTGGAAACCCCCACTTGTGGAAGTATGGGAGGAGGTCTTGGGGGTGGAGTACCCACTCGTGGACACGTTACTGCCGAGGAGGTCAACAAAATCGTTGTCTGTGCCCAGAAGATGTTCCGCTAACAGATGGATTTCGTGATGTATTGCCCAACGGCAAATGGTCTGAGAGAAGCGTGACAACAGTATAGTGTCGCCCCCTGTCCTGTTATTGTACATAGTACATGGCTCTCATAGTGTCAGTTCAGACTAATACAACTTTACCTATGAGGTGATGTAGAAATGCTTTCAACGCTAAGTGAACAGCTTGAAGTCAGATCTAGTAGGTGAGCACCCCAGCCTGTTTGGGATGCGTCTGCTGTTAGCACAATCTGTAGAAAAGGGTTGATGAAAAGCAAACCCTTTTAACAAGTTTTGAATGTTCCACCACTGCAGAATGTGATGAGTGCAGCCGTCTACCAACACTAGATCATACAGTTGACCCTGTGACTGAAGCCATTGTCGTGCCAAACATTCTTGTAGAGGATGCATGTTTAGTCTTGCATTAGGCACTGTAGCGATGCATGATGCCATCATTTCCAAAAGACACATGAAATATTTGACTGTCAGGTATTGATTGGCTTGCAATTGTGGTAGCAGTGTTTCAACATTTTGAATTTTGTCTGCATTTGGATAAGATTATCCTAATTGAGTGTTGAGCATAGCCCCTAGATTAGGTTGCAGCTGTGAAGGTTGAAGATGGGATTTTTGAACATCGAAAAGGAACTCCAGTTGATATAGGAGGTTTATGGTAATCGGAGTGTGTTGATGACACAGAAGGTGTGCATAGGCTTTGATAAGCCAGTCGTCTAGATACAGGAAAAACAAATGTTTTGTCTGTGTAAATGCGCTGCTACCACTGCTAAGCATTTGCTGAACATTCTGGGTGCAGTGGTGACTCCGAATGGAAGGACTTCGAATTGGTAATGCTTTCCTGCTATTACAAACCCAAGATAGTTGCGATGTGCTGGGTGAATGGGAATGTGAAATTACGTGTCCTTTAGGTCTAAGGCTAACATGAAGTAGCCTTGTTGTAAAAATGGAAGCACATTTTGAAGTGTGAACATATGGAAGTGCTCCAATAGTATGTAGTGATTCAGAGGCTGTGGATCTAAAATGGGCTGTAGGGAGCCTTCCTTTTTGGGAATAAGAAGTACAGGGAATAAACCCGACTGCAGGGTAACTCAGAAACACGGAAAATTCAACATGTAAGGAGCTTCTGGCATCTCGCTCCTGACGCATGATTGATTGATTGTGTTTTTAACAGTGCATTGCGTCTGTTTTTAAAACCTTAAATTGAATTTGTACTTACCGCTCTTTGACTTCCCCGGTCCACCGCTGCTTGCAGTTTGTGTGGAGGGAAGCCAATACCGGCAAGTCACTCACTTCCGGTCTGAAAGTACGAAGGTTAGCAGTCTGCCGCTCCCTCAGTACTTAAACACCATGTCACCCGTCCCGCGCAGTGGACGCGCGCAGCGGGCGCTCCGGCGGTGCGCCAAAGGCAAGCCCGTCCGCGCCGGGACCGGTCCAAGGGCCACTCCCCCTGCTGGTTTCCTACAAGACTCCTGCCCCTCCACAATATCATATAAAACGGAGCAACTCAAAGCAATGAACAAGCCCCTCCACAACTGAAAGACCATTGATGTAGATTGTTTAAAGCATTCCTCCTTTGTTTGTCCCACCTGCTCCTTCACTATAAGGGAACATTCCTACTCACGGACCCCCACAGGATATGATAAAAACATAGCACCTCAAATCATTCGATCAGCTCTTATCAACGTAAGATCATTGCCTAAACACAAATATGAAATTGCCAACATCATTGAAAGCGGGAAGCTATTTATTTAATTTTTTTATTTATTTGAACTTGTATTGTGCACAGCTACCCTCAATGGGTTTCCCGGCGCCAGGGATAGACAGAAGAAAGAGACAAGCAGAAGGCCCAGACAAAACTGGCTGTGCAGGGATTTAATTAAACAAAAGCGTCTTCAGTTTTTTACGGAAGGAAAGAAGATCAGTTTCAGCTTTCAAAACCGTCGGGAGGGCATTCCACATCTTTGGACCAAGATAAGAAAATGAGCGGCCGCCCATTTTAGCCAGTTTAATTCTTGGAACAGAGAATTCGCCACTAGTGGAAGATCTTAAAATCCGACCAGGCTTATAGTCTTGAACCAGGTTCTGCAGATATTTAGGGGCAGAACCCTGCCTGATTTTAAAAAGGAGGCATAAGGTTTTAAATTTTACACGGTTCGGGACTTTAAGCCAATGAAGGTCACACAAAGCCTGAACTGCAGAAGATCTCCGAGGTACATTACACAGTAGACGGGCTGCCGAATTTTGTACCACTTGAAGTTTATTTATAGTGGCCTTATCGGCTCCAAGATAAAGCACATTCCCATAATCGATACGAGAAATTACCAGAGCCTGGACAACAGTTCTCCGCGTAGAACAAGGCAGCATCCACAAGATCTTTTGCAACCATTTTAGAGTGGAAAAACAGATAGCAGCGACCTTTGTTACCTGCTGTCTCATAGAGAGCCTATCGTCTATGAGAAAGCCTAGGTTGCGGGCAACGGGGGCTGGCTGCGGCAGAGGACCCATGTCACTGGGCCAATGTCGGGGGCCCCACAGATCTTTATTCTTGCCCAGGATAACCACCTCGGTCTTGTCACCGTTGAGCTTGAGCAGATGGTCGTGCATCCAAGTAGCAATGCGTGACAGGCCAGATTTCAAGGCCGAGATCTCATGGCCCTCACTGCTGGAAAGAGAGAACACGATCTGCGTGTCGTCGGCATACGAATAGATTGTTAACCCGGCGTCCTCCACGATGGTAGCAAGGGGTCTGATATAGATATTAAACAGCAAAGGGCTGAGAATCGACCCCTGGGGGACGCCGTATGCCGATGAGTAGACAGCAGATTCAGCTTCTGTCGAGAACACCTGAAAGGTGCACTCACCTAAAAAGGAGGTAATCCAGGCCAGCGCAGATCCAGCAACACCAAGGGAGCGGAGAGAGTCAAGAAGGATGGAATGAGACACGGTATCGAACGCTGCACTCAGATCCAAAAGGATGAGTGCAAAGGTCTCCCCGCGATCGATACCGTGCCGAAGCCTCTCCGTCACCCCGAGGAGAGCGGACTCAGTAGAATAGTGTGCTCGAAACCCGGATTGGGATGGATGAAGATATCCAACGTTCTCGACAAATGAATTAAGCTGAGTGTTCACATGTCGTTCCAAAATTTTGGAACATGCAGGCAGCAGGGATATGGGCCTGAAATTGGCTAAGTTCGAGGTGTCCACACCGATCTTTTTCACCAAGGGAACAACCATGGCATGCTTCCACTCTTGCGCCACCAGAGATTCTGTAAGGGATGAATTTAGGAGTCTCATCAGGACTCTCCGTGGTTCAAGGTCCAACAGTTTCAAGATTTTCATAGGAACAGGGTCCCGTGGGGAGCCTGACCTGATACTGTTCAGGCACGAAAGAAAAGTGGTGTCATCAAATAGAAGCCAATCGTGAATGTACATTGAAGGGGAAGGGAGAGGACTGCTAGAAATAGCCGCTGATTGGGAGTCAGCAAGTGGCGTGGAAGTATTTAAAGTTTCATAGATACGCTCCACCTTAGAGATAAACTCTGCAATGGCATCACACAGTGATTTATCCAATACCGGAGCAGAAGGTACTGTGTCTGCTCCCGTTAACTTTTTTACCAAAGCAAAAAGAGTCCGTGGGCAATTCTGTGCCTGGGTAATCGAGGATGCGGTGAAAGCTGCCTTAGCCAGTTTACAATTGACATGGTAGCTTTTTAATGCAGTTTTATAAACCACCTTGCTAGGGGTAGAGTAGAAAAGTCTCCATTTTCTTTCCAACGCCTTGCACTTGGCTCGTTGTAATTTTAAATCTTCAGAGAACCAAGGTGCAGGAGAATGAAGGGATCTGTGGTTATTAGATAAAGGAGGAGAGGATGCAATTACAGCATCTGTTAGCCACTGAGAAACTGCAGCATTCGATTCTGAACCAGCGCTTTCCAGAATCTGAATAGATTCAGTAAGATGTTGGTTAAATGCCATCATATTAAGCTTGTCCCACCGATAGGAAGGCTTGCTCTTACCAACACAAGGCTTGGAGATAGATGAAGAAGAAGGTAACATGAAATGTACCGCAAAATGGTCAGACCAGTCTAATGGGCGGGCCTTCTGGGAGCAATCATAGGGCAAATTAGAAATAATTGGATCTAGCAGATGACCGGCCGAGTGAGTGGCCCCAGAGTTACACAGGAAAAGATTAAAAACTTCAAAATCAGACAATAATGATTGGCTGAGGGTGCCTTCCACATCTTCAAGATGGATATTTAGATCACCAAGAATGGTGAAATTAGCCGTTTTAAGTAACACGGGGGATATAGTATCGGCCAATGATGATATCCAAGGGCCAGCATTGCCCGGAGGCCGATAAATTAGAAGACCGGAAAGCGTTAGTTGAGGGCCAATCATTAATTTAAAAAGTGCGGCCTCACTTCCAGGAAGGGGGAACGACTCCAGTTTACATTGGTAGGTAGTTTTAAAAATAATAGCAATCCCCCCACCCCTCCCGGAGATCCTGTCCTGGCGTACCATAGCATAATTGTTGGGAACGGCTATAGCAATGTCAGGTCCTGAGCTTTCGTGCAGCCAGGTCTCAGTCAAAAACAATGCGTCTGGCGACTCATCATTTATAAAGTCAAATAAATTGAAATTATTTTTAGGGAGCGATCTACAATTTATACTCCAAAATTGGAGAGGAAGGGAGGCTAAAAGTTTCTTAGTGGGCTTCCTTTTACCCCGGTGATGCGTCTTAGTCATTTGTGTCTTTGAAAGCAACATCTTACCGGTGGAAAAGCCACAGCCAGCACAGGTGAAATAATGGGTGGGCAGAGTACAAGACGTAAAAGAAGCGGATATAAGGGGTCGCAAGGAACGTAAGCTAAAATTGGAATACATTAAACGATTAGCAGGAATATCGTGGGGTAACCTACCTGAGCTAGAGTACAAGATGTCAGTGTACTGCCCGTCCTGCAGCCCGTCCTCAGCGCGGACGGGCGCAGACGGGCGCAGACGGTCTGAACTCAGGCGTAACTCCGGCGATCCCGCTGCGCGTTACCGCTGCGCGTCAGCATGGCTTGCTTTTATGCTGGTCTAGCCTCCTAGCGACGACTAGACCGCTGGGAGCATGAAGCGCCGCCGGGCGTGTGCCCCACCAAAGATGTCCGCCACACGAGACAGGGCGAGGGACCCGCGAAATGCGGTGTACTTCCCAAATTAGAGTGCAGGTAAGCGGGACAGAGGTGCGAGTATGCAAGGCCAATTAAAAGCAGGGTAATGTGAAAATTAAATCAACAAAATAGACAAAAAGAGGTAGTTTTAAAATATGCACGCGGAGCTGCACAAAATGCAGCGCTAGTCCTGTGATGCACCAGAGCTTGTGAGAGCGCTCACCTGAGGTTGCCTTGCTTTATGCTGGTCTAGCCTCCTAGCGACGACTAGACCGCTGGGAGCATGAAGCGCCGCCGGGCGTGTGCCCCACCAAAGATGTCCGCCACACGAGACAGGGCGAGGGACCCGCGAAATGCGGTGTACTTCCCAAATTAGAGTGCAGGTAAGCGGGACAGAGGTGCGAGTATGCAAGGCCAATTAAAAGCAGGGTAATGTGAAAATTAAATCAACAAAATAGACAAAAAGAGGTAGTTTTAAAATATGCACGCGGAGCTGCACAAAATGCAGCGCTAGTCCTGTGATGCACCAGAGCTTGTGAGAGCTAGATATCCTTTTTTTAACTTTAATGGAAACCTGGGGAGATCCTTCATGTGGTCCAGATTTTGCCACAGCATCTTCTGAGGGCTTCTCGAACATTAGGCTCGACAGAACACCCAAAAAAGGAGGAGGCCTCGCCATTATCCACCGCAACAACCTCACACTGTGTACAGAACCCGTCCCTACAACTACCTGTGAAGCAGTCAACTTTACCTTTTTAACTCCTTACTCGAATTCATTCAAAGGCATTCTTCTCTATCGCCCCCCACGGTCCTCGTACTGCTTTTCTGTCCACCTTGGGCTGCCTCCTTGAACCCGTAGCAGGGGAAAACAATTTCACCATCCGGGGAGATTTTAATTTTCATCTGGAGGTTCATGACAATCCAGACATTATGGCCCTTCTCTCTGAAAATAAAACGTTTGGCCTAAGGCAACTAGTTCTATCCCCAACCCATTCCGCGGGACACACACTAGACGGCCTTTTTTCAAACCATAACCTACTTACCCTAGAAGATACTCTCCCCTTAACATGGACAGATCATTCTGCGGTCCTATTTGAAATTAAAACTAAGATTAGCTTCATTATGCCCAGTAAACCCGCCACTCCCATAAATTTTAAAGCATGGAAGAGTATCGATGTGGCCGAATTCAACTCTAAACTGCATGCCTCCCAGATATCTGCTATATCCGATCCCGAGATGGCGGCCATCAATTACACTAACTGGATTCAGGATACAGTTGATGTAACAGTGCCCACTAAGAAAAGATCCACTAATAGGGTCTCTAGTTCTGCCCCCTGGTCAACCAGACCCTCAGGCTTGAAAAACAAAGTTGTAGACGGCAAGAACGCAAATGGCGACTACACTACGATCCTGCTGAGAGATTATGCTACAAACAAAAACTGTCCAAATATAAACACTTGGTCATCCTTGAAAAAAGTACATTTTACACCAGTCAAATTAAATTGGCGCACAACTCAGCTAAACACCTCTATCAGGTGGTCACACATCTATCGGGACAAGACAAACCTGTCTCTGTAGATACCACTCAAGACATGTGTGATTCCGTGGCAACTTATTTTCAAGGAAAAGTCTGTGCAATCTATTCGCATTTTAAGATACAAACTCCTACCGATCTCCTTCTACCCTCACCAACAGTCTTTAAATGCAATCCTGAAACTACGACCTGCGCCATTGACACTATAGCTAATCCGAATTTCCAGAATTTTAGCCAAGTATACCCAGAATTGGTATCCCACCTTCTTATGACCATCAACTCTGGCTCCCCGGACGATCCTTGCCCTCCATCTATACTCAAATTATCACCTGAGATTATTGGCTACAAGCTCACTGATATCTTTAATGCTATGTTTGAATCAGGTGTATTCCCCTCCATCTGGAAAAAAACCTGTTATTAAACCTCTAATCAAAAAAAGAACCCTTGATCCCACTAATGTCACAAGCTACAGGCCCATAGCCTGCCTCTCATTTGCAGCTAAAATTGTGGAAAAAATCATGAACGTGCAGATCTCAGACTGCATAGATGAAAACAACTGTTTAGATGACTCTCAATTCGGATTCAGGAGAGGACATGGGACAGAAACCGCCCTAATTAAAGCTTCCGACGAAATCAGGATGATTTTAGATGGTGGGGGGGCTGCAGTTCTCATACTACTAGACCTATCTGCAGCCTTTGACACGGTCGATGTTATTTTGATCGACCGTGTCACGGCAACAGGAATTTCACAAAGTGCTATACCCCTTCTTTCCTCCTTCCTTGCTAATCGTGAACAGTCTGTATCCTTTGGCAAATTTAACTCGTCACCATTTGTCTTACCTTGCGGTGTTCCCCAGGGATCCTCGCTAAGTCCGACACTTTTCAACATCTATGTGTCTGACTTGGCGAGGACCATTAAATCACATCATCTGTCTTTAACATCATACGCAGACGATACTCAACTGGTGTTGGCTGTTAATAACAATGGACAGAAAGTGGCCCGTAATTTCCAATAAGTGAGTGGATGACTGAGAATTGCCTCAAACTAAACTCGGATAAAACAGAGGTTATGGTCTTCGGCAATCTCTCTCCGGTCTGGTCTCCTACGTGGTGGCCAGCAGACCTTGGACCCCCTCCCACCCCGGTTGCCAAGGTTAGAAATCTGGGGGTCATTTTTCACAGTAAATTGTCATTTATGCATCATGCAAACGCAGTGGTTTCCTCCTCGTTCTTCACAATAAATTAGGAAACTTCACCCCTACCTCCCTATCAACAAGATTAAAACTCTAGTCAGCACTCTGGTGATGTCACGCATCGACTATTGCAATGGACTCCTTGTTAACGCCCAAGAAAGAGTAATGAATAAACTGCAGCTGGTGCAGAATGCGGCAGCCAGACTGGTTACAGGGACACCCTAGTTTAAACCTATTTCTAAAGTCATCAGAGAGCTCCATTGGCTGCCGGTAAGACACAGAACAAAGTTCAAAGCTTTATGCATTGCTTTTAAAGCAATTCACGCTTCTGGACCAGCTTTCCTGAGACATTCCCTATGTCCCTACAGGCCGACACGATCTCTTCGTTCCTCCACAGCAAGCCTCTTGGAGGTCCCAAAAACTCTCTATCTTACTTGAATAACGTGTTAGTATATTTGTTCTACCACATTTGTTTGATGTTTGCTTGCACAGTTTTTACACTTATATTGGTTTGATTCTTTGTGTACCTGATTTATAATTTTTCCTCACTGCCTGTAAAGCGCTCTGATACCCGCAAGGGTCTGGTTCGCGCTCTATAAAACCTTCTAAATAAATAAATAAATCATGGGGTGACAGATCTTTTACAATTTCAACGGCCAAACTCTGGAACAGCCTACCTTACCAAATCAAGACCAGCACATCCTTGCTAACTTTGCGCAAGCAGTTAAAGACTTGGCTTTTCAATCAATAATTTCTACCTTACAGTCAATCTATTCATAAGCGCGAGACACCTACAGGTATTTGTGCGCTCAATAAATCTCCCAATAAATAAACCCTTGCTGTTGTAGAGGAACTGGCTCTATGGCTCCTTTGAATAAGAGAGTTTGCACTTCTTATTTGAACAATTGTTGATGTTCTAGAGAGAGTCTGTGGGTGCGAGATGGAATATTGAGAGGAGTGCTGATGAGCTCCCCAGGCAATAACCATGTTGGATAATGTCCAACACCCACCGGTCCCATGTTATGGACTGCCAGGTGTGAAGAAACTATTGTAACAAACCCCCGACAGGTGCAGAATGATGTGGGGGGTGGGAGGGAGAGAATAAGTAAGTAACTGTTAATTGCCGGATGGGGCATTACGGGTTGGTGTACGTTTGCCCCGACCTTTGAAGTTGTTACCCCTGTAGTTACCTCTGAATTATCCTCTGTCCACAAATTGGGTTTCTGACCTTACAGAGGATGCAGAGGCATCTGCAGACGTTGCTTTGGAACCTGCTCTATAAGAGGAACAACAAAAAGAGCCCTGAGGAGTGGGCGTTTGAAGTGCCCCTATAGATCTGGCAACTGCAATATCTTTTTTCATCTTTTCCAAGGCCGCATCTACTTGTGGGCTGAAGAGTGATGTTTAATAAAGTTTTCTGGACTTCTGACTTAAATCCAGAGATACGCAGCTAGGCATGCCTCCGGAGGAAGACACTTGTATTGATGCCCCTGGCGCCAGTATCCGCAGAGTCCAGTGCACATGTAATGGAGGAGTTGGAAATTAACTTTTCTTGCTGAACCAGTTCTTGCCATTTTTTATGTTCCTCTGGGAGTTCCACAATCTCACCCCTTTGAGTTCTGTCATGTCTGTCCAACAGCCCCGTGTGTTTGCAATTCGCCAAAGATTGGCGGATGGTGCAGCAACCCGTTTGCCTGACACATCAATAGGTTTGGATCCCTTATCAGGAGATGGTACGTCTACTGTAGTTTGTGAGTTTGCAGGTTGACGTGCATTCAAAATGACTAAGGAGTCTGGTGGAATCTGGCCTCGAATAAAAATTAAATCAGATGGTGCAGCTTTACATTTTGTGTTTCTCCCAGGGGTAATATTGGCAGCCCGTGCAGGAACCTTAAAAATCTTATCTGCATGGTACTTCATGACTTTGAGCATTGGAAGAGATTGAGACGCCCTATGTGTGGTGCACAAATAATCAAATTAAAAATCTTCTTCCATGGATTCCATATTTAGTGTAACCCCACGGTACACTACCGCCCTAGCAATGATCTCCTGATTTGATGTAGTATCATCAGGAAGTGAGGGTTTGGCAGGGTATAGGTCTGGATCTGTATCCCCTGGTTGGGGGGGGGGGGTCAATGTCGTAATCCTGACAGGGGTCTGGTGGTGCACCATAAGTGTCATCATCCCTCCACCCATCTGCATCAGGATCTGTATGTGGAGATCCCAGGGATGTAATATTTAAGGGATTCTATGGTGAGTGAACTGCAGGAGGTACAGGTGGTGGTATGGGAAATGGAGAAGGAGGAACATGGTGCAGCGGATTGGTAGTCTTGTCCTTTTTTCTTCTTCATAGGTGTTTTTGTTTCGGATGTGTCTTTCCTACATTGTCTCTACAATGGGCTCCAGGAGTGTAGCAGGAGCAGATTTTCAGAACCAAACCAGTTTTGACTTTCAGAACCAAATCGGTAGGAGCCAAAGAGTTGGAATCTCGGCTCAGTGCGGAACCGAAAGGCTTCACATGCGTTTTCGGTGCCGAGCCCGAAGGCGGGTCAGCCGAAGCTTACTCTCTGTGTCAACTATGGTGAGATGGCAGGGGTGGGCCAGGTGTTTTGTGGAAGCTGAAAAGTTTGAGTGTAGGCAGGTGTGGGGTTTAAGTACTCATGGCACCTTCACCCGGCGGCAGATCATGTGACTCCAAGTTGATCTCCAAGTCAGAGTCTGAATCTTGAACCGAAAAGGCCTCTGTCTTCTGCCACAGAGGTCTTGAGATTTTCCTCTTCTGGTTTGAGATCTTCCTGTCGGAAGATATGGGGCATGTGTTCGATTTCACGTCCCTGCATTTCTCTGCGTCATGCTCGATGGTCCCGCAGGTAATTTTTTGAAAGAAACAACCGACAGCCCTCACAATTTTCTTCTCTGCACCCTGGGGATAAGCACAGATTGCAGATGTCGCGAAGGTCGGTTGCTGGTACTTGGAATGGCACTGGGGGCAGAATCGAAACAGAGTCCGTTCCATCAGAAGAGTATCATCGATGGAGTCGAATGAGAGTAAGGTAGACCAGAAGGGCGAGTACTGAAGGCCGCAATCGGAAGGTTCCGACCCGACTAATGAGTCTCTTCCGAATTTCAATACGTGAGGGAGGAAAATATGTTCAAAACAATACAGACGAGGGTAGAGTGGATTACGCACCGAAAAGACGGTGAAAACGGTCTCAAACCGGAGTGCCGTAATACACGTCTGAACCCGATGGCAGAAAGAAAACACGTTTGAACCCAATGGCAGAAAGAAAACAATCTAACAATGGAGTTGATGCCCATGCACACTAGTACCAAGAGGAGGAGTCACCTTACCTTGTGACTTGAAAGACTTCTTTGAAGAAAAACAACTTGCATACATCTGGACCCAACACTAGACAGCATGAGTATGCATAGCATGTGTATCTACAGCCACACCTGCCTTGAATATCTATGTTTGACCTTTTCTTGCAACTATTGCATTACATGCAGCCTAGAAGCATTTACCCCAAGTGCAAAAAGCATTAAATATGAATTTAAACATTCAACTTCATTGCAAAAGTTGCTAATCTCTACAGTGCAGATGCACCAGCAGTTTATATGGTCGAGCAATGGACATCTTCAACTAACTGTGAGAACCGTGTCAGCCATGCCCATGTTTTTTTGTTGTTGATAGGATCAGAATCATTGCCATATTTACTGGATGACTTGTATGGCTAAAATTGGCAGAGGAAGCATTGACACATCATATAACTTGTATTGACACCTGTAGTGCATTCTCCTTGCTTGCCTCTCTTGTTGTCATATACTGTATGCTTTCACTGGCAGCTAGGATGGACGAGTGAATCTCAGTTTCGAATGTGATGATTTGCTGAGTCACTGACTGTAATAATCCGCACAAATGTTGTATATTATTACTGTCTATAAAGATTTCAACATTAGCCTACAGTTCTCAGTTTCAACACATTTTTGTGCAACTGTGCTTCCGTTCCTCGCTTTCTGTGCACTTAAGTGCAGACTAAGAATGCATGTAACACAGGAATTTGGGAGATGGATTGAAGAATCTGAGAATTGGAAAGATTTAATATGACTAAGACCTACCTTCCCATCAAGCACTGAAATGGTGGCAACCCAATGTAGAGCATGTATCTCTCAAACAACTCAACTGAGAGAGGTCATGGGGAGTTTTGTTGCTGGCATTTTAGTGAACCCATTCATGACTCAAACACTGAAAAATCTGGGGTCAATCAAGGAAAAGGAACTTAATCGTACATTCGCAGCAAACAGAAATGATCAGAAGACCATTTTTGAACGTTTAACCCCTTCGATGCTGATGACGGAGCGGTTCCGTCATCAGCATCGGTTGGGCTGTGCTGATGACGGAACCGCTCCGTCATCAGTACAGCCCTCGGGGGGAGCGCTGTCGCTCCCCCCCCTGGGGCTCCGATCGTGTTTGTTTTTTGGGGGGTGGCAGCGGAAGACTTCGCGCTGCTCCCCCCGCACTTCCTGGTGACGTCAGCGCACTGTCGCGCACGCCGACGTCATCAGGAAGTGCTGGACGCGCTGGAAGCCATTTCTTTCCAGCGCGTCCAGCTAGCAGGTAAGGTTTCTGCTCTCCGGTGGGGCGGGGGGGCCATTTCTCGGTGCCTTGAGGCATCGGGGGGGGAGGAAACACTGTTTCCTCTCCCCTGATGTCCCAATGCAGGGCATTCCTGGTTCAGGATCGCGCACAGCGTCGCGATCCTGCACCAGTAATGCCCCCACTAGACACCAGGGATGTTTTTGTCTGAAAAGGAAGCGACCCCTTGGGCAAGGGTCGCTTCCAGGGGCTAAATTTTTATAAGTCAGACTTTTCTGCCCCCCTGGGTCGACATCGCTCGTTTTAGCGAGCGATCTCGACCCAGGGGGGGCAGAAAAGCCCACTAGACACCAGGGATGTTTTTTTTCATAAAAGGAAGCGACCCCTTGGGCAAGGGTCGCTTCCTAGGGCCATAATTTTGTAATTCAGACTTTTCTGCCCCCCCTGGGTCGACATCGCTCGTTTTAGCGAGCGATCTCAACCCGGGGGGGCAGAAAAGCCCACTAGACACCAGGGATGTTTTTTTTCATAAAAGGAAGCGACCCCTTGGGCAAGGGTCGCTTCCTAGGGCCATCATTTTGTTATTCAGACTTTTCTGCCCCCCTGGGTCGAGATCGCTCGTTTTTGCGAGCGATCTCGACCCAGGGGGGGCAGAAAAGCCCACTAGACACCAGGGATTATTTTTTTTGATAAAAGGAAGCGACCCCTTGGGAAAGGGTCGCTTCCTGGGGCATTTTTTATTCGTTTAGACTTTTCTGCCCCCCCTGGGGGCAGATCAACCGTTTTATTCGGGAATCTGGACCCAGGGGGGGGGCAGGAAAGCCCACTAGACACCAGGGATTGTGTTTTTATTCGTAAAGGAAGCGACCCCTTGGGCAAGGGTCGCTTTCAGGGCCATCAAAATGTAGTGTAGACTTTTCTGCCCCCCCCCTGGGGGCAGATCGCCCATGTTAGCGCGTGATCTGGACCCGGGGGGGGGGGGGCAGAAAAGCCCACTAGACACCAGGGATTTATTTATAATTGTAAAGGAAGCGACCCCTTGGGGAAGGGTCGCTTCCTAGTGGCCCATAATTTTTTTTAGACTTGTCTGCCCCCCCTGGGGGCAGATCAGCCGTTTTTTGGGCCACATCTGGACCCAGGGGGGGTAGAAAAGCCCACTAGACACCAGGGATTTTAGTATATTTATAAAGGAAGCGACCCCTTGGGCAAGGGTCGCTTCCAGGGGGCATTATAAATATTGTTGGCTATTCTGCCCCCCCTGGGGACGGAGTGGCTGTTTTTTTTTTACAGTTTCTGGTCCCAGGGAGGGGTGGGGGGGATAGAAAAGCCCACTATACTCCAGGTTTTTGTTTTTTATAGGGAGCGACCCCTTGGCCAAGGGTTGCTTCCTTGGGCCCATTTGTTTTCTGTATGTTCTGCCGTGTCTTTATTTGGCCTCTCTGCCCTCCGTAGGGTTGCTTCCAGGGGGGCCACGTTTATAATGATTTATAATCTTCCCCCCTTGGGGACAGACACCCCATTTGTGACATACCCTGTGACATAGCCTGTTGTAATGTGTGTTGTTTTTGTTTCTTCTAATGTGTATTGTTTTTTTTTCTCTTTAGATTGTTGCAGTGTGTGGTTCTGTTACTGGTGGTTCTGTTGTTCTGCTGTTTCTGTAGTTGCATGTGTTTAGTAAGAGACCTTTTTTTGTTCAATTGTAATGTAATTGTTTATTTTGCAAAGTGTGTAGTAACACGAGTATGTTTTGTTTCTGTTTGTTGTGATTGTAAAACATGTTTTGCATTTGTTTTTGATGTGTCCTTCTGTAGATGTAAGTTTTTTTTCTTCTTTCTAGTGGGATATCGTTGCCTATTTGCTGTGTCTTTGCAGAGTAGGTGCTGGTGAGTGTAGTTGTGTCTTGTAAGTGAATTGTATATTTTTTCTAAATATAGTTTTTTGTGAAAAAGTCTTACATTTTTTATCTTACTTTGCGCAGTGTTGGGGTTGTTGAGTTGTTTGTGCAGACTCCTTTATTTGTAAGGATAATGGCTAGCTGCCGGATTACTGCTCAGCAAGTTGTTGGAATGCTTTTTGATTCTTCCTCTGACCATGGTCCAGAGTCTGACTCTGATTCTGAGCCAGAGGTGGGAGGTGAAGATTCAGGTAGTGAGTTTTCTCTACACATGGCTTCATCTGATGATGAAGACACTTTGAGGGAGAGGTGTGGCGCCGCGGCCAGGGCGACTGACGCTGGAATCTGGGGACCACGGTTCGATCCCCGGCTCCGGCGGCAGGTTAGCCCAGCACCATGTGACTCTGGGCAATAGCTCGCTTAATCTTCCCGACGGCCCCCCAGCGCCTAGAGACCCTTACGGGTGATTGTGCGCTTTACAAATGTGGACTTTACTTTTTTTTTTTATGAAGCTACTTTTGGTGTGGATGATGTGCCTGTGGTTGGGGAGGACATTGCTGTGGTTGTGGTTGTGGAGGACATTGTTGTGCCTGTGGTTGCGGAGGACATTGCTCTGCCAATAGTGCGGCAAGAGACATCTGGGCTTCAGCCTCGGGCTGCTAGACTTCCAGTTGGTGTAGTGAGACAAGAGGCAGCTGGGTGGCGGCCTGCGGCTGCAAGACTTGACGATGAAAGTTCTGACCTCTGGGTTGCACCAGGCATGGTGCAGCCGGCATTGCTTGAATTTACTGGTGTTACAGGTTGTAGGGTGAACACTGAAAACTTTTTGCCTATTGATTTTTTCAAGTTGTTTATGGATGATGTGTTTTTGGCAGAGATTGTAGAGCAGACTAATTTGTATGCTGAACATTTTTTGAGGGTGAACAGTGCCAGCCTTAAGCCCCACGCTAGAGCTACCCGGTGGACTCCCACAAATTTGGAGGAGATGAAAAAGTTTTTGGGTTTAACTTTTTTGATGGGCTTGCTTAGGAAACCATCAATGGCTTCATATTGGTCTACTAGTCCCTTGATGGCAACAGCTATATTTCCGGCAGTCATGAGTCGTGATAGGTATTTGCTTCTGCTGCGGATGATGCATTTTGTTGACAATAGTCTTGCTTTGCCACGAGATCACCCTGATTGTGACCGTCTTTTCAAGATTCGGCCTGTCATTGATCATTTGGTTGATCGAGTTTCTGAGATCCTTTATCCTGGGAAAGAAATTGCAGTGGATGAGTCTTTGCTGTTGTTCAAGGGCCGCTTGGTATTTCGGCAATACATTCCTAGTAAGAGGGCACGCTATGGAATCAAACTGTATATGCTGTGTGACAGTGAGACTGGATATGTCTCTAATTTCAGGGTGTACACTGGTAAGGAATCCAGGATTAACCCCCCTGGTTGTCCGTCGACTTTTGGAGTGACTGAGAAAATTGTGTGGGAACTTGGTCGTGGATTGTTTAACAAAGGCCATCATTTGTATGTCGATAACTTCTACACTGGTGTGCGGTTGTTCAGGGAATTGGCCAAAGTGGACACTGTTGTTTGTGGCACAATCCGCTCAAACCGTAAAGGTTTCCCAAAAGAACTTGTTTGTCGAAAGCTTGCTCGGGGACAGTGCAGTGCATTGCGTTGTGAGGAGCTTCTAGCTGTGAAGTTTACAGACAGGAGAGATGTCTACATGTTGACTACAATATATGATGAAAGCACTGAACCGCGGACTGTTTGGGGTCAGGTTGCAGAAGTGCGCAAACCTGTGTGCATACTGGACTACAATAAGTACATGGGTGGTGTTGACAGAGTTGATCAGAGGTTGGAACCGTATGCTGCTCTTCGTAAAGCTTACATTTGGTACAAGAAGTTGGCTATCCATCTTTTCCACTTGGCAACCTTCAATGCTTTTGTTGTGTTCCAGAAATCTTGTCCCCAGTCAAAGATGACTTTTGTAAAGTTTCAGGAGTCTGTAATAGGCAGCCTTGTTTTAGTGGAACAGGCAAGTGTTCCTAGAGTTGGAGTGGTGGAGGATGTTGCCAGATTGAAAGATCGCCACTTTCCTGATACAATTCCTCCTACAACCTCAAAAGACTTTCCCAGTCGGAGATGTAGAGTCTGTTGGCGAAGAGGTTTGCGGAAAGAGGTTCGCATGTACTGCCCCGACTGCCCTTCAAACCCCGGGCTGTGTGTACCTGCTTGTTTTAGATTGTACCACACGCAAAAGAATTTTTGGGAGTATCAATGAGTGGTAAAGTGAACTGGTTGGTCTTTATTCTGTAAAACTTATTGTTCAGTTTCAAAGTTTGTATTTGTGTAGTCTTTTTAGATTTAGTTGTCGAGTTAGTAGATTTGTATCAATTTGCAATTTGTTTTTGTTTCTCTTTTATTAAAAAAAAAAAAACTAAAGTATGATGTTGGTTTGCGTGTAGTGTCCATTGTCTGACTGTGTGCATGGTTTGGCGCTTGGCTGCCGGTGTCTGTGGACTGGTGCTTGTCTGGCGGTGTCTGCGGACTGGTGCTTGACTGGCGGTGTGCGTGGTCTGGTGTTTGGTTGGCGGTGTGCGTGCTCTTGCGCTTGCCTGGTGTTGTGTTTGGATTTGTCTTTGGCTGGTGGTGTTCGTGGAGTGGTGCTTGGCTGGTGGTGTGTGTGGAGGGGCGCTTGGCTGGTGGTGTGCATGGAGTGGTACTTGGCTGTCTGTGCACGGAGAGGTGCTTGGCTGGCGGTGTGTGTGGAGTGGTGCTTGGCTGGACGGTGTGCGTGGAGTGGTACTTGGCTGTCTGTGCACGGAGTGGTGCTTGGCTGGTGTGTTTGTGGAGTGGCGCTTGGCTGGTGGTGTGCGTGGAGTGATGCTTGGCTGGTGGTGTGTGTGGAGTGGTACTTGGCTGTCGGTGTGTGCTGAGTGGTGTTTGGCTGGCGGTGTGCATGGTCTGGTGCTTGGATGGTGGTGTGGGTGGACTGGCGCTCGGCAGGCGGTGTGTGAGTAGTTACTTTCTGTTGGTCACTACACACACTGCTAGTTGAGTGACACTCCACACAGTCCATCATTTTGTGTAGTTGCAGTGTCAGAAATGTGGGCGTGTGAAAGTGATGGGCCCTTGAATGGCGCTGTTTGCTGGTGTGAGTGTTGAAATGTGATGGGTCCGCGGCTGGCGGTGTGAATGTTTTGTATGTGTGATGCGTACGAAAGGTGTATGAATGGCCTGTAAAGAGGTTGGTGCCTTGACGTGGCTTTACAGCTCACGAGCTGTGAGTCAGTGGTTCAGTTTATCATACTTTCAATTATACACAGTGTATTTCATTTTTGTGAAATTACTTGCGTATACAATTGTATGTACTGAATCATCACTCACCCTCGTGCCAAATCCAACCAGTATGTGTGTGTGCTTGCGGATTAGATGGGTGTGCAGTAATAATTGTTTTTTTTCTCTTTCTGCAGTAGGGTGTACCTTGTCCCTTATTGTGATTGTTGTTATGTGTTGCTTTTCCATTCGGATGGTGTCAATGGTCTGGTTTGTATCAGGTATGAAAGGTGCGTGAATGGCCTGTAAAACGGTTGGTGCCTTGTCGTGGCTTTACAGCTCACGAGTTGCGAGTCACTGGTTCAGTTTTTATGCATTTATTTATTGACAGAGCATTGAATTTTTTTGAAATATCTTGTTAATAACATTTCATGTACTGAACCATCACTCGCCCTCGTGCCAAATCCAACCTGTATGTGTGTGTCTTTGAGGAATAGATAGCCGTGCTTGAATGTTTTACTTTTGAGTAACTCTGTTAAGGTGTGGTATCATTTTACTCGGGAGAACAAGGGGAACGCTGGGTGGTAGGACATTTTTGCCGGCACGGCGATCCCACGCCAAAAAGTTTTGAAAAGTGCAATTTTTACCTAATTTTAAGGTTTGCAAGGAGTGCTGGGTAGGAAAACATTGGGGGACCCACGCATGCCATACCTCCCTGGACTCTCCCGGGTGTCTAGTTTTCAGAACTGTTTGGGTTTGCTACTTTCCAAAGAATACCACCCAGCCCCGGGCCAAAAACTCAGGTGCCCCCCCCCAAAAAAAAATCAAAGTTATATTGCTTCAGGGTATTTTGAATTCACCACCGTACGATTTGGACCTTTTCCTGTTGCAGCCACTATGGCTACCCACGCAAGTGAGGTACCGTTTTTATCGGGAGACCTGGGGGCACGCTGGGTGGGAGGTAATTTGTGTGAGCCCAGTGATGCCACGCTTTCCCACACTAAAACGTGTGAAAAAATTGATTTTTTCCAGCTAAAAAAGAGGTTTGCAAGGGATTCTGGGTAAAGGAACGTTGGAGGATCCACGCAAGCCATACCTCCTTGGAAGCCCCCGGGTGTCTACTTTTCAGAAATGTGTGGGTTTGGTAGGTTTCCATAGATGGCTGTCTCGCACGGGGCCAGAAACCCAGGTAACCCCTCTTGCAAAAGCTGGTGAATTTGACAATGGTGACAATGTCAAGTCCACTAGCTTTTGCAAGAGGGTTTACCTGGGTTTTTGGCCCTGTGCGAGACAGCCATCTAGGGAAACCTACCAAACCCACACATTTCTGAAAAGTAGACACCCGGGGGCTTCCAAGGAGGTATGGCTTGCGTGGATCCTCCAACGTTCCTTTACCCAGAATCCCTTGCAAACCTCATTTTTAGCTGGAAAAAAACAATGTTTTCACACGTTTTAGTGTGGGAAAGCGTGGTTTCACTGGGCTCACACAAATTACCTCCCACCCAGCGTTCCCCAAGGTCTCCCGATAAAAATGGTACCTCACTTGCGTGGGTAGGCATAGTGGCTGCTTTAGGAAAAGGCCCAATTCTTACTGTGGAGACCAAAAAATTTCCTTTAGCCAACCAATCTTATTTTTTGAGGGGGTCACCTGAGCTTTTGGCCCGGGGCTTGGCGGGCATCTTTGCAAACTACCAAACCCAAACAGTTCTAAGAACTAGACACCCGGGGGAGTCCAGGGAGGTATGGCATGCGTGGGTCCCCCAATGTTTTCCTACCCAGAAATCCCTGCAAACCTTAAATTTTGGTCAAAAACCCCACTTTTCTGTACTTTTTTGGGTGGGATCTCGCTGCCGGCACAAATGTCCTACCACCCAGCGTTTCCCTTGTTCTCCCGAGTAAAATGATACCTCACTTGTGTGGGTGGGCCCAAGGCATGTGACTCAGGCTGGGGGGCTTAATTTGTAAAACTTAAATTCTACTAAATACTACTTTTTTCAAAATTCATTTTTGGCGTGTTCTGCTTTTGGGCACCCACACAAGTGAGGTATCCTTTTACTCGGGAGAACAAGGGAAATGCTAGGTGGTAGGACATTTTTGCCGGCACGGCGATCCCACGCCAAAAAGTTTTGAAAAGTGCAATTTTTACCTAATTTTAAGGTTTGCAAGGAGTTCTGGGTAGGAAAACATTGGGGGACCCACGCATGCAATACCTCCCTGGACTCTCCCGGGTGTCTAGTTTTCAGAACTGTTTGGGTTTGCTACTTTCCAAAGAATACCACCCAGCCCCGGGCCAAAAACTCAGGTGCCCCCCCCCAAAAATCAAAGTTATATTGCTTCAGGGTATTTTGAATTCACCACCGTACGATTTGGACCTTTTCCTGTTGCAGCCACTATGGCTACCCACGCAAGTGAGGTACCGTTTTTATCGGGAGACCTGGGGGCACGCTGGGTGGGAGGTAATTTGTGTGAGCCCAGTGATGCCACGCTTTCCCACACTAAAACGTGTGACAAAATAGATTTTTTCCAGCTAAAAATGAGGTTTGCAAGGGATTCTGGGTAAAGGAACGTTGGAGGATCCACGCAAGCCATACCTCCTTGGAAGCCCCCGGGTGTCTACTTTTCAGAAATGTGTGGGTTTGGTAGGTTTCCATAGATGGCTGTCTCGCACGGGGCCAGAAACCTAGGTAACCCCTCTTGCAAAAGCTGGTGAATTTGACAATGGTGACAATGTCAAGTCCACTAGCTTTTGCAAGAGGGGTTACCTGGGTTTTTGGCCCCGTGCGAGACAGCCATCTAGGGAAACCTACCAAACCCACACATTTCTGAAAAGTAGACACCCGGGGGCTTCCAAAGAGGTATGGCTTGCGTGGATCCTCCAACGTTCCTTTACCCAGAATCCCTTGCAAACCTCATTTTTAGTTGGAAAAAATCAATGTTTTCACACGTTTTAGTGTGGGAAAGCGTGGCATCACTAGGCTCACACAAATTACCTCCCACCCAACGTTCCCCAAGGTCTCCCGATAAAAATGGTACCTCACTTGCGTGGGTAGGCATAGTGGCTGCTTTAGGAAAAGGCCCAATTCTTACTGTGGAGACCAAAAAATTTCCTTTAGCCAAACAATCTTATTTTTTGAGGGGGTCACCTGAGCTTTTGGCCCCGGGCTTGGCGGGCATCTTTGCAAACTACCAAACCCAAACAGTTCTGAGAACTAGACACCCGGGGGAGTCCAGGGAGGTATGGCATGCGTGGGTCCCCCAATGTTTTCCTACCCAGAAACCCCTGCAAACCTTAAATTTTGGTCAAAAAACTCACTTTTCCGTACTTTTTTGGGTGGGATCTCGCTGCCGGCACAAATGTCCTACCACCCAGCGTTTCCCTTGTTCTCCCGAGTAAAATGATACCTCACTTGTATGGGTGGGCCCAAGGCATGTGACTCAGGCTGGGGGGCTTAATTTGTAAAACTTAAATACTACTAAATACTACTTTTTTCAAAATTCATTTTTGGCGTGTTCTGCTTTGGGGCACCCACACAAGTGAGGTATCCTTTTACTCGGGAGAACAAGGGGAATGCTGGGTGGTAGGACATTTTTGCCGGCACGGCGATCCCACGCCAAAAAGTTTTGAAAAGTGCAATTTTTACCTAATTTTAAGGTTTGCAAGGAGTTCTGGGTAGGAAAACATTGGGGGACCCACGCATGCCATACCTCCCTGGACTCTCCCGGGTGTCTAGTTTTCAGAACGGTTTGGGTTTGCTACTTTGCAAAGAATACCACCGAGCCCCGGGCCACAAACTCAGATGCCCCCCCTCCCCAAAATCAAGGTAGTTTTGCAATAGGGTAATGTAAATTCACCACCGTACGATTTGAACCGTTTCCTGTTGCAGCCACTATGTCTATCCACGCAAGTGAGGTACAATTTTTTTCAGGTGCCCTAGGGGAACGCTGGGTGGGTGGAATTTTGTGGATCCACGCAGATTCCAGAACTTTCCACCACAGAAATGTGAGGAAAATGTGTTTTTTTGGTAAAATTTTTCGGTTTGCAAGGGATTCTGGGTAACAGAACCTGGTGGGAGGCAGTCGAGTCACCCCATCCTGAATTCCCCTGGGTGTCTAGTTTTCAAAAATGTATAGGTTTGCTAGGTTTACCTAGGTGCTGGCAGAGCTACGGTGCAAAAACAAAAGGTAGTCTTTTTGTCCAAAACGTGCTAGATTTCACTGGGAAATTGAGGTGCAGCCATGTTGCGTATTGCGCTGTTTCATGTCGCAGCCACTATGCCTACCCACGCAAGTGAGGTACCATTTTTTTCGGGAGACCTGGGGGCACGCTGGGTGGGTGGAAATTTGTTGATCCACGCAGATTCCAGAACTTTCCACCACAGAAATGTGAGGAAAATGTGTTTTTTTGTCAAATCTTTAGGTATGCAAGGGATTCTGGGTAACAAAACCTGGGGGTAGGCAGACGAGTCACCCCATCCTGAATTCCCCTGGGTGTCTAGTTTTCAAAAATGTATAGGTTTGCTAGGTTTCCCTAGGTGCTGGCAGAGCTACGGCGCAAAAACAAAAGGTAGTCTTTTTGTCCAAAACGTGCTAAATTTCACTGGGAAATTGAGGTGCGACCATGCTGCGTTTTGCGCTGTTTCATGTCGCAGCCACTATGCCTACCCACGCAAGTGAGGCACCATTTTTTTCGGGAGACCTGGGGGCATGCTGGGTGGGTGGAAATTTGTTGATCCACACAGATTCCAGAACTTTACACCACAGAAATGTGAGGAAAATGTGTTTTTTTTGTCAAATTTTTAGGTTTGCAAGGGATTCTGGGTAACAAAACCTGGGGGTAGGCAGACGAGTCACCCCATCCTGAATTCCCCTGGGTGTCTAGTTTTCAAAAATGTATAGGTTTGCTAGGTTTCCATAGGTGCTGGCAGAGCTACGGCGCAAAAACAAAAGGTAGTCTTTTTGTCCAAAACGTGCTAAATTTCACTGGGAAATTGAGGTGCGACCATGTTGCGTTTTGCTAGGTTTCCCTAGGTGCCGGCAGAGCTAGGGTGCAAAAACTACAGGTAGGCACTTTGCCAATAAAGGGTCAATTTGTAACTGCAAAATTTAGGTGTGACCACGTTGCATTTTGCGCCGTTTCCTGTCGCAAGCACAAGGCCGACCCACACAAGTGAGGTACCGTTTTTATCGGGACACTTGGGGTAATTCAGATTTGTAAATCAACTGTTATTACCAATTGAGCTTTCATGCATTTCTCCCTTTCAATGAAAGACATTGTGTAAAAAAAAAATCTTTTTGAAAAATGACCAATAATTCTCATGCTAGTATGAGTATTCCCAATTTTGAAAATGTGCAATTATAAACGGTTTCTGAACTCTATAATTTGTACCCAATTCAGAAATACATAGGTGTCTTTCATACAGATTATTCCATGTATACATTTTCCAAGACAAAGTGCTCTATACCCAGTAAATGAAAAAATACCATTGCAAGTTGCTGCTCAGTTTTTGGATCTGGGTTCGTCGGGTTCTTGGTGAAACTACAAGTCCTATACATCCCCACAACCAGGAAGGTCTAACGGATGTAACGGTATATTGCTTTCCAAGAGCTGTCAAAATTAGAAAAAGGTATAGGTGAAAACGTTGAGACAAAAGGCTGTTTTTTTCAACAAATTTTCAATTATTCCAATATCTAACTGTTAGTTTCTATAACGAAACCTTCATGGATTTAGACAAATGACCCCTTTCTGAATTCAGAATTTTGTCTACTTTTCGAAAATGTAAAGCTTTCCAGGATCCATTATTGCTTTCAAACTCATTTCTACCATTAACTGTAAGGAGGTGGAAAGCTCTAAAAATAGCAAAAATAGGCTATGTCCCAGAAAAATGCCAAAACTGAGTGAAAAATTTCGGTTCTCTGACAAAAGACTGTCATTCCCTAAAAGCTGAGAAAATGGAGATTTCAGCCCCACAAACCCTTTTTGATACCATTTTCAGGGAAAAACCCAGAGGCTTTCATTTGCAGCCCGTTTTTCCCATTTTTCTGAAAAAAACAAAAAAAATCACTATATTTTGGTTAATTTCTGGGACCCCTCCAAGGGAATCCACAAACCCTGGGCGCCTTTAGAATCCACATGATGTTGGAAGAAAAGGACGCAAATTTGGCGTGGATACCTTATGTGGTCAAAAAGTTACAAGGGCCTAAGCGCGCACTATTCCAAAACGCCAAAAAAAGCCTTAGCACAGGAGGGGAAAAGGCCTAGCAGCGAAGGGGTTAATAAACCTTGAAACAGTAAATTCATGCATTACAGCAGGAACTAGGGGGGACAAGATCACCCAGTCTTTAGAAGGAAACATACCTGCACTCAACTATCAAGGTAAAGTAGGAAGACATGAAACCCAGAAGGGCTGTGCACTCTTGCACTGAGTATCTGTGCAAAATTGAGATCATAGTAACGTTTGTTATCCTGAGTGCTGATGTCTTTAGTAGACCCAGTAGAGTAAGGAAAGAGAACAAGATATGGAGTGAAGTTGTGCTAAACATATCTGTTAAAAGAGGTCACAGTGGTAGGTTAGTTTACAGGGGGCACCTCTAAGATGCCCTCTGTGTGCATTTTTCATTAAATCCCACACTGGCATCAGTGTGGGTTTAATGTGCTGAGAAGTTTGATACCAAACTTCTCAGTTTTCAGTGTAGCCATGATGGTGCTGTGGAATTCGTAATGACAAACTCCCAGCACCATATACTCTTATTGGCAGCACTGTACTTACAATGTCTAAGAATGGACTTAGACACTGTAGGGGTACAGGGCTCATGAACCTGTACCCTCACCACTGGTATATGTACCCAGCTAGAGGGGTGACTGATCTATGCTAGGGCAGTGGGTTGCAGGCATGGCACACAGGGATGTGTGCCATGTCGACTCTTCCCTTTGTTCTGCACCAAAACATGCAGCCTGAAAAGGCAGTGTGTGCGTGTGAGGGTACAGGTCCTCTAAGGGTGCACAATAAGTGCTGCAGCCCTTAGAGGCCTTCTCTGGTCACAGTGCCCTGGGTACCTGAGGTACCATTTACCAGGGGCTGACCTGAGGCCAGAGATGCCAACTGGGTTTAGGCTTCAATGCAGTTTTAGGGAAAGAACTTAGGCCCTGGGTACACAGTCAGAGCACATCAGCAAGTCAGCAAAAAGTGGGGGCAACCTTGCACAAAGAGGGCACTTTCTCACACTAGTAAAAACAGATTATTATTATTATTATAACGAAATGTTAAATTCCTTGCACTTTTGTGGCCTGCACCCCCCTCTGGGATCTATCAGGAAATGAAAGTGGGTTGTTATTGTTAGAACTCCCAATGTAAGTCTATAGATAAAGATCTACCTGTCAAGTGTTCCTGAATGCACCACGCTGCACTATTTACTCTACTTCTCAAATGCAAAGCTTACTGCCTTTTAGGTTGACATTGATTGCAAATTGTATTCCTAACTAATTCTGAAGACACCGAAAGATTGGGTAGAGGAGCAAAATGGACTGAACCAAATTCAAAGAGGCTTCAGAGAAGATATATCCACTATCGTTGAAGTCTTCATGTTTCCGCATATTGTGCGCAAAGGTAGCAGAGTGAAACAAACGGCACTTCTGGATTGCACCTCAGTTATTGCTGTAAGGGCCAGCCTTTGGTGGAAACTTGCTAATATTAAAAGTGACACTGCCCTACGGTCGATTATAAAGATGCTGTCCACACGAACTTCCTTCCAAATAAGTGACATAAAAAGGAAGGCTGAGCAGACCAGTTTCAACTACTACAGGAGTAAAGCACGTTTGCTTACTTGCACAACTGCTTTTCTCACTGTACTCAAAACATTTGTAGAAGGAGGTGTTGCTTGTTTTGCAAGATGTTTCTGCCATTGCGGGGTATCAAGTCATCATATTTTTGTCCATCAATGACTGTATTCTGTCAGAACCCCAAAAGGGTTACAAGCTCGGGTGCAACCAGTGGAAAACTACTGTCAAATGGCTTGATGATTAACAAAGAAGTAAAAGACAAATACGTTTTGGAAAACACTTGTGCTGGGCAGGAAGTTTACTCGTTTCAACACTTCAGCATAACACTATCAAGTAATTTGTGCTGGAAAAAGCATGTAAACAATGCAATTATAATTTATGAAGTCCTGTTTAATGCCATCCTATGGTTTACCAGCGAACATAAAAATACATTTTCCATGCAAATAAACAAAGTGGTGAAAGCTAAAACGGCAAGCCAGATAGCGTACGGGGTTTAAAGCTGGGGCATGGACAGAATTGTCCCCTATAAGAGAAAGTTCTGAAAGATGTTGCGCCAGCTACCAAGAGGAAATCCAACTACTGCCTTGGAGCTTGAGGTCATCTATAGATCCATTCAGGACAGATGTAGATAGGTCCCTTTATTATATGCAATCATTTTGGCGTCATCTTTAAATTGCCTTTCAACAAGGCTTGGAAGGAGTAAACAAGCTCGACCTCCATGTCAAAATACACGCACGCTTGGAAAATCGAAGCTAGTTATTCAAGTCTTGAAATTGATACTTTGGCCAAATCTCAAGATCACTAACATCAAGATTGTGGTCTGTCACAACCAAGAAACAAGCATTGGCATAGCCAATAGGTCTCGCCTTTGGGACCTTATAAGTGTTTAGTTATCCAGCACAATATCCTTGGTGCAACAACATCAACTGTTGCATGGTTAAACACTTATAAGGTCCCAAAGGCGAGACCTATTGGCTATGCCGATGCTTGTTCTTTAATGCATTGAGGAAACTTAGTAGCCGGTTTGAATTTGAAGGAAATTGGCATTAGTAGAAAATGGAAGCATAACTAAACTGATTGGCAATAAAATACTTTTAAATGATCAATTGGAAGACACATTTGTGTGTTGATATGTTGCGCTCTGGATCAGGGAAATAGAAACTGATGTTTTTGGATACATGGTCTAGTTAACCCACAAGCTTTCTGTTAACACTTATTTGGAAGCTTCCTCCTCGATGATAAGTTTGGACAGGAAGTGCTGCAAAATCTATTTGCTCGAGACGTCTTGTTCTGCCTTTTACTTATTCGTAGCTTGGTGATTTACACACGTTGAAAATTGGCAAGAGCGAGTATTTGAGAATAAAATTAAGCCACTTTTATAATCACACATTGTCATTCCTGTATAAATAGTTTTTTGAATTGGGTAGTGCTTACTGAAAACTAATTTAATCTTATTGAATATAATTCTGCCTCACCCGAATTTTAGGGAGACCAGACATTCTAAATTTGCAGAAACTGTACTGATTTTTCATTCTTTCTCCCGGCAAATTTCAGTAAATGTAGAACTTGCACTTGTTTTCCAGGAGGGGCAACAGAGCATAGAGTGAGGCATGTTTTGTGTGCTTCTACTGAATAACCTGTAGCAGAAAGCAGTTAAGTTACCGCAGTTCATACATTGTGTACAAGTTGCAGTTCTCATCTTGGGTCCTCATGCTGGTATTTTTTTTCTTTTGTGCCGTCAGTCATTCTGTGCCCTCGGTCCATGCAAACTTGTTAGTCAACGTTCTGTGTTTGTGGAATGTCCCATATGTTGGTCTCTGTTTCTGGTCATCCTACCTAACCTACCTCTAAAAAGTTGTGAAGCAGCCAGTGACATATCTGTTAAGTGTTCCCATATCAAGTGCAATACCATCCCTGCAGCCAGTAAAAAAACAAAATAATGTTCTCAAAGCTGTAAGATATAGGGGTTTGGAAGCGGTGCACATGACCCAGAAGTCAAAGCTAAAGCATGTTACAGTGATTTATTACTTCCATGATCATCAAAGATGTAACTAAAATATAAAACAATTGCCAGTGTGCCCACTCGTAGGACAGTATTCATCAATCATAATAAACTTGCATGTAACAGATTTTTTTTCATTCACTATCAGTGGAGAGTAGTGAACACATTTATCCGAACACACTTTGCATTGTGTTAACAGTAATCCTTAACAAGGCTGCGCTCTCTACGACCCTGCAATCTGTATTCTGAAGTGCTGTCCTTTGGCTAGCCTGTGCGGGATATACTCATGCACGTTCCGGGGCGCACCTTCCCGCTCCGCCGTGTGTTGTTGCTGCTCAGTCCCTCGGAAGCGGCCGCAGATGGCTCACAGCTCTCGGTGGCGGTTTCCTGCACGGCCCGGCATGGGGCGGCGACTGCTGGGGCCTCGGACCCGTGTGGCGGCTTTACCGCAGGCCCCCAGTGCAGCGCCCGGCTATGACACAGCCCTGCAGGTGTCTGCGGCCATTCGGGCAAACCAGCGACGTTGGAGAGAGGCGCTGGGAGCGGCGGCAGAACAGGTGAGATCCCAGACCCACTGACCCTTTGCGAGAGCACCTCGCAGTAGAGTACATCCCACGGGTAGTTCCACTGAGCCACGGTAGCTTCTTACAGCCACACCCCAACCAGATCCAACGTGCGGGGGTGCACTCTGAGGCAGATACGGTGAGTGTGTGTGTGCCTGCCTGCCTGTGCCTGCGTGGTTGCCTGCCTGTGCCTGCATGTGTGCCTGCCTGTGCCTGCGTGTGTGCCTGCCTGTGCCTGCGTGTGTGCCTGCCTGTGCCTGCGTGTGTGCCTGCCTGTGCCTGCGTGTGCATGTGTTGTGAACAGCCGGCCGGGATCGGAGCGCGTGACCTGATCCGATTCCGGCCGGCTGCGTGCTCGTGACAGTCTGTTGTCTCTGCCTAGTCCTTGACAGGCAAAATGACTGAAATGATTGCAATAGATCGCTTTGCGACAGCAGGGGCTTTCGCCCCTGCAATCGCAGGCGCGACCTAAAAATGGCAGGAGATAAGGCCACAGACTGTGGGTAGGCAATTGTTTGATGTATCACTAGTTCTGTAGTCTTACTTGAAGAGGCTAACAAATCACAAGAGAAGATTATTTGGGGTGGTTGGGAGTGGCTCACTCCTGACTGGAACTATATTGTGGAAGACAAAGTTAGCTTCAATAGGCATTTGTAAACGTGACCTGAAAAAAGATATGCCACATTTTGTCTTGAGATGCTCGCAATATTTGGAAGTAAGAGAAGTGACCACAGAGGTGGCCATTGCAACGAAGGGTCTTCAAACATATAGGGAGGTATTATTCTGCCTACTTTGCAATAACTTTGATGATACATCAAGACTAATAGCACAATACATTGCAAGTAGCTGGACAATAAAAGAGAAACTTACTAGAGACCATTTGTTGGACATACAGTAAATGCAGGCTGAGGGACATCAGCAGAGACAAGCGACATCAGCAGAGAAAATGAATTGTGGGCAGGCACTTTAATTTCAATGTCAGAGAAACCCACGCAAGGACTGGCATCGACTGGTGCCCTAAAGCGGGTTTTTCCAATGATTTTATGATTACTGGTTATGTTTTTAAATTTTACATTTTGGTTAGTTATTTTAACTGGATGTTTGTGTGTATGTACGGATTGTTTAATTCACTGTGCAAAAGGCAAATTATAGAAACCACTAAGTAACTGTCATATTTCTCAATAGTGGACCACAGAGTATTCCCATTAACCCTCAGTCAGTGGAGAGCCCTCGCCCAGTGGGGACGTAGCTTTCACTATGGTGATCTCCGGCTAAGGCATATAAACATTCTCTCCCATATTCTTTTGTAGTCACCTGCCACAACGGTTGAGAAACAACACAGCCCTGACTAGATCAGTTTGTCTTTAATTTCTAAATGTAATTTTCCCCAACATACGAGCTGCCACATCTGTTAGTACATGCAAAAGTGAACTTTATGAGCATGAAAGAAACTGGATCATGTGGCTACAGTCAAGGTCATAATGAGTCGGAGTACAGACCAACTCTTTGGTCGATGCCAACATTGCTGTTTTTCACCTTTCAATTATTATAGTCATGTCCCACTTGATGGCCGGCATATGCAACGGACTGATGGATACTCACCTAGACACTTGTTCTCTTATTCTTTTTATTACTAAATTGTTATTATTTGGTGAAGGTCCCTAAGGCTCTCTCAAGAGGTACCAATTGAATAGATTACTTTAAGTCTGTAAAACATGAACGTGGACCGTTGGTAAATCACCTTATCTGTTTCTTCTTTTTCTGTTATCCTGTACAAGGTCAATAAAATTTAATTAATATCCAAGTAAAATTACACTCTTACCAAAACCGCTGGAAGAGGTCCTGCTATCATCTTGATCTTCAATTTCATCAAATTCACTGATGTCCAATGCATCATCACCCTCCTAGGATCACAAAAGCACATCAAAGACCTTTCTTTTACTAAAATAATTATTTATGTTACTGACAGAACAAATAACACTCGAGTTGGAATAACAGTCAATGACTCTTGTAGCAGACGTAGTGGAAACCAAAGAAAGTAAAACAATTTTACAACTATGCAACAGTTCAAGTGGTGCCAAATTAGTATTTTCTCCAATGTGTGTGGCGTTCGACATGTTACATGTGAATAGCCGAAATATAATATTCAGAAAATCGTTCACAATTGTTGCTGAAAGACACCAAAGGCAGTGATTTTTGGGGGTAGGGGCAGGGGGAACTAAATATTTTAGAAAAGAGGGCCTTTAAAAGTACCATTTTGAAACTGCAAAATGAAGTCAATTATGTCATAGGACTTTCAACAGTGACTACAGATTATTGTTAAGGCACAGATAGACAAAACATCTTTTTTAGGTCTCGTGACCTACAATGCGCGCAAGCGCATTGAGGGAGCGAGAATTCAAGTGCTCGAAATCCTCGTCAAACCAAGGGCTTCTTGCGCTGCGGTTTTCTTAGAGTTCACGTGAATCACGTGACAAAACAAGCACGCGCATTCACGGCCGCACAGCACATCAAAGGGCTTCGCCCAGCATGCGTTCTGCGGCTTCTCCTCCCCTAATTGAATCATGGCCGGCGGCAGGCCGGCCGTACTTTCAGTTTCCCACACGTTCTATTTATTCTCTCACCCATCGTCTCACGTCCTCTCTTTGCTTCCCGTTGTCCCATCTATCATTTGTTCGTTCTATCACTTCCTCGCGTTTTCTTTTCTCTTTCTCATCTTTTCTCTACTCCTCCTTCATCGTCCCCTTATTCATTGTCTCACTGTCCTTTGTGTCTTTGCCTCCAGCTCCTGTGTTCCTTGGCCCCTCTTTTACATCAGCCCCTCAGTCCTTTCTCCTTAATTTACCCCACACGTTCTATTTATTCTCTCACCCATCGTCATTCTCTTCTCACAGTGAACCCGTGAGCCTTTCCTCCGGTTTGTTCTCGCGCCCGCGCCAAGAGACACCACGTTCAGAATACAGGAAGAGAGCAAACACCCCTGCCAGGTCCTAGTTGTTTATTCTCACTCTCATACCCCAGCACTCCCCCCCACCCCCCCCCCCTGCCTCCGACACTGGTCCCAGCCACCATGAGCCAAATCTGAGACTTACCACGCTGTGTCAGGCCTAGAGGAACAGAAGGCCCACGGGCTTCCGGGAAACTATGACGCAGCGGCGCCATCCGCCTCCTTTCTCCCTTCCCTCAATTGAATCATGGCCGGCCGCAGGCCGGCCGTACTTTCAGTTTCCCGGCCGGCCGCTCTTAACGCTTGTTTTTCTTCATACCCATTGTCCTCTCTTTTGCCTCCTCTGCCCGTTTATCCTTTCTCTCAGCTTCCCTTCGTGCGTCCTCTCTTTCCTTCCCGTTGTCCCATCTATCATTTGTTCGTTCTCTTGCTTATTGCTTTTCATTCCTGTTTTCTCAATGTTTTACTTTTTTCCAGTTGTCTCTTTCTTCTGTCTCTCTTTGCTGCTTCTACCTCTCTCAGTCCAGGTTAAAGACTGACGATTATAATAAAATATAGTAGCTCCTAATGCAGTGACTCAATATATTCAGATGGCACTGTCGTCAACGAGAGGATGGAACTGCTAGAAGACACTCTCTCTGTGTCCTAGTTATTTGATACTAGCATGGCACTGTTCGCCAGAGCCTCGCACTGCAGGGAAAAGTTGACCCTGGGCCCTGCGCAAAACTGAAATTGCTGGAATTGTCTGAGCAGTTGGCATATGTGACATTGCCAAAGTCTTAGCGATCTGAAAGGGCACTGCTAAAAGGAGTTAACGCTGCTGTAACCAGGCGCGGCATGGTGCACTGCCAGGGAAGCAGCTGACACGCCGGGGAGGGTGATTAGAGAGGGGTTGTTGGGCCATAACACCCGGCTGCCATACACTCAACACTAGCAGGTCACAACACTTCACAGTGAGTCACTGGCAGGGGCCTGCAGAAAAAGAGCGGAGAAGTGACGAGAATGCGCTGCGATGCGCGAATCCAGTATGACTATTAAACAATGGAAATGATACTTGCAAAGTGTGCACCTCTCGACCTCCAAGTCGCTACTGATGGGCTGTGTCAGAAAATAGGCCTAGAGCAAAAGTTGCCCTCATTAGTTAATCAGAGAGCGGAAAAAGTGGCCCATGTTGGCAAATTGTGACAGTTTCAACTTTTAAAGAAACCGAGTATAATAGTTTTGCAAGGTATGAGAACGCATTAATTTGTGCTGGCTCCAGACAATGCTAGCTGAAATATCAGGGAAACCAAGAGTAACAAGCACTGGCGTTGCCAATAGGTCTCGCAGTAGGAAAGTTGGAGCTATTACAATTGCAAATAACAATGCCTTTTATTTTTGTTTTCTTTTTTAAAAATTAAAGGGCTTTGTCATTTACAAAACCAACAGCTCCAACTTTCCTACTGCGAGACCTATTGGCAATGCCAGTGCTTGTTTCTAATTAGGTTTTATACATGCAATATAGAGTGCTCGTTTGTTGAGCTTCTTGGAGCTGGGTAAATCACAACCCCCTAAAACCAAGGGAAAATAGGCTAAAAGAAGATATTGATTATGAAGCTAGGTGTTCAATAAGTTTCTATAATTTAGATTAGTTTCAGTGTAACAATCGATTTTGGGTGTCTCATTCCAAATTAGAAAGCACAAATTCAGTGGTCTTTTGATGTAAAGCTGTTTGCACAACTGTTATGGTTGTGAAACAGACCCCAATATAGATGGAAGGTAGTGAAAAGATTTGATAACTGGGAAAAGGGGCTCACTTTTGAGCCCGATGACCACCAGGTTTGCTGCATTCTGCACTAGTACAAAATGACAGAAAGTCTTTACTGGAGACAAGAGAAATACAATCTGCACTGTTTAATCTGGATGGATTTAGGCCCAGATCTCTGTACTGGGGTGAATGTATGACATTGTTCTGCTTTCTGTCCATCAATTGTTCTTTTTGCATTTGTCACACGAAGTGGGACGGGTATGCTCAGACTTGTGCCCTGTGCTCTCCATGCCACTTGAGTCAAGCTATCCTGGCTGATGAGGGGTGAAATCACAAAACCGGTCCTAGGATGCTTGTTTCCAGTTCAGGGAGGACCTGGCCTGGCAGTTCGGGCTGGACTGTTTCCATTAGGCACAGGGTCAAGACTGATTTGCATATGGCTGGGTTCAAACTGGAATGGCATGGCGAGCAAAAAAACGATGGATTTAGGCCCAGATCTCTCTACTGGGGTGAATGTATGACATTGTTCTGCATTCTGTCCATAAACTGGTCTTTTTGCATTTGTCACCCGAGTGGGACAGGTATGCCCAGACGTGGGTCCCGTGCTCTCCGTGCCACTAGAGTCAAGCTACCTGGCTGATGAGGGGTGAAATCCTGAAACCGGTCCTAGGATGCTTGTTTCCAGTCCAGGGAGGACCTGGCCTGGCAGTTCAGGCTGGACTGTTCCCAATGGGCACTGGGTCCTGTTTTGCATATGGCTGGGTTCAAACTGGAATGGCATGGTGAGCAGAAAACGATTTAGGCCCAGATCTCTGCACTGGGGTGAATATATGACATTGTTCTGCATTCTGCCCATCAATTGTTCTTTTTGCATCTGAATTGGGCATTGACCACAGGAATGTTCAAATGTGTTTCAAAGAAGGGGAGTATAATTTTAACTCCTGGCAACATGGGAGTCCATACTGGATCTAAATCAATTTAAATACTAAGGTTACAAACTGCTGTAGCAGGATGAAGCAATGGACCCACATTAAGAGGTCAGGCCCATTGCTCCATCCAGTGCTGTCTATCTTGTTAACAAGAGTTCTGTTTTGGTTAGATTGAGCTCCATAAAAATGGCAGACATTCACCATTGTGTAATGGCCAGAGCCTTCGGATCATGACTGATTTATTCCTGTATGTGCACTATGTGACTGGCCAAATAGGAACTGGGTGTTATCAATGTACATGTAAAATCAAGGTCCTGCGTGGAGTAATTTGGAAAGGGGCCACATGTACGGATAAAACTACAAGCATTGTTGAAGCCAATAGGTCTTGCCTAAGTGAGATTTATTGGCTTTGCAAATTTTTTTTGTAATGAAGCAAATGGCTGAAAGTAATGTAAAAGAGCTACATGACACATCCAGTGTTGTCGGTGCTGTAGCATTATTATTTTTTAACTTTTCTGTTACGCTGCACTGAAGCTAGCGCAACTGTATAATATGTCTAAAAAACATTGACAAAAGCCAATAGATCGCGCATAGGTGAGACCTATTGGCTTTGTCAATGCTTGGTATGGAATGTCCTATGGTTAGTTATAAGTATTTATTTAGTGTTTACAACGGCTGAAGTGCTAAAGTTATAGAATGGAGAATGCTTGAGCCAAGGTATTAGTGTGTCCAGATTCTGAAGCATTTTAGGACCATACAAAAAGTGTGAAAATGTGCCATATAAATGCATTGAATGTAGGTAGACAGAAAAGTCCAATAGGTTACAGCTTTTATTACAGTGATGCTTTAGGCTATGTGTTACTTTGGGTGCAATGGTTACAAAAGAACCAATAATGACTGCTTGCTTAGTGCAAAATATCGCAATAATCGGTGCTCAGTGGGTTGCCTAGAGCTTTTAGCTCCTGTGCCACTGCACATGCTGTACCATCCAAATCATAGCCCTAGTGCCTACAAGGCAACGGCACTCTGGACGACTTGCTTAATGGTAACATGTAGCACTAATCGGTGCTCAGATGGATCCCTAAAACTTTTGGCCCCTGTGCCACTGCAGCTGCTGCACCATCCAAAACATGGCCCTAGTGCCTGCAAGGTGACTGTGCTTTTGACTGCTTGCTTAGTGGTAACACATAGCAATAATAGGTTGTCTAGAGCTGTTGGTCCGTGTGCCACTGCACCTGTTGCACCATCCAAATCAAGGCCCTGGTGAGGGTCTCAAGGTGCTAGAGTAGCTTATTGATTGATGGTCATCTGCTCATTCGAATAGCCAGGTCTTGAGGGCTTTCCTGAATTGCTGGAGTGAAGAAGATGATCTGAGGTGCAGGGGTACGACTTTTCAAGCTTTTACCGATAGATGAGAGAAGAAACGTCCTCCGCTGTTAGCAAGGGAGAGGCTGGAAGATCGTAGGTGTCTGGTCGGTTGGTCGTTGGAAAGTTATGTGTTTGTTGATGTATGCTAGTACCTCGTTGCGCAGGGCTTTATAGGCGTAGGTAAACATCTTGAACTGGCATCTCTTCTGGATAGGGAGCCAGTGCTGCTTCTTGAAGAGGGGTGTGAAGTGGATCCGTCTGGGGAGTTCGAGGAGGAGTATTGCCCCAGAGTTTTGTATTGTCTACAGGTTGGTCAGGTGGCAGGTGGTGATCCCTACGTAGAGTGTGTCCCTGTAGTCCAGCCTGCTGGTTACTAGGGCATGTGTGACGGTCCGTCTGGTGTTGATAGGGATCCACCTGAAGATCTTGCGGAACATGCGTAGGGTGTGAAAGCAGGAGGATGAGACTGTGTTAACCTGTTTCTTTAAAGATTGCTTGCTATCCAGGATGATGCAGAGGTTGCGGACGTCGTCTGTCAGGGCTGGGGGAGGGGCGAGATCAGTAGGTCACCATGCGTCGTTCCATGGCGAGTTGTTGTTTCCAGAAATAACAACTTGTCTGTGTTGAGCTTGAGACAGTAGTGCTTCATCCAATCGGCGATGCTCACAATGCATCTGGGGAAGCTGGCTCTGGCAGTGGAGGTGTCTTCTGACAACGAGAGGATGAGCTGGGTGTCACCGGCATGGGAGATGATATTGAGTCAGTGTGATCTGACTGTGTTGACCAGGGGGGTCCTGTACGTGTTGTAGAGGGTGGGGCCGAGGGACAGTCCTTGGGGGAACACCGCAGACGATCTTCTTGGGTTTCAAGGTGAATGGTCGGAGACGGATTCTCTGGGTTCGCTGGTGAGGTATGAGGCAATTCATTTGAGGGCGTCTCCCTGGATTGTGATGACGTCTGTTGATCAAGTTGCAGTGAGATGGTATCTAAGGCAGCTGACAGGTCCAGGAGGGGGAGGGCTGCAGTTTCACCGCGGTCCAGGAGTATCAATCAATCACATGTCCTCAGTACTCAAAGACTTTCACAGGCTCCTACTTCAAGTTATAGTTAATAGTAAAAAATATTTAACACTGCATGTTCTAGTTACAAGTCATTATTTCTGAACAAACCTGGATACCTACAGTCAAATATCAAATGATCTGGTGGCAGCAGAAAATGAATAAATCTATAGACTCAAACTATGGAGTGCAGAAAATAAATTTTTAAAAAAAGGGTCAACACAAGCCTTCTCTGGTACTGGAACTACAATTTTAACTTGCTACCAATCAAAATGAAAGTCCTTAATCACTTTTTGTGAAAAGAAACATTCCTGTTAGACGAACATCTTTATAAATCAGTTTGAAAATGACATACTGTTGGTGCAGAAAATTCCCCGGCACAGCAGGGGACGTGCACCCCGGCTCAAAGTGCACACGCAGCAGCAATATCTGGATCCTTGGTACTGATTTTCCGTCACTGGCAAGTACTGCTCATGTGTGTGAGCCATTTACTTAGACCTGTGTCATGGACTGTGGTCTAGTTAACCCAGAAGCGGCGCACAAAGTGTTACCCTGATAGTGTTAAAGGGCTACTGCCCGTGCCCAGAGTTAAGTAGCATGAGTTCAGTGGACGTAGCATGCTGTGTTTTGTGTGAAAGTGATCAGTAAGTGTATAGGCCTTTATCCACCTGCGTCACTGGAGTGAGGCTTTCCGGCCCACTTATGTAAAGTTCTGCTCGTCCTTGGTCTACATCATGTTAGTAATTTGCACTGTGCAATGCATGTGTAATTGTGTGTGCGTTTTGTAATGTATATGTGCCTGTGTATGCTACACTAAACAGAGGCCTGTGGGTTGCATATTGGAACCCCAGGGCCTTGGCGAGGGAGGTGGAGAAGTGGAGAAGCCATCTCAGACAGATTTGTGGATTCCCTGCATTCCTGAGAGCTGGGTGGGACCCACACACAGAAGGGAGAGCAAGACTCTGTTGTGAACTTCAAAAGGGTTCTTTGATTCTGAAAAGGTTAATGGTCATTGGGGCCTGGATACATCTCAGGAAGGAGATAGGGCTGATAAAGGAATTATAAATAATAGGGCTGACGCCTTGGTAACCCTTTGATACCATTGAGGTTGATATCCAGGTATGATCCTCTAGTCACTGCCATGGCGTGTGGATAGGAATGTTGGGTTTACATTGACAGACTGCTTCCTGGACAAAGGAGAGGACACAGGAGTGGTCATTCCAAGGGGAGCAACGTCTACACCACGAACTTCAAAGACTAAGACACTAAATCACATCTATGTCTGGAAATGGTTTATATAAAGAAGAGCTTGAGTCTCCCAAAATTGTCAAACTGGAGCTGTACATCAGCTTGGACGAGCATACCATAACTTCTGCCTATTATGACCAGGACTGGGGACTAAACTCTACTAGTCTCCCTACTGGGTGAGGGGACATCACCCAGAAGAATAAACTCCTTTGGAAGTGGCAGCACCAGCATCTTTTGCTGATAACAGAGGACCCTAGGAGGAGAAGGAAAGCACCTGGAGGAAGTGAGGTCCAGTGGTGATTCTAATGAGTGAATCTCTGAAGCAGAGTGTGAGATTTTGGTTCCCTGTTGAGGACCCTAGCACTGATTGGGCCTTCTGCCCGAATGCTGCGAATCGTGATGACATATGGGGGCTGCGGTGAAAATTGAAGACCGTTGCAGTGATCGGGCCATCTGCCCAAGTGTTGCTGTTATGTCAAGCGGGGCCGCAGTGAAGATTGAGGACTGATGCACCAATAGGGCTGCCTGAGTGCTGCTCTTTGAGCCCCGTAGGCCACTTGGGGGTTACAGTGAAGATAAGAGTCGTCGCCCTGGTGTAACGCTGTGACAAGAAGAAGAAGCGGGCCATCACCGTAAGCAAGGAGGGGGCTGAGTTAAAGAAAAGGGATGTCGTTTTGGAGCAGCATCTGCTTGTGACCCATGGGAGGAGAGCCTAGATTCAATCACCTGAACCCAGGAGCACCTATGATGGACACCACCTATGATGGACACTGGACTTAGGAAGGCTTACAGCACCATTGAAGGCATGTGAGAAAATGCGGTTCTGTTGCAGTACCCCCCACTTTTTGCCTAGCTTTTGATGCAACTTTGATTGCAGAGTATTGGGCCCCTGCTGTCCAGGTTCCCAGTGCCAGTGTTCTTTCCCTAGAAACCTGTCCACAATTGGTACTTCTGTCCCCCTGTAAGTCCCTAGTAAGTGGTAACCTGGGTACCTAGGGCCTGGAGGCTGAAGAGTGTCACCTGGGACCCCCTCACTAGGACCATGCCACTACCCCTGCAGCTGGCATGCCCCTGTGAGGTGACAAAATTACCTAGTCGACATGGCACATTGCCTGTGTGCAATGCCAGCTAGCACTGCCTAAGATATAGGCAAATCACCCCTCTAGCAGGCTTTAACAGCCCTGGGGCAGGGTGCACTGTACCCTAGGGATGGGCATATCTGCATGAGCAGATATTCCCCTACAGTAGTAGGGTCTTTTCACTAATATTGTAGGTGGCAGGGAAGCCATTGAGGGTACATGGGCTGGGAACTTGACACCTCGGGTTCCACAGCACCATGAGCTTCACTGAGCCCAGGAGAGTTTGGTACCCAACAGCTCCTTGTAATAAATCCACACTGATGCCAGTGTGAGATTTATTAAAACATGTACTCAGAGGGTACCTCAGAAGTGCCCCCTGAAAGCCTACTAACCCTGGTGTGGGCACTGACTGGCTTTAGGCAGCCTGCCACACACAGACATGTTTCTGGACCCCTTACTGGAGAGCCTCTGCTCTCTTGGACCAGAAACAATGCACATCCTGGGCAGAGGTGTCAAATCTCCTCCCCTAGGACAGGCCAGTGCTCGAGAGGGAAGCTTCAAATGCCTGCAGTCTCTGCTGCTAGCAGCAAATGGCATCCCCTGGTTTACAGTCCCACTTTGGGCAGGTAAACTCAATAGAATAGGAGGTATGCCCACCTGCCAGCTCCACCCCTATGGTGGGGGAGGCGAAGTGAAGCACAAATGTAAGTTCCCGCCATCTTGAAGATGAGGAGACCCCTCGAGTTAGGGATAGGTCTATGCCCTCTCCCACAGGAGAGTTGCATAATAGAGGATGTAGTCACCCCAGGTAAGGTGTCCATTGGCCCTACCTACTACTCCCCTAAAACGCCTTTAGGTTGCTCCCCGAGACCTAGAAAGCAGATCTGCAAAGACCTACTTAGAAAAGAAGACTCCCTGCAGCAGAAGCTTACAACTGCCTTGGCCCAATCCCTACCGGTCTGTCTCCAGCTTAGATGGAACCTGCGACCTGTCTGCAGCACTCCCTCAAAATCCCTGGGAGGACTGCTGCCTTCAATAAAGACTCCAATCTCCCGAGTACACCGGACCTGTCCAGACAAAACTGCCTACAAAGACTCCGGATCCAGGTCTCCAGCCCACGCTGCACCCGATGCCCACGGCCCAAGTCTGAGTAGCTCACCTGTGCAGTGAAGTCTCCACGGCAGTCCTGACCTCGTGTCCAGCATTGGCTGACCTCTTATGCCTTCCACAACGGAGCCTGCAGTGTGAAACCAGAGGCTCCTTCTGACCGCGACTGGCTCTTGTAAGAAGATTTGGACGTCCTAAGGCACCCCTGCACACGAAGCCCCTGGGCCTTGGTGAGCTGAACCGACAGTGCCCCTACGACCCATTACATCCCAACTTACTTCTTCTGTCATTGGTCTTCGTCCTGCAACCTCTGGTGCCATGCCTGCAGCCTCTTTGCCATCCGAAAAATCCTAATTGGAAAGCGTTTGGCGCCCAAAAACAAATTTGCACCCTGCCCCTGGCCGCCCCTGTGCCACTGGTGGTGTATGTTTGGTGCTGCTTTGTGGCCCTCCCTGTGCTTGTGCTAACCCCCAATGCCTGGGCCCCACAACCGTTTGCTTACCGGCAAGCAGTGTGGCCCCAGGTATTCTCTGTCTCCATTGGAAAGCATTGGGTCGAATTCCGATTTTGACCTCTGCACCCAGCTGTCCACGTGCTGCTGGTGGTGCAGTTTTGGTACCTACTTGATCCCTGGCCCTTGCTGACTTCTGGCCCCGTAGACTGAAATTGTAAGTTCAATACTCACCTGTTTCACCGAAGTATCGCTTTCCCATAAGATAACACTGAACAGTGTAAAAAAGTGTTGATTTTATAAAGTGAAAAGTATTTTTAATTAAAAATGTACTTACCTTATTACGAAGACCTGGGTCTGATAATAAAGTACAAAGTATAATTTTATAAAATTGGTCTGGACCTCCTTCTTGTGCCGTGCGTCTTTTATTGATCATGTGTGTGCAATAAATGTCTTACACTCCTCTGTGTTAGGCCTAAGGCTGCTCGCCTACACTACCAGTAATAGAGCACTCTGGATTTTGCATTGAGCCCTGTAGACTTTTGGGGAACCCCTGGACTCTGTGCACGGTATTACCACCTAGTGATAATATCATATACAGAGCCAGCTTCCTACAAGGCGCATCATAAATGCCTGCTGCGTCACCTGCAGCATCCACACGTCTGCTCACCGCCGGGCAGCTGACGCGTGCCGGGCCTGCAAGACCACAGCTGCATTGAGAGTGGGTAAGACTGATTGCCTGACCACAGAGCCTCTGGGGGATCTTGCTCTGAATTAAAGCACTATGGTGCTGGGACACTTTGACTTTTTTTTGATAATCAATTTTATTAGCATTTATAAGAGCAGAAACATAAGAAGACAGCGAAAAGGTGCACGATACATCAGCATCCATCATCAACAAATAAAAAGGGGGCCCATTTGAAATACAAGGCCCTTGTAATGCCCTCTTGGATGGAAAATAAAACAACAAAGCAAGTGGGAAATCTGCTTGAAGTTCAACCCAACATGTTCAGCCATTTGCCCCATACCTTTCCAAACTTCTCAGGGCAGCCCCGGGCCTCAAAAAGAGCCTCTTCCTGGGCCGCGCACCAGTCCACCACCCGGCGCCACTTGTGTACAGTGGGAGGCTTTGCCTGCGACCAGGCCGCCGCTATGTCTCGTTTGGCCAATGCCAATGCTGTGCCCAAGAAACACTTGTCGGCTCGAGAACCGTCCAAGCCGTCAAACACCCAATAGAAGGAGACGAATGGGATCATGTGGGACCTGCCACCCCACAGTGTTTGAGAGTTCAGTTTCTATACCCCCTCAGAAGGAGGTGAGATCAGGGCAGAGCCAGACCATATTGAAAAAATCGCCCGGGGTCTGGCCGCAACGTGTGCAATCCGGTGAGGGGCATAGACCTGCCCTGTGTAGGCGTGCAGGGGTGAGATATGCACTGTGGAGGTAGTACAGCTGGATGAGGCGTAGTTATGAAGAGCATCTCAGGGTCTTGGGAGCCATCAGGGCGTCTAACCAGTCCACCTCTTCCAGGGGACCCACCCATCCCTCCCAGCGGGACCGCAACGCATCCAAGGTGATAGGGCCGTTATTCACTAAGGAGCGATATATTCGTGACATTCCCCCCTTTCCCAGATCGCCCATCATGACCTTAGCCTCCAACGGATTAAATTCAGGGAGTGAGGTACTAGGTGGTACATGTGTAGTAAGGGTGTGACAAAGTTGCAAATATTTATAAAATTGAGAAGGGAGAAGGGTATAATGTTGTTGCCGGTCAGAGAAGGCCCGAATGTGTCCTCCCACCCAAATGTCCCAGAGGAGTGTAATCCCGATTCGATCCCATCATTGGAACCCTTGGAGAGCCGATACTTCGCGCAGCCATGTCCCATGCCACAAGGGCGTGTGTCGTGTGAGTTTCTTATCCCATTGAGGGTAACGCAAATCAGTGCGCCAGGCTGTTAGGACCGCTCTGGTGATTGGTGGGATGGTCAGCGGAATGGGGGTTCCGTACAGGTAGGCAAAAATCTGTGGGCAGTCCATAGCTCTGAGCTCAGTCCGGTAGGCCGGGTCGGATCAGCCTCCAGCAAACCAGTCGTAGGCGATAATGATTTGGGTTGACAGGTAAAAGAGGTGAAGGTTGGTCACCCCCATACCCCCATGAAAGGGAGGTATCTGACAGCGGGTCAAGGCCATACGTTGTCTCCCACACCCCCACAGAAAGTTGGTGAGCACCCCATCAAACTCACGGAACCAGCTAACCGGGAGATGGAAAATGATATTTTGGAGGACGTATAAAAACCGGGGGAGGATCATCATTTTAAAAAGTGCCCCTATGCCCAGGGGGTTATGCGGGAGGGACTGCCAATGCTTAAGGTTGGATTTGGCTTTCGTGACCAGGGGCGTGAGGTTAAGAGCCCACTCTAATTCGGGAAGTAGGGTTATCCAAATTCCCAGATATTTGAATGATTGCTTCCGCAGGGGGATAGCGGACTGCCAATCAAAGCAGGCCCTCGAGGGGTGAAGGGGGAACAAGATGGACTTTTGCCAGGATTAGGCGCAGACCCGAGGCTGTCTCAAATTTCTGAAGCACCTCCAGACAGCGCAAGCCGGAGGTCTCCGGGTCAGCCAAGGAAAGCAGGACATCGCCCGTGTAGAGGGCAATTTTGTCAATCTGTTAAGGATCCCAGAACCACCCTCGGATTCGAGGGTCGCTATGTATGAGGCGAGCCAGCGGTTCCATTGCGAGCGTGAATTAAAGCGGCGAGAGGGGGCATCCCTGATGAGTGCCTCTGCGGATGGGGAATGCTTCTGAGACGGTGCCGTTGGTCAAGACCCTTGCCTTGGGACTCGAGTACAGGACTCGGATGAGGCGTCGGAAGTGGGGACCGAAGCCCATCATAGCCAATACATCCTCGAAGCAGCCCCAATCCACCGTATCAAAGGCCTTCTCAAAGTCTCTTAGGAGCAGGGTCAAGTACAGGGTGAGCAGGTGGCGATGGGCTAGGGCAAGATGGAGGCGCTGTATGCAATGTCGAGTGCTGCGAGTAGGCATGAAACCACATTGGTCCGGATGGATCAGCTCGTGCAGCAAGGGACGAAGACGCTGAGCCAATGCAGTAGAGAAGATTTTCATTTAAGTTTTGATGAGAAAGATTGGGCGATAGTCTGTGCAGGAAAGGGAAGGTATGTGGGTTTTCGGAATGACCACTATGGTGGCCACGTCGGTCTCAGGGGTTAAAGAGCCCGACTCTACCACATGTTGAAAGAGGTCGACCAGGTGATGGACCAATACGTCGCGATAAGCCGCGTAATATTCCTGCGGAAAGCGATCAGGTCCCGGCGTCTTCCCAGAGTTGAGTAGGGAGATAGCACCCTGGATCTCCACAGGAGTAAGGGGAAGATAGAGGTCTGCTGAGGCGGCCTGGGGCAAGCAAAGGAGATGGGCTCCGGCTCCCCCCAGCAGGTCGGCTAGGGAGGCCCCGGGGGTCCGGGCAGAATAGAGCTGCGAACAATAGCCCGCGAAGGCTTGGCCGATAGCCACTGAGGTACAGTGGTGGGTACCAGTGGCGTCCCGAATTTCAGGAATATTTCTATTCGCTTTGGGGTAGGAGACCAGATTATGAAGCAGCTTACCATTTTTGTCACCCCATCTGCAGACATGTGCCACGGAGGAGCACCAGAGTATCTTGGCCGAATCCAGGGAGATCTGGCGGATCTCGTCACGGACCATCGCCAGTTGTCCAGCTGAGTAGGCATCCTCTGTATCTCCCGAGGTCACTTCCAGCAGCGCGGCTTGTGTCTCGAGTTGGATCAAGTGTGCGCTTTGTTCCGCCCATTTCGCATCGACCAGGCCTCTAGCCACGCCACGCAGGATGGCCTTGCCGGCCTCCCACAAGTGTCCGCGGAGGAGACCCAGGCCGTGTTGGTCAGGAAATAGTGTTTCAGCTCCACTGCAAGCGCGTCCTTGAGGTCCGCGTCTTGCAGAAACACGCATTGAACCTCCATACCAAGCGCGGACTCCCAGAGGTGTGTCCCAGGTGAAGAGAGATAGCTGAGTGGTCTGAGATTCCCCGTGGGAGAATAACGACATCAGAGACTAGCTGGCAATCGGTGACGGGAATGAGGAGTAGGTCAATACGGGAGTGGGTATGATGGGCCGCTGAGGTGCGAGTGTACTGCTTCAGGCAGGGGGGCCAGATCCTCCATGCGTCACACAAACTGAGGGTAGACGACCAGTCCAATAGTCGTTTCGAACAGGCAGGGCGTGATGAGGAGGAATCCCCTGTGACGTCGAGGGTCGGCAGCATAACTGTGTTAAAGTCCCCCCCCTATTATGCTGTGTCCTTGGGGCAGGGCGGAGATTACCTCCGTCAGGTGGTGGAGAGTAGAGGGAAGCGTGGCCGGAGGAATGTATGTGGAAAGGAGGTTGAAGACCTGTCCCTCAATCCAACCGGAGAGGGCCAGATAGCGGCCTTGTGTATCAGTCCTCACCTGCATAGGGGCAAAGGGGAGCCCATGTCGAGTCAATATTTCTCCCCCCCCCCCCGAGATCCCTGTGTGAAGCCCGAGTACCAGACCCTATCAAAGCCATATCCGGCAAGGAAAGAGCATTGGGTTCCCAGGAGGTGTGTCTCTTGGAGAAGAAGTATATCAGGAGATTGACGTTGGGTGCTTTTGAGGATGGCAGTGCATTTGATACGGTTCAGCAGCCCGTTAACGTTCCACGACAAGATGTGCAGGGACCTACCTAGGACAGGCATCTAGGAAACAGGTGGCCAGGGGAGAAAAGAGCTGGAAGAGGCCCAGGTCTCGGGTGAGATGGCATGTCTCGGTTGCGAGAAAGGAATGGGGATGGCGTTGGATAATATGACCCAGGTCGAGGAAGTGTGAATGTACGTGCATTGGGCTATCTGAAAAAACAAAGACTATCAGTGCAAACAATGCTGTAAACAATGACTCAAAAGGAGTCAGAACAAACAGAAGATGAAGGGCAGCAACACCACCAACCCCATCCCAACACCCCCCACCCGTTACTTCCAAACTTGAAGCCTCTCTCGTCCAATTCAAGAACAAGAAGCTACACTAAAACAGTTAGCTGGGAAAGTTGTGGCGATGGACCCCTCCATGAAGTCGGATAGTTCAGTATCAATGGTTGCTTATTGCTCTAGTCCTATGAGGCCCACAATCCGAATCCGGTGTCCTCCCCAGATTCACGGAGCGCGGGACTTCGAGATAGGTCTGAATCGGAGAGGGCCTGGTGCAGCAGCGAGGTTGGATCTTGTTCATGGTGCAAGTTAATCAGAGAGCTGGCTCGGCTGTGTTCATCCAAGATCAGAGGAACCCCAGAGGCAGTCCGTGACTTTGAAGCAGCCCCGGGCGATCCTGAGCAGTCTCCTCATCGTTCCCCCTTCTTACGCGATCAGTCGTGCCTCCTTTGTTGTTTGGGGTAGAAGACAGGGCTCGGGAGGGGGCAGACATTGGGGGGCAGGGGGGAGGGGGGACGTGGGATGGGGCCATAGGGGAGCTCCTCTGTGAGCCATGTCCACCCTGCCTGCGGTGTATCAAAGAAGTGTCTTGTCCTGGAAAATGACTGAGGCGGGCCAGGAAGAGGAGCCCATAATGCAAGCCCAGGTTTCGGAGTTGTTGTTTGACCTCAGTATATGTGCGACGCTGAGCCTGAACGTCCCTCGTGTAGTCTGGGAAAATCATTATAGTACTGTTCTGGTATTTTAGAGGACCGTGAGCTCGGGCCTCCTTCAGGATAGCGTCTCTGTCCCAGAAAATGAGGATCCTGATGATAATAGGACGCGCTGGGGTTCCAGGGGAAGTTTGACCGCCAGGGAGCGGTGCGCACGTTCAATGGTGAACCATGGTGAGAGAGCATCTTTGGGGATCCACAAATTGATCCAGGTCTCCATGAAGGCGCCCGCGTGTCCCTGCTCGACTGCCTCGGGAAAACCTATGAGGTGCTGGTTGTTCCGTCTCGAGCGGTTCTCCGCGTCCTCGGCAAGGTGGTGCAGCTCCGATGTCTGAGCCTGCAGACGGGCCACCTGGACCTTCAACTGGCCCAGGTCGTCCTCAGCTGTAGAGATGCGTGACTCTGCCTCTAACAATCTTGCCGTGGCATTGCGGAGTTCCTAACGGATAAGGGCCACATCAACCCTCACCTCACTGATTTTACTCTCCACCGAGGCATGGGAGGTGCCAATCGCCTGCAGGATAGTCGAAAGATCTCCACCAGCCAGGGGCGAGCTGCCAGATGCCCCTCGGGGTGTACTCTGGTTGGCAGTAGTGAACTGTTCCATATTGGTTTGGGTCTGTGGCGCAGGCGTCTTCGGTGGGCGGTCCCTGTCCATCTTGGTTGTTGGTGTGGGATTCGGATGCTCCCTCAGAGATAAGTGATGATTCTACGGGCAGGCAGCCTTGGGTCTCAAAGGGCGCAGACCCACCAGGGACGTGGACCATGCCTCTCGCCGTCTGGAAAGGTAGCAAATCCGGTGATGGGTCCACCGTGTCCGCCTCTGGCAGGCACCACCAGGGTGGAGAGGGGGCCCCGTCCGTGGACCCCGCACCACACAATGACTGCGGACGATCTCACCCCCCTCCATGGGTTGCGGGAGAGGCAGTCTTGGGGACCACTGGCCAGAGGCAGAGACCAGGATAGGTGGACGAGGAGGGAATCAGGACAGCTACGCCACCAAGGAAGTAAATGATAAAGAGATGAGTGGGAGGCGTCCCGCGGGCGATATATGCGGCCGAAGTAGGATGACACCAGTGGGCCTCCAGGTATTCCCAACACCGCCCGAGGCGCATGGCTGATCGCAGGCGGCTGGCCCCAGTCCTGGGCACTGTCTCGGGTTGGAGCCTCAAGTGGAGGGCTCCCAGCATCCAAAGGCAATCTTGCTGGGTCTGAAGTAGGGGAGCCGGTTTTGCAGGCGCAGGTGCGGCGGCGGCGGCTCCAAGTTCAGGAGTAAGTGTGCCAGACAGGTAGAGGCCAGATAGTACATGCCCGGACCGCACGCCCCGGGCAGCACTCAGGGACGTAATGGGGTGCGCTTGGTCAGGCGTAGCTCGGGGGTGGGGGGGCCAGGCCAGGGAACCTTTACCGACCCCCACCACTGGCGCCTGGCACTCACCCAACGTCACCTCGCATGCTGCAACTGGTGGGCCCGAAGCAGGGGGCCAGGAGGCAGCACAGGCCGCTACCTCAGTCACCTCAGGAGCCCCAGGATCTGCGGCACAGGAGACAGGGCAGTGAGCGTAGGGACGATTCGGTGAATCTCAACCCCCCCCCCCCAGGCCTCAGGAGGTCCAGGTGGCAGGGCAGGGAAGGCCCGCTCCACAGATCGAGACTTGGGCGGCAGCAATGTCCCCATCAAGGAGCACCGGATCTTCCAACTGCAGGGAACAGGGGACCAGATCAGGCCCAGGCCCAATCCTTGGTGGCACAGCCCTCGCCACTCGAATCAGCGGCTGTCTCAGAGGGCGCCCAGGGCGAGCCAGACAGCAACCGGTGGGCTCAGAGCAGAGGGCCAGGAGGCAGGGTAGGCCGTTACCTCCGCTGCGCTAGGAATCCCCAGGTACGCGGCACGGGACACAGGGCAGGTGGTGTAGGGGCGGCCGGGTGGGTCCCGCTCACGCAGGCCTCAGGAGGTCCAGATGGTAGCGCTGGGAAGGGCCCCCACCACAGGCCGAGGCGCAGGCGACAACGGTGCCTCCCTCAGGGAACGCCGGGTCCTCCTGCCACAGGACTCAGGGAATCGGGTCAGGCCAGGCCTGTGTCTGTGTGGAACAACAGTTAAGTAGAGGCGCAGCCCCCGCGCACGATTTAGCGGCTGATGCCGGGGGTAGCTGAGGGTAACTTTTAGTGCCATTCACCTCCCCTGGGCCGACTCGCAGATGACAGAGCATGACCAGGTGGGGGGACGGGGCAGGCACACGCACAGGCAGCAAGACTTACGGCTGGTCCAGGGCACCGTACACAGAGGCCCGAAGCCTCGGGGGTCACCAAGCCCACAGCAGAACACCGATGCTGGAGATTCAGGGCCGGGAGCGGTGTGCCGCCATTTTGATCCCTCGTGGAATGGCGAATGGTGCCTCGGTCGATAGGCTCCCTCGCAGGCTGCTTGGTCCAGAAAAACAGCAGGTAGGGAGCTCGTGACCCTAGCAAGCACGTTGAGGAGGTAATGGGGTTTTTGGGGCACCGATGGCAGCAGATCTCAACGCCGATGACGGAGGGGTCCAGAGCACTTTCAAAGTGCGACCGGCATCTTGACGCGTTGGCCCGAGACTATGACTTTTAAGAAGCCATAGTGGAACTTCTAAGATTTTTACTTTTTAGTGGGGCCTAACCCGAATGATTGCCTCACATGAATGTGGAACAACCACCATTTTTAGATGTGAGGTTGGGATTCATCGACTTACCTGGACAGCACTAGAGTGCTAACCTTACAAAGACTGTGTGCATTATTTGTTGGGTACTGTATTTTACTTTGTGTTCGTATATAAATAGTATTTATAAAAGCAACTATATGGTTAGACAGTCATTTATTGGGGATGGTGACGTGCTAGAGTTGTAAGTCTGCATACACCTTGCTTCTACTTCCCACCATTAAGCCTTGAATTGTTCGAGCAACGCTATTACAGACAGTCAAGCATTGAAGGGGCAGTACGTGGCCCAGTTACTCTGGATCCACAGTAGGCCAGGGACATCAGAAGAAAAAGGCCTCAACCACTAATTTGGGCCCAGTAACTCTTGCTTGCCCCGTGCCCCTTTGAAAGGGGCTCTTACACATACTTTTGTTCTAGCCCCTTCAATATGTAAACCTTTTGTTTCACTTGATCTCCTTCTACCTTCCTCTTCTACCTCCTGCCAATTAATCATTTTGCAAGTTTCCTTCTATTCTATGCATTCTATTTAACAACACATTCTTACCCTCCTTGTTTAAACGCCTGTCAGACATTATAATGATCCTGCTCTTGTCCTTTGTGTCCACTAAAGCTTTACTGCTTCCGCCGTCCCCACCTCACCTACCCTGCTTTGTTACTCTGATAGTATTAGTTGTGTTGTATAGCTGTTGTTCTATGTGATGTTGAGCAACATTGCATCAACATTTTTTATGTACAGTGCGCTGATACCGTTGGGTTGTGTGTGCTTTATAAGAATGCATTAATACATAGCAAATATACATGCTATTGAATTCCAGCTTTCAACACTTCAGAGGGGATGTGGTGTTCAGGTTATACCATGAATTAATGATTAGGCTTGCATGGATTGTGCTTCGAGTTATAGATGTGTTTATAGCCTTAGCTCTATGCGCTTTTGTTCTTAGTGGAAAATTACATCGAGACTTTGGCTGGCTTATGGCTTTAAGTAAAAATAGAATATAATCCTTAATAATTTACCTTTAAAATCCTAAAGCAATCAAATAAATTCAGCTGAAGGACAAATGCAACTATGACAATATTCAAAAGTTTCAGTCTCTAGTAAATGGACATGATTACTTACATAAGCATCCATATCAGAATCTTTATTCAGTCGTTTTTTGGATTCAGGTAGTTCATCCTTTCCTGGATCATTTGCTCTAGGGAACACACAAAAACAAATGGATTCGTCTGTAATAATTCTTGTAAATGTCCTACACAATCTATTCATTTAGTTAAACGAAAACAGTAGACGTATGAAACCCTATAAATGAGGTGCACATCCTCTTCAATCTCTTGTTAGATATCATTATTTACTCTGCATATAATAACTTACCTGCCTGTACAGCTTGGTTCTCCAGCACGTGTATCTTTCATTCCTATGCCATTTGGACAAGGCTGGGAATTCAAGGTAAAAACAACAAAAAACTTGCCAACCATGATAAATCTTTAAACAGAGCCAATCAATAGGGCTTCGTTTAATATTCAGTTGAGCTTACTTTCTCTCACACAGACTACTATAGCAATGATCCTACCTGCTAGCACCATCTTTGATTAGATTTTTAATACATATAATTCATCGACAACACCAGTGAATGGGCAGGGTGAAATCAGTTGAAGTTGAAACTATAAAATGTAGTATGGTGAAGACTACCTTTCAAGGCAACTTGCTCTTTGCTTGCACTGGATATTTTATAAACACCAGTGCCAAAAAGTAAATACAGGGGACGTGGCCAAGATGGTGGCGGAGTAGGACGTGCTGTGAGTCCCCTCCGCCGCCGGGCCCTACACAGCTTCGATTAGCATCGGCCCCGGGGTCCCCCTTGGGCTGCGGGCTGCTCCAGAGTGACCCGAGAGACGGTGGCCGCCAGCAGGGAACCTCCCGGGGCGGCGGAGCTGGATTGTGTCACTTGCAGCAGACGGAGGCATTAGCGGACAGTCGGGCCGCTACGCGAGCCCGCGGCGGCTCCAGGCCTGTGGAAGACAGAGGAGCGAAGGACAGCGGAGCCGCTCTGGGCGGCGTATTTGACGTTGCGGAGGCCGCTGGACCTCCGGTGGAGCCCGGACGCTGCCCGGACATAGTCGCCCCTGGAGAGGGAGGAGCCTAACGGTCGGGCGACCCAGACGCCGTAACGTGGCCGGCAGGCTACTCGAGGCCGGGGACTGCGGCCTAGCGCGGATAACGGAGGTGAGGCCCCCGACCTCACGCGACTGCTTGACCCCCTGGCGTGTGGCAGAACCTTAGGCACGAGCGGAGGGAGTGCTTCCTGGAGCGGCGGTGAGTGCAGTGGCCCCCGGCGGGGACAGGGAAGAGACTGGCTGGACACCTGGGTTGAGATCCCGGGCAAGGAGGCGAGGGACAGCGCTGGTGGCGGGTTCCCGGCTAGGTGTCCGGGTTGAAGACCACGGGGAAGCGCGATTCTTGCTGCGGACTCTGCTAGGCCAGGGCGGGCCACGTGGCGAGGTGGCCGGCTTGGGGGAGACGACATTGGCAGCGGGACGGAGGCTTCTTGTGAGGGTTTGGCCCCCCCCCCAAAGCGGGGGCAGCACACCGGCATTGAGCATTGAGCATTGAGAGCACGTGGTGGCTCGGAGTGGACAGCCGGGGGCTGGGAATCCATCAGCGAGGAGTCTGAGGCCTAGTAGGGGGACCGCTCGGCGCTGCTCCCTGGACCCATACATCGAGACGGACCCCCGAACTGAGCGATAACACTGCACGGGGGGCGAGTGCCCTGGCCACACAGGTGAGAGTGCGCCTGATTGGTGGCAGTGAATGCGGCGGACAACGGCCATGGGCGAGGATCGGACCACGTGGCGGCAGTAGCGAGAGACGGCGTCTGGGCAGGTGAAGGCAGGCAGCTCCTGACCCCAGGGCACTGCGGGGGAGAGCTGGATTGGGCAGTGGAGGTCTGCGACTGCGGACTCGGCTGTTTGGAGGCCGGGTGAGGACTACATACGTGCATTGCTGTGACAGGCCTAACCAATCGCCGCCTGAGAGGCCCCGCCATTGCTGGTTCTCCGCCCCATCCCCCCTGGGCGCGGGACCTGAGGCGCTGGTGCGCCAGGGGAGCGAGAAAGGTCGGATTGCGGGCTGGATCGGGTAGCCGTCGAGGACTGTGCCTGGGCTCGCTGTGGCCCTTATCAACATCGCGGCTGGTGGAGCTCCTGGCCGCTTATCTTCCCCTGTGCTGAACTTGCGCCGCTGCGTTCTCCCTGGCCGTAGGGGCTGAGCGGGGGCGACTGAGGCACCCTCTACTAGAAGTGACTGCCACTGCCTGTGCTACGACCTGAGACTGTACCGGGAACCCTGGGCCACCGGTGTGGGTACCCTCCCGAGCTCTTGTGTGGATCTAGCTGGTGGCGGAGGGGTACGGTTCGCGGTGCCCTGCCAGACACTTGGAGGGGGTCACGATGTCTAACGCTCTACGCAAGGGGAAGACCGGGAGGGATGGACAATCAATGAGCACTCAGCAACCAGCTTCCCCTGGCCCAAGCTCTTCTCCTAAATGCTCTGATGACGAGGCGCCGGCCACTAAAGCATTTATGACCGACCTCTTCAAGTCCATCAAAGAAGATATCTCAGACCTCCGAGCGCAATTGACTTCTGATCTTCGGGAGGTGTGGAGGGACGTGGACGCTGTGGGAGAAAGAGTAGCCACCCTCGAGGACCACGATCTCAGCATGGCAAATGACGTCCACCAGTTGCAACAAGATGTGCTGAGACTCACGGAACAGAACCTGGACCTGCAGGCCCATGCGGAGGACTTGGAGAACCGCTCTAGGAGAAACAACATTCGCATACGAGCGGTACCGTGCGATGGAGAAGCAGGGGACCTCCGCGGCTACGTCCAGGACCTCTTCCGCCAGATTTTGGACGACGAGGAGGTACATGAGATTCGAATGGATCGGATCCACAGAGTTGGTCTGCCACGTAGGGGTGGGGGTCCGCCACCGGACATCCTGGTGTGTGTCCATGATTTTCAGCTCAAGGAAAGAATCCTTAGGAAGGCACGTGACGCTCCCTCTTTGCAGTTCCGTGACCATCGTCCGCAACTCTATCAAGATTTAGCAGCGACGACCCTTCAGAAGCGGCGGGAGTTCAGGCCAGTCACGGCGTTCCTACGTGACCACAACATCTCCTACTCTTGGGGCCATCCATTCCGCATAGTCTTCCGTTGGCAGAATAAACTGGCGCAGATACGCTCGTTGCAGGTGGCAAAAGAACTTCTGGGCATCGGGGATGATTCACCGGCTTCGCGGGTAGGCAGCCTTTCACCGAGGCGGCAACACCGATCCTCCTCCTGGCACAGAGTGGGGTCGGCACCGGATCGTGGGCGGCCGGATCGAGCAACCAGCCTGCAGGAAAGAGGAGACGCGGTGGCCTCCGTTGCCTCGGCAACATTGACGTCTTCGCAGCAGAGCTCTGGAGCTGCCTGACTTGAGGGTTGCGGGCCTTATGGGGCCGGAGGGGCCCGCGTTCTTTGGTTCCGTGGGTATGCAAGTACTTTGTGAGAAGACGCCCCGGACCGAGGCCCTGGGAGACCCTCTTGAGGTCTTTCACCCCCCTCCCAGTGACTTCATGGTGCGCTGCACTGTTCTGGGATGCTTCGTTGAATCTGTTAAGTATCTATGTTTGTTTTTGTTCTGGGGATTGGGGTGGGAGGTGGGTCGTGGGAACTGTTGGGGGGGGTCTGGTTGGGAAGGGGTTGGGGGGTGTGGGGGGTGGTGGCGCCTGGTCTGATTGTATGTTGTGCTTTTCCACTTATGTGGCTGACCTCTTAGGGTTCCTACGTGACATGTTTAGCCGAGATTTGGTCAGTTGGGTGGAGTGTACTCCTATTTTCGTCCTGTTGCCCACTAACAAGCTTTCACGGTTCTATGGAGCAACAGTGGTGGGGGGTCAGGTGGACCGAGAGGATGAGCTTCTTGGAGGGAGGTGGGGTAAGATGATGTTAGCGTTGATTGGCTGGTGGTGGGTGATGGTATCCCAGTATGCCGCTTAGTATAGGGACGTGGAACGTCAAAGGTCTTAACTCCCCACAGAAACGCCAAAAGATTTGGAAATACATTACTGATCACAATTTGGATGTTGTGGGGCTCCAAGAAACCCACCTAGCACGTAAGGACGAGCTTCGGCTGCGTCATAAGCACTTCCCACTGATTTATAGGGCTTCCGCCTCCACCAAACATAGGGGGGTAGCACTTCTCTTTCGAGCTTCATTACATTTTCAGCCACTGGGGATTAGCGGTGACAAGGACGGGAGGTGGCTTATGGTTAAAGGGATGCTTGGTGGGGTGAAGTGTACCTTTGTGGTGGTGTATGTCCCCAATTAGGGGCAAAATGCCTTTCTCCGAGACCTGTTGGATAGAGCAGGGGACTTTGTTGAAGGGTTGGTAGTGCTGATGGGTGACTTTAATATGGTGTGGGATGGGGCCATAGATAGCTCGCGGATGCAGAGGGCGGGAGCGGGAGTGTTTTCATTGGAGACTCAGGAATTGATTAATGACCTAGGCTTGATTGATAGCTGGAGGGCCCTGCATCCCCTATCCCGCGACTACACGTTTTTCTCACATGTCCACCACTCCTACTCTAGACTTGACCATATTTTTACGAGCCAGGCACTTCGAGGGGACATTCGAGCAGCCAGTGTTTTCCCCCTTTCTGTCTCGGATCACAGCTTATTGGTTCTGACGCTTCTCTGGCCTTCTGGGGGAGATGGCGTGAGGAATTGGTATTTCCCGCCGGCACTCGTACGGGATGATGCCTCCTGTAGGGAACTGCGTAAGGCTCTGAGAGAGTTTCACACCCTCAATCCGGTCTCAGATACCTCCCTCTTTAATACCTGGGATGCATGTAAGGCCTCCATACGGGGCACGTGCCTACATCTCAACGCCAACCTTAATCGGTTACGGAGGAAGGAGCGGGAGGACCTTGAAGCGGAGCTGACCGCATTGGAGCAGGCCCACAAGGCCAATCCATCTAGGCTTACTCTGAGACCATTGACAGCGGTTAGGGGTAAATTGAAGGCGCACTATACTAACCGTGCTGAGCTTACGCTGCTCCGGCTGCGACGCACTTCCTATTCTCAGGGTAACAAGATAGGTAGCCATCTGGCGCGCCAATTGCGTGATAAACGGGAAAAGGAATATGTGGGTGGCATTAAGGACCCCTCCGGTACGCTTCACCATAGCGATGCTGACAAGGCACGCCTTTTTGGACGGTTCTATGAAGAGCTGTACAGGGGCGACTCCCTGGACCAGGCGGCGCAGGATCGATTCTTATCGGACCTCCCCATACCAAAGGTGTCGAAAGAATGGAACGAGTTACTAGCGGCCCCTATCTCTAGAGAGGAGGTGCTGGAAGCCATCGGGGAACTTAAGCTTCACAAGGCTCCTGGACCGGATGGCTACACTGCACTATTCTATAAATCCTTCGCTACGGAGCTTTGCAAGTTTTTAATACCCCTCTTTAACGAAATGGCTACCTCGGGACGGTCTTCGATATCTATGGCCGAGGCTAAGATTTCGGTAATCCCTAAACCAGGGAAGGACCCGTCCTGCTGCTCGTCCTACCGACCGATAGCGCTTCTCAACGTGGATGCTAAGTTATATTCCGCAATCCTTGCGCGCAGGCTTCGAGATCTGATGCCGACCATAATCCACCCAGACCAATCTGGGTTTATCAAAGGGCGTCAGACACACGATAATTTGCGGAGGGTGATTCATCTCATTGAGAAGGCCACGAGGTTTCGTCTCCCGGCGGTGTTGGTGGGGTTGGATGCGGAGAAGGCCTTCGATCGAGTGGACTGGTCTTTCCTGTTCCGCACTTTGGAGGCCTTTGGGTTTTCACACCAATTTCTCAACATGATACGCGCGAATTATGGCAACCCTTGCTCCAGGGTGATGGTAAACGGTCATCGATCTGCTAGTTTTGCGCACACCAGGGGTACAAGACAGGGTTGCCCCCTCTCGCCGCTGCTCTTTGCCTTAAGTATTGAGCCCCTAGCTATCGAGCTGCGGGAACAGGAACAGATACAGGGCCTCCCCTTCTCGGGGGAACAACATAAAATCTCCCTTTTCGCGGATGACGTGCTCCTCTCAGTTGGGGACCCGGCACACTCCCTGCCGCACATACAAACCCTGCTATCTGAATATGAAGCTGTAGCTGGCTTCAAAGTCAATTTTGATAAGTCCTATATCCTAAACCTGACGCTCCCGCCGGCGGAGGCCGAGGGCCTGCGGTCCATTACGCCATTGTTGTGGGCGACGACCTCTCTGCTGTATTTGGGAGTTCACCTAACACCTTCTATAGGCTCCCTTTTCGCAGCGAACTTTCCATCCACGTTACAAGCTGTGCGGAGGGAATTGAACAAATGGAAGCCGAAATACATAACTTGGCTGGGTCGGATCCACGCCATCAAAATGGTCCTCCTTCCGCGATTCCTGTACCTCTTCCAGGCCCTCCCAATACCGATGGAGGTGGATTTCTTCCAACGACTGAAGACCCTCCTCCTGAAATTCATATGGCAAGGCGGGCGAGCGTGACTTTCTTACGCGGTTCTGCGGCGCCCAAGAGAGAAAGGGGCAGTGGGCCTCCCGGACCTGCAGCTGTACTATAAAGCGGCGCAGCTGCGGGTCTTGGTGGAGTGGTCACAGCAGGAATCTGAAAAACACTGGCTGCACATGGACAGAAGTGTGGCAGGACGGGCGATTTGGGACCTGGCATGGAAGCCCAAACCCGATAGACCTAGGAATGCATACATCAGTACCCCCACGAGCACAGTCCTAAAAGTATGGGACACGGTAACGGGGGACGAACGCTGGACGACGTTCCCCTCCCCCTTCACCCCTTTACACTTCAATCCGGCATTCCCGCCGGCGCTCCAAGAGGGACCCTTCCGGCCATGGCGGGAGGGAGGTTGTAGGGCCCTTATGCATCTCTTTCATGGTAGGGAGCCCCTCACCTTTACGAATTGCATGCGGGATTACGGCCTACCACCCGAGGAACGTTATCGGTATGCCCCGGTGATTAACTGGGCAACTTCGCCTGGGATGAGAGAGGCCGCGACGAGACCTCCTTCGCAGTTCGAAGCCTTCTTACTGCGGACTGCCACGATGAAGGGAACGATCTCCTTCTTATATAAACTTTTGCTTGATACTATGACCTCTCCTCGTCCTCGCTATATGGACCTCTGGGAGAATCAGTTGGGTAGGGACATTGCGGAGACGGAAAGGAAGGCTCTCTGGCGTGACATTCAGTCTCACAACCACTCGGCGGACTTGCGAGATGCCCACTTCAAAACCATGTTTGACTGGTATCTCTACCCCTCAAAACTTCATCGCATATTTCCGGCGACCTCAGATCGCTGCTGGAGGAGCTGCGGTCTTCTGGGTGACTTTAGTCATATCTGGTGGGACTGTCCGATTATTAGACCGTTCTGGGCCGAAATCCTATCTCACATCAAGGAGATATTGGGGTACCCGATCCCGGATTCGCTATCCTTTGTGGTACTGGGTCTTCGAGACCCATTGTTGGATCACCAGACGACCGCAGATAAACGTATTTTGTGGCTGTGCTTGGGGGCAGCTAAATTAACACTGGCTGCGGCTTGGAAGAAACCGATGGCCCCGGCGGTATCATTATGGCATGCGAAGTTGTGGAGGCTGCTGAGCATGGAGAGAATGGCGGACATCTTTATGGGCAACTTTAAGAACTTTATGTTCCGCTGGGGACCCTTGGTTAGATTTTTGTCAAAGGGTCTGCCGTCGGCTGTCTGTCCACCGGCCCTCAGGGCACTTCACCTCTTCCAGGTCTGACCGCACGAATGCTGAGTATGTAGTGTGTGATATGATACAGATTGGCGCTGCCACCCGGGGAGGGTGGGAGGGGGGGGGGCCTTGGGGACGGGAGGATGGGGGGGGGAGTTGGGGGGGTTTGGTTTCTGTATTGCGGCACTGCAGCGCGGAGGATGGACTTTATAAGCTTGCATATACTTTGTGATACTTCGTAGGCAGCTTCACCTCCTCGAGGAACATGCGACAAGACATTAAGTGGCGCCTGTTGGCTGGAACTCTCCCAGTAATGTCATTGCAGACTTTTTGCTTCCTGGACTTTGTTGTTACAAATGGCTTTCAAGGTTGCCTCTGAGGCTCTTAAGAGCTCCTGTCTATATTGCTGTAACTTGCCGCTTCTTTGTATGTTTTCCTTTCATTCTACTTTGCAAAACTAATAAAATCTACTTTTACAAAAAAAAAAAAAAGTAAATACATGGGAGGCAGGAGACATGTTAGATCCAGGGTCTGTTTGTACATTGACATCCTGGCACTAATGCTTGCAAAATGAACACAAGAATTTTCATGTGACTGTCATGCAAATTTCTACCAACTATATCTTGACCATCAAAGCAGCAGCAATGTACTGTGAGGTCTACTCTACCTCTCCCACAGTATAACATTGGGTTTCCTTATTACATTTAATACGTGATAACTGTTGACTGAGAGCAGGTAGGGAAATCATGTTTAATGTATGAGGAATTGTAATTTAAAATCCTATTTCATGGTAAGGTTGGATTTGAAGTCACAATTCCGAAAGTGCCACTTTCAGAAAGTTGGTGTTTTCTTGTCCTAACCCTTTTGTGCCTGAAGCCTGTTCCTGGGTGACATGACTGGGTGTAGTTGCCTTTGTATATTCCTCCCAGTCAGCCACACAATAGAGGGACTAGGTGTGGCTGGATGGGCCATCTCAGGCAGGATGGGTTGGAGAGGGGGAAGAGTTGTGCCCTGTTCTCACACAAAGAATTTCACACTAGCTTATTGTGCATGCAGACAGACTAGTAGCAGAGTGGGGAGGCAGGACATTCCAGACACATCTGTGAGGGAAAGCCTTCAGCATTATCACACACTTCAAAGGAGGCAACAGGTATAAAAATAGGACGCACAGGCCCACTCTTCTGGTGACTTTCTGGACCTGCGGAAGTACTCTCAGAGGTCTGCCTACTGCTGTGTAGTTCAGAAGAACAGCTCTGCTGCACCAAGAAGGACTTCTTTGCTGCCTGAATCCTGCTCTGGGCCCCCAGTGGTCTGCCCTGTTGCTTGAGCCCTGCTCTTTTTCTTGAAGACAGGACTTCCAGAGTGATTCCAGGGGCTAGTTGGCTGGCCACCTGATCAGAGCTCAAGGGACAGAAAAGGCTTCAACCATCTTAAAAATGTGCCTGGACCATGCCTGAGTGAATCTTGACCCTCCATGTGGTGTCATTCCAGTCCTGGGCCTTTATAAGTGGTTCTAAAGGTGCCCAGGGAGCCCAAATCCAAAACTTGGGACATAGTCATTTTTGCCCAAAAAGTGCTTTGAGAACCGAGAGGAGACCAGGACCTATATGCTCATTGATCCCCCAAGGTACATCGTCGATTGGCCTGACTCCACAGCAGCCTCCTGCTACATTCTCCTTCACAGCAACAAAGTCCAAATATAGAAATCTTCATTGCAACTTCATCCAGCACCTTCTCGATGATGACTCCACCTCCTTGGACACCACCAGTTGTGTTTCCCCACTGAACTTTATCTTCTCAGAAGTTTTCTTCCCAAATTTCTTCTAAGTCCGAAGGCATGCAGAGACCAGAGCCAATGCACTTTGTGTATGTATCCCGCGCTCCATTATGGTCGACTAGAACTTTCAGCGGTTTCATGCGACTAGATGTCGGCGGTTGGCGCTTTGATTTTTTCCACGTTAAACTTTAAAATGTTATATCTCAGTTTTTACTGCTTGGATCTTTGTTGTTTTGGTGTCAAATAGTTTATTAAAATGTACTTTTTTTTTACGAAAGTGGTATGTGATTTGTTTTGTGTTGTGCTTCCACTTTATTACTGCATACATTCTTTACACATTGCTTGACTGCTTTTATGCAACCCTACCAAAGGGTTAAGCACGGGTTAATTTAGTTACTCTTTTTTGGTGGTTCACCCTGGCAAGAATTGTGGATGTTGCATGAGAAGGGCTCACACCCCCTCTCTCCTCAACCAACAATCCAACTTATCACAATCAGCAACAGAACAAATGCTCCTCTCAAGACAACCCCTCTGCTTGATTGCATCCTTCCTTCTCAGGCTTTGAAAAGCCTGGAAGTCTGGGACTCGTATGCAGTGACCTGTGAGAGAATCTGGGCTGACCTGTCAGGAAAGGAATTACGCAGCTGGCTAAGAAGCCAGACATTACCTGGGCACTGCCCTAAACTGGCCATCCCCCTTGAAAGAAGATAGGAAAGTTCAGAACTTTCACGCCAATGACATGGCTCTTGATCCCTTGAGTTAGGGCTGGCTGTCCAGATTTTGAATCCTTCTGAACCACCTCTGTAACCCATACAGACCTGGAGAAATTCCAGTTTAAAGCAGTGCGTGTCCTGAACGATCAATATCCAGCAAAATAGGTTCAGCCTCAGGGTCCAGTGGGTGCTCCCAGTCCCTTCTGCACCACTGCTACCAAAAAAGCTTACATTTCACCAGCAATTTTGGACACTAAAGATAGCTGCCTTCTGGGGGGACGGTGAAAGTAAGTTATGACACACAATCACATCTAAAAAACTGAGAGGAGTTTGGACTTTAACTGGTCTCTGAAAAAATCAGGCTCTGGTCACTGTATTCTTGTTTTTTTGAGTCAAAAGAGGTTTACTTATTGTTAAACCTGGAAACACTGCATCTGGGGCCTCAGCCAACTGAGTTGCTCAGAATTAAACAGATTGTAAGAAGCCCGTTCTATATATAGTATACTAAAAAGAGGTTTACAGTGCAAAGAGTCCAGGTATTCCCGTAAGAGTGAACAGTGGCTTACTCCAGCAATCCCAAGGTGCTCTTTAAGGGGGCAGTGTGGTCGAGCAGCTTTAGGCTTATCAGAGAGAAGTATTAGACATTTGAAGGAGAAGCCGCCTTCCACCTTTCATTGCTGGCGGTGTCTCCTCTCCTGTTCTGCCTGCCTGCACCCTCTAGGGAGTGCCTCAAGACCCTCTACCCACCACCCGACTACACTTGCCAGCCAGACCAGACTAGATTTCTCATCAGCCCCGGAGGAGGGCCAGCTTTTAGTCACTTTTTCACACCTGCCGGAGCAGGATAAAGCTCACCTGCGGCTCCCACATCGCGGGATGTGCACGGGTGGAGCCTGGGCCAAAGGTGTGCCCATTCACGCCTGTGAGAGCCTGGAGGAGGCTGGGGTGGGCCACTCCTCTTCGTCTGACCCCCTAGGTTAAGGTACTGTACCCCTGGCCCTTGTGCTGCCTACTGTCCCTGCCCTAAGAGCTGTCCTTGCGCTACCTGCTGTCCCTGCCCCTGCGTTGCCTCTGCCCCTGTTCCTGCGTTGCCTGCTTTCCTGCACTTCCTGCTGTCCCTGCACTGCCTGCTGTCCCTACCCCTGTGCCGCCTGCTGTCCCTGTGCTACCTTCTGCCCTGTCCTTGCGCTCCCTGCTTCCCCTGCGCTCCCTGCTGTCCCTGCACTGCTTGCTATCCCTGCGCTGCCTGCTGTCCTTACCCCTGCGACTTCTGCTGTCCCTACCCCTGCGCCACCTGCTGTCCCTACCCATGCATGAAAATGGGACGTGTCTCCGACCCAGACCAAATGCACAGCAAAATGTGCCTCCTCGGTGCTGCTTGCTTCCTTTTTAAACCATTTGAACTCATTTTCTTTATCTTTGTTCTCATCTGTTTATTGCAACTCGTTTAAATTATCATCCCCTTTTGACTTCATGTGCCTTTTTCCAGGTTTCTAATGTTCTGCCTGTGCCACTCCGTGCCTCTCGAAAAAACATGACTAATGCAAGATTTCGTAAAAAGCAGTGTTTAATTAATTAGAACCCAATGCATTTCGGGCATACATTGCCCTTCTTTGGGGGTCACTGTGGATAAACAAAAAAAACAAAAAAATCCCATCAATATACATTATGCTGCATCTTCAAGTTTTAACCCACACTAACATTTCTTTGTAAAGCATTTTTATCTTTACTTGAACAGCACACTCCATGAATATGCTATCTCCCTCTCCCCGTTCTCAATGAATGCTCATCACTCAAATAGTAGCTCACCCTCCCTCTCCTAATTAAACAGCCAGCGATCGGTCATAGCGGTAAAACTCAGTGTTCCTCTTTCATTTATCACAATGTTCCTTGGCTCTCCCCGTGCTTCACATGTTAACTAGCATTTTATTTTACACTATATTAATTTAACCCTTTATTCACACTCATAAATATGCACGTACCTGCCAAATATCGTTTAAAAACCGCCCGTTCTCTTCTTCATTCTCAAACAGCATCATTCCTCCCACAATCCCAGCATCATCAACACCTCCAGCTCCAAAGCAATGTTCCCGGACATATGGAAACACGCAGATGCCATGGCCCTCCTAAACAAAACCTGCACTTACCCCCAACAATATAAAAAATTATCATCCGATCTCCCATCTCCCCTACCTGTCCAAACTTCTCGAGAAAGCCTTCAACCAGCAGCTCACTAAATTCCTGGAACAAAACCGCCTACTGGACGCCTCTCAATCAGGATTACATGCCAACAACTGCACTCGAGACTGTGTTGCTTGCTGCCACAGATGACGTCAGAACACTCCTCGACCATGGAGAACCTGTGGCTCTGATCCTCCATGACCTCTGCGCAGTGTTAAACACAGTCTCCCACAACACCCTGATCAACAGACTACAACACAGGCATACAGCAAGACACCCTGAAGTAGATTGCCTCCTTCCTTACAGGATGCACACAGAGCATCCAACTGCCACTCTTCACCTCAGCACCCAAAGACACCAGATGCGGTGTGCCACAAGGATCATACTTCAGCCCCACCCTGTTCTGTTCAACATCTACTTGACCCCCTCACAGATGTCAGATCGTACGGACTCAACATAATTTCCTACGCAAACGACACTCAACTGAACCTCTCGACACCGAGGACTCCTCCAATGCCAAAACCAACATCTGCAACTCCATGACCAATGTTCTCAAATGCATGGGAGACAACTGCCTCCAACTCAACTCATACAAAACTGAGGTACTGATCTAAGGGAAGAACACCTCTGAATGGGACCACAGCTGGTGGACTGCAGAACTTGGACCCGGGCAAACACCGACCTACCATTACTGCAAGCTCGGCATCATACTCAAGTTCCAGCTTACCATGTCTCCTCCTGCTTCCACACACCTCCTACTTCTCAAGCTCTGCAGAATCTTCATATTGATCACAACCAGAAAGACTGTCGCTCAAGCCCTCGTCACCAACCACCTCGACTAGAGCAATGCCCTTTACTCTGGCATCTCCACCCAGCACCTCACAAGACACAAGAGCATACAGAACGCTTCAGCCAGACTAACCCTGGACCTCCCCAAACAAAATCACATTGCCCCCACCTGAGAGACCTCCTCCATGACCTGGGACCTGCTTATCTCAACCATCGATGGAACTTCCACCAACCCGCTAGACATCTGCGCTCTTCTTCACTCGCCTTCGCACCCCCCCCCCCCCATATCTGTAGGAGTGGGGGACGCGCCTTCTCCTACATCGCTGCCAATACCTGGAACAACCTTCCACCCCTGCTCTGTGCAGCTCCCTCGCTGGCAGACTTCAGAAAGACTCAAGACCTGGCTCTTCAACGCATTCACAGTGCCATATACTCCTAGGGGGACAGTGTTGCACTACAAATGCAGTTTGATTGATTCATACACACAGTCAATAAATGATACACACAACTCCATAAGGAGATTCATTCCAATTTATAAAAAGAACACATATCTCTATATAACTTTATGTGCCAAGGCCATCAAAATCAGGTATGTTTCGATGTATGAATTTTCAGTTTCTAAAAATGAACACAGTGCAATATCTGAAGCAGTAATGTTATCCTATGGAAGAAAAACATGAACTGCATTCAGGCACTTCACGGCAACTTACAGGACCACACCAACAGGTCACCTCCGGAAGCTCTGGTGCGTCCGGGTGCAGAGATGCGTTTCAGCATTTGGTGCCCAATGTTATCCTATGGGATCGGTCCGGTCGAAAAGAGGCTGCAGGTTTGGACTGGGAAACCAGTCAGGCTGTACCCACAAGAGGGCTCAGGTTTCACAGTGCTCATGGATGTGGAGACACCTTTGGTCCACTACCACTCGGGCCAGGGATAATGGGTGAAGAAGTGTCTTGAGGAGTCAAGTTTTTCATAGCCGAGTCACTTGCGGTCGGGGAGGGGGGCTGCAGGCAGCATCGAGGAGTCCCCTCCTGGCAAACCCATGGTGGGCTTCTTCTCTGGAGGTCTGGGGGACCACCTGGCACCGTTGGACCACTTCAACTTGGATTTGGAGCGATGGGCTCTGTGTTTACACACCCTAGAGACCTCACAGTTCTATCTTTGGTACCTGCAGGGTGCCGGGCACAGCTCCGATGCCAAGTGCTGGTAGTCCTCCCAAGCTTTTGGAGGCAAAGCAGCTTACAGGATGAGTCGACTTTGGCGCAATTGTTGGGAACAGCGAACAGGCCTGCAAGGTTGGCATTAAGTCAGTTGCTTCTTCCACAGTTCTTACTTTTCCACAGCTCTTCAGTCCTTCTTTTAGATTGGCAGAATATGATTTCCTGGTGCCAAGGCCTCCCCTAAATACACCATTTAAGGGCGTTAGGGAAGTGAAGGGTAGTAGCCAATGGGCTACTTAACCCTGGGGTCACTACGCCCCTGTAGGACCACATGGCAGACTTCTGATTTTTGTATTCACTTCCGGTAGCCCACCGTAGGGGTAGAACTATCCTGAAGGTGAACACGCCTCTCTGACTACTAGTTTTCCATCCGGGCCAGGCACTAAATGGGCCCTGGACATGGGGAGGAGGGTGGAGGGGGGTGGCATCCTCTTCCGTGAGGGAAGCCAGATTCGCATACCAAAGGCAGTGGGACCTTTGAAGCTCCTTGCCAAGGAATGCTAACTCACGTGTCATCCTGTGGGAAAAAGTGTAAACACTCTCTGACCGAGCAGGCTTTTTTTCCTGACCTCCTGAGAGCAAAGGCCCTCACCCCTTGGGATAAGAAACCCATCTGTGGTGGCAGGCTGGCTTGGAACAGTCAGTCAGCACATTAGTAGTTGGAAGGTTTTCAGAGGGACCTCTAAGGTGCCCTCTGAGTGCATGTATTAATAGAACCAAAACTAGAATTAGTGTGGGTTTATTAAAATGGCTTTCCTAGTCACTTGTACTGGCAATAATAGAACTGAGCGATACAAAAGGGGATGATGGATGGAGCGTTTGAGCAAATCAAACACTCACCCCCAGTCAACTGAACTGGGTTTAATCCATCACCATTCTTTAGCCCACTCAGCCACCCCAGTTCAGACATGGCCATATGCAAATCAGTCTGACCCTGTGCCTCATGGGAACAGTCCAGCCCGAACTGCCAAGCCATGTCTTCCCTGGACCGGAAAAAAGCATCCTGGGACCGGTTTCGGATTCATAATCCTCATCAGCCAGGCTATCTTGAATCCAGTGGCCAAGTGAGCAAGGGACTCACGTCTGAGAACTGGCCAGTATAAGAGCATATCTGCTCATGCAGATATGTCTACACATGTAATATAATGCACCCTGCCTTAGGGCTGTAAGGACTGCTGTAAGGGTGACTTACAAATTATATATGCAGTGTTAGGAGACATAGCACATAGGAGTGTGACATGTCGTGTTGTTACTTTTTAGAGCCCCTTGTCATGCAGCCTGCAGTGGAAGTCTGTATGAGTTTGGTGCTGGGCCCCTTAGAGTCGCACAAGATAGACTGTAGTTCTTAGGGTCCCTCTTTAGTACCTATGCCGTAGGTACCAGAGGTACCACTTACTAGGGACTTACATAGATACTAAAGGCCTGGTCACCATGGGATCAAATGATCAGTTGTCGTGTTTTGAGGAAAGAACACTGGCAGTGGGGACCTGTTTAGCAGGTACCCAGTGCACTTTAGTCAAAGTTGCATCAAATACTAGGCAAAAAGTGGAGGAATACTGCAACAAAAACCCAGTTTCCTTTACCCAGCACTAGAGACTACAGATATATCAAAGCAAATTTGTTCCTTTTTAAAAAAAAAAAAACACTTTTTTTAAATTCCAATATCAACTTTGGTATATCAGTACAAGAGCATCCGTAATTAATGGAACATATGTACATATAAAAAAGGAAGAAAAAAGAATAATAAAGCATTTAAAAGAATAAATCCTACCAGTGACAGAAAATACGTAATAAAATACCAATGTACAGCGCATATCGATACTGACCGAGGGAAAAAAAAAAGGTAAAAGGGAGAAAAGAAAGAAAAGGGAAAATCAAAACATAATCAATACTCCGATGTCCTTGATTTATACCTGGAAGCAGTCCATTCTAGTTTTCCAGTCTATTACTGGGGCCCAAATCCATTTCACTCATTTTCTAGCTTTTCATTCTTTCTTTTCATACAGGCTCTTTTCCAAATTGTACATAGCTAAGAGGCGTGATAACCATTGTTGAAAAGTGTGGGGGTTGGGGTCCACCCATGCAGATGACACACAGATTCTTACCGCAGCCATGGCAAGAAACAGAAATTCCCTGTGGGTTATCATTGCTCCGTTTCTAGCCACACCTAAAACTATCAATTCAGCAGATAATATTATTTGGATCCTCAGAGTTTGCCCCATAAAATCCTATATAGCCCTTTTAAGGGGTTCCAGGGCAGGGCAAGAGGCAAACATGTTGACGAGGTCTGCCTCATCGCTTTGGCAGCGGGGACATAGAATACCCTCAGTACCGCCCCATTGGGCTATTTTGGCTGGGGTGTAATAAAGCGAATAAACAGTTTTGTAATGTTGTGCTTGGAGGCTCGCTACTCTTAAAACTGTGTAACCCAAGTTAAGCGATGCTTTAAACTCGTCCCCTTCAATATTCAGCTACTGCTGCCATTTCTCCGAGTATTTTTCTAAATTATTGCTCTGTAGTTTGCTCAGCTCTCCATAGATCTGGGTGATAGTACACCTGTCAAGGTTTCTGACCCCTTCCATGACTGAATCTCTGGTAAAAGCTCTCATTCCCCCTTCTTCCTTACTATAAGGGACCGAATCTGGAGGAATTAAAAAAACTCCCTGCAATCAAGGTTATAAAGATGTCGGGCTTTCTCAAATTATATTATACCGTCTGAGTCAAAGAGGTCTCTGATTGTTTTCACCCCTAGAGCATCCCACCGCCACATAATTCCATCATGAAAAATCTCACGTAGTGACGGATTCCCAAATAAAGTGGTATAATAATTTATTATTCCTAGCCCCAGCCTTTTTCCTGACACCAGTCCAAACTGCTACTGCTGCACCAAGAGTCTAAAAAGTAACTTTTTTTTTATAATAGCTGGCTTCACTGAACTTCAAGAGCCAGTTAGGGGCTTCTTTTTCTAGGAGTAGTTCATATACATCTGGGGGAGGGTCATCCCTCCACTGGTCAGCGACCTTTCCACCCAACAACCAGCAAATATATTTAATCAACGTGGCATAATAATGCATTTTTAAATCAGATACCGCCGAGCCCTCTCTCTCCCTAGATAGACATATATCTAAGTGCTCTTTTCGTCTTCCCTTGAGCCCAGATGAATCGATGAATCATTCTCTCCATGTCCTTAAACCAATGATTTTCAAATTTCAAGGGTATCGTCCAGAATAGATATAACATTTTCAGCAGAAATATCATTTAAATGATATTACAATGTCCCACAATCGAGAAAGGCAAATTATTCAGCCTGTTAAAGTCTCTCTTAGATTTTTGAATCACGGGGACAAGGTTCTTCTCAATAATCTTACTTAATTCTGATTTTTTCATTTTTTTTTTTTTGTAGAGTTTTATATAGCGCGAACTAGACCCGAACCGAATCAGGTATCAGCGCGCTTTACATAGCACCGGTTACGTTACAAGAGGACACACATTCATTTCTATTTTTTATTTTTTTTTATTTTTTTTTTGTTAGGCACGGGGAGATTAAGTGATTTGCCCAGGATCACAGGATGTTTGGCGTCGTTACCGAGACTCGAACCCAGTTCCTCCAGGTCCGAGGTCGAGCGCCCTAGCCGTTACGCCAACTCCTCTCCTAATGACTCTGAGATAGGTAGCGGACTCAGTCACTCTTGGATCCACCATAGAAATCCTATCATTAACTACAATTTGGGTCTTTCCGCAATTAAGTCAATAACCAGAAACCATCCCAAAGCATTCCGCCTCGTGCTCTATTTCTGTTAAAGCCACGGATTGATTTGCAGCAGTTATTGCCAGGTCATCGGCATATCCCAAAATCTTAGTTTCGAATCCATTAAATCGAATAGGAAGGATACCTTTGTTTGCCTCAATTCTCCTAATCAAAGGGTCAATATAAAAAGCGAACAGGAGGGGAGAGCAGGGACACCCCTGCCTCGTCCCTCGCATGATATCAATTGTGTCACTTTGCCCCCCCATTATTTCGGAGTCTGTTCTTAGGATTCTTGTATAATGTTTGAATAGCTTTGATGAACCCCCTTCCTACCCCCGAGTTCTCAAGTACGGCCCAAAGATAGCCCCACAAGACCCTATAGAGCGCTTTCTCTGCGTCCAAGAGTATAAGCGCCATAGGATCTCACGTGACAGAGGTACCGTCAGAGTGCAGACTCTGCGGATATGTTCGGCTATACCTCTACCAAGCAAATTTGATCCACTGTATTATTTTGTCTTAAATCTCTGTCCCACTGACTGAGACTTTTGCAGTAAACACTGTAGTTAAACTTGGGTGTCTTTCAATCACCTCGACTTGACCTGAGTAAGCAATGGGGCTAATGCTATTGAAACTCCATGGTCAAGACTATAAACATGTTTGCAGTGGTCTTGGCACATAAAGGTATTAGTATGGTCTAATTTTTCATGTGTCTTCTATTTTTCCCTGCTCTTTTTACATATTTGTAAATTAAAAGCCACATATGTCTTTGAAGATACTGCATTGGTTGGATATGGATTTCATTGATCGCTATGTACTATGTCATTCTATATCTCAATTTCTTACCCCTCCTGCCCTCTTTGAGTATGTCTTAACTTTACTACCTCTGGAAGGTCAGCTACCTAAGGGAAGAGACTTGGTTATACAATTGGAGTGCAAAAGTATTAGTGGCCCTGCTACAAGAGTGGTAAACAAAAGAACCCACACAACATATATCCCATTTAACAATTACTGACCCAAAAACCTAAGAAAAGGCCCAATGGTCATGATCCAACAGCAAGTGGCATGAACTCAAACAGCATGGTGTCACCACAACTATTCCCTTAACTTAAAACATATGCCTCGGTGGGTCTGGTTCAACCTCCAGGCAAACCAGACTGAGTCCCACTTAAAGCAAACCAAGTGATGTGCTTCCTGAAGAGATAAAGGTTGGTGGATAGGCCAGGAAGGCTTAGAGACTCTGAGACTCCTAGTGAGTCAGAAACTCTCAAATTTGTGAAATATTCCAGATAGTCCATAATCTACTCGCACCCTCCAAGCTGCAGATGGTGATGGAAGGTTTTCAAGAATAGGATGACACATTTGCTATGTTCATCATTGATAAATTATGCAAAATCTTTTTTTACTCTTACAAGAAGGTCACTTTAGTTTTGAGAAGTCGTAATCCCCACAAATCACCTCACATTCCTCCAAGGAATCTCCATTAGTGAATGGGAGAGGTACTTGCAGGCCTTGAATCCCACACTAGCTTTAATTTATTCAAGTTGTATTGATTTATTCATTGTCAGCAATACCTTTCTATTTAACCTGGGACATCTATAGACCCCGTGGGGACCATGACTGTTTAGACACAACTTCCCCTTCAGATACTTTCATCCTAATTTTCATCCTGATGAACTCCCATGATCACTTGCTTGAGCGAAATGATAAACACTTACCAAGTGGGGTAATGAGGTATTTGGAATCTTAGAAAATACCTATATTAGTCAGAACTTTGGATGTGTTTGACTAGCCCGCTACCTAATACTCTTGCCACGTGTTCCAGCTAGGATGAAATCATTTTTTGTACCACTTATGTCACTTATCACTTGAGTTTTTTTTTCTCATGTGTCGAATGCTCCACTGTTTACTAGTGTGGTCTATTTATGCATTTCCATATGCTTCATTTTTTTTTATTAAATCTGTTTTATTGGTATTTTTAGGTTACATTAAATATTACATTGGAAGCATCAGCAATTCAAACACGATGGTATAGGCATATCTGTCATATAAGCATGGTCATAACAAGGTATTACGCTATGTTTACAAAGCTACAGACGTGTGACAAGTGAGACATGAAATATTCGCCTACGATTGACCAAACCATGATGCTCTTGTCTGATTGCGAACTCCGGGACTGTTCATAAGAGCCAGCACGCTGGACTCTCACCCAACCGCATGAGTCAGGAAAACCCTCCAGCTTGAGCATACAAACAGATGATATGCGTCATGAAACAGAAAGAGAAAACTTTAACTACAGCGACAAAACCACAATCAGATTACAATCCTCCTTCCACCCCCCCTTCCTCTCTCTCTCCCCCCCCCGCCCCAACCCGGGGCCCCCAACTCCCCCTCCTCCAGAACATGCGCGCACCCTATGGCCACTGATATGACCGCCGTCATGTCTCATTGGAGCAGGCACTATACGTAGCAAGTGAATTCGGCGGGGGAACAGCCTGTGGTATGCTCCCATCCTCATGTGCGTCCCCTGACCCCTCCGTGCCACCCGCGTCTCCCTCTCCATCCAGCCGCTGCAATGTAGTAAGCATATGCTCCCAGCATTCTGCTATGGGTTCCTTCCGAAGCCCCAGGGTTTCCTCCCGAAGCCCCAGGGTTTCCTCCCGGCGTATGGCTGTCCACTCTGCCCGGGCCCACGCCTGGAGGGAGCAAGTCCACGCCCGTACGTGTGGCGGGACGCGTGCTTTCCACCTCCTCGTGAGGAGGCGCTTCGCTACCACGAGCCCCAGGTCAAGAAAGCGGGACAACACCTTGTCCTTGGGGGGGTCTCTTGAAGTGGTGTAAGATATATTCGGGCCAGTCAAAGGGAATAGTGCGGTGTGTGCATCTTCTCAGCAGCTCGCTAATGGTGCTCCAGTAAGTGCCCAACCCAGGACAGCTCCACAGTGCGTGCAGGAGTCTCGCTCCCAGCTCATTGCACCTGGGGCAGAACGCATCTGTACGACAGAAGTACTTGTTGATCAGCTCAGGCGTGAGGTAAGCCCTGTGGACAATGAAAAGCTGAATCTGGCAGAATCGTATATTTCTGGGGATGCGCACCGGACTTTTAAGGAACCTTTCCCACTCTTCCCACTTGCCTCCGAGGGGGCCCAAATTAGTTGCCGCATGCTCCCTTAGTGATGCCGCAAACCAGCGAACCAAGTGCTTGCCCCGTCCCATGACATGGAGATACTGCAGAGTTAAATGCTGTTCAGGTTCTGTCGCTACGTCCCCCCAACTGGCAGACAACTTCGCCATCAGTGAACGGTGCATTAAGAACCCCCCAGGAGGAAGCCCCTCCACTGTTACCAGTGTTTCGTACGCCACGAGTGCCCCATCTCTATAGAGATCACCAAGCGTCTGGATGTCAGCCTCCCGCAACTCCGTGAGTATGCAAGATGTAAGCACCCCCTCGCCACAAGGAGAGCCCTCCTGTAGTATAGCAGGCGTGTAGGGGACCGTGCTACCGGTAAGACGCAAGACTCTTCGGTAGCACTTGTATGTCACTGACAGCAGAAGCGGGGTGGGGCGCTCTATCGGGTGGAAAAGCTTGGTTATACGTGCTAGTGAGAACGGCAGCAGCACTGTAGCTGTATCTTCCCTACCTTTATCAATCAATCAATCAATCAATCATGCCATTTGTATAGCGCACTACTCACCCGGGAGGGTCTCAAGGCGCTTGGGGGGAGGGGTATGCTACTGCTCGAACAGCCAGGTCTTGAGTTGTTTCCTGAAGGCGAGATGGTCCTGGGTCAGCCGAAGGTGGATGGGGAGGGAGTTCCAAGTCTTGGCAGCCAGGTAAGAGAAGGATCTTCCTCCGGCGGTGGCTCTTCGGATGCGTGGTACGGCTGCGAGGGCGAGGCTGGTGGACCGTAGCTGGCGGGTGGGCGTGTAGAAGGTCAGGCGGTCGTTGAGGTACTTGGGGCCCAGGTCGTGGAGAGACTTGTGTGCGTGGGTGAGGAGCCGGAACGTGATCCTCTTATCGACGGGGAGCCAGTGCAGGTTCCTCAGGTGGCTGGAGATGTGGCTGCGTCGGGGGACATCCAGGATGAGTCGGGCGGAGGCGTTTTGGATGCGCTGGAGTCTTTTCTGTAGCTTGGCTGTGGTTCCGGCGTAGAGGGCGTTTCCGTAGTCCAGTCGGCTGGTGACAGTCTTCCTGGTCTCGGTCCGCAAGCAAGCGGGCGACCCATTGCAGCTGCGCAGCTAGGTAGTAGTGCTCAAAACAGGGGGCAGACAATCCCCCTTTATCAGTGGGGAGGAAGAGTTTCGCTAGCGCCAGCCTGTGCCTAGAGGTGCCCCAGATAAAGTCCTGCAACAAGGAGAAGAAGGAAGAGGGGATAAATAGAGGCAGATTGACGAAGTAGTACAGGAGTCGGGGGAGCATGACCATTTTGGCAAGAGCCACTCTGCCCGTGGTTGTCAGCGGGAGCGTGGTCCAGAAGCGTATCTGAGACCTGAGTGCTGCAACTGCCCTCCCTAGGGTCCCGTCAAAGAGGTCGGCCGGGCGGCGGTATGTCTGGATCCCTAGATACTTAAAAGTGTCCGCTTTCCATTGGACTCGCTTGCCCTCGAGTTGATATCCTGGGTCTGCGGATCCTTCACCGAATGCCTAAAGGCAGGATTTACCCGCATTTACTTGGAGTCCCGAGACATCCGCGAACGTCTGCAGCAGCTGGGCCAGCTGTTCCGGTATGCATTCCACATCTCTCAAAAACACCAGCAGATCGTCTGCATAAAGCGTTACCTGGTGGATTGCATCTCTCAGCGGGCTGCCATTGCCCAACGTCTGCCGGATGGCCGCAGCCAGGGGTTCGATAGCCAGCGCAAACAGCAGCGGGGACAGGGGACATCCTGACAGGTGGCCCGGCCCACCGCCACCGCCTCCGAAATGTAAGGGCCCAGGCGCACCCTAACTACGGGGTTCTTTTATAAAAGATCAACCATTTGCAGAAATTCGAAATCGAGCCCATAGCGCGTCAGTACTGCCGACAGATAACCCCACTCCAGGCAATCGAACGCCTTCTCCAGGTCTAATATCAGGCACCCTGCCCTGGGCCATTCCCTCGAGGCCTCAGCTGCCACTCTGAAATATTGCCTAAGGTTCAAGGACGTGGATCTCGCAGGCACAAACCCGTTCTGGTCGGTGTGAACTAGGTGAGGGACCACCGGCGTCAACCGCTCCGCAAGTATCTTAGCGAAAACCTTATAGTACATGTTAAGCATCGCCAGTGGTCGATAGGAGCCCAGAACTGTGGGATCCCTGTCCGGCTTAGGCAGGAAAACCAAAAACGCTTCCCGCATAGAGGGGTGATGCGAGCCCTCTTCTATCGCCGTAGCATATACTTTGAGGAGTAATGGCGTCAGGATTTCCCGGTGTGCTTTATAGTATTAGGCAAGCAGGCCATCCGGCCCGGGGTTTTCCCGGATGCCATAGATCGAATTGCCTCTCCTATCTCTTCCAGTGTGAGAGGTACCCCAAGTGCGTCTCTCTGTTACATCAGAGGCTACGGGTAAGTGGATAGAGCCTAGGAACCCCTCCAGAACATGCCTGGGGCCAACACCCCGCGGCCTATACAGCTGCGTACAGTGCTCAGTCAAAGCACGGTGAATTTCGCGCTGGGTATACACCATCTCTCCCCTCGATGTACGTAAGGCATCTATCGGGGCACCCCGCCCTTCCCGCTGTATCAGCCAAGCCAGTAGTCGGCCCGTTCTATCCGCCCTGTCATGAGTTCTGGCTGTGTGTGCTGCATAATTGTGACATCTTAACCTCTCCAGGAGCACCGACCGCATGCCTAGTGCGAAGGTCCCCCAGCTTACACGAGTGCTCTCCCACACCCTCCCCCTCATACTGCAGGAGTTCCATTTTCAGGCGCGCCAGTGAGGTGGAGAGCATTTTGCGTATATTCCACGTGGCCCCCATGCTATGCCCCCTGACAGCTACTTCGTGTGCATCCCACTCTACCATGGGGCTGCTCGCAGTCCCTTTATTGGTATCAAAGTAAGGGAGAATGGCCGTGCCTAATGAGGAGCGGAATTCCATGTCCTCCAATGCAGATGGCTGTAGCCGCCACGTGGGGACAGGTTGGAGGCCTGCCTCCCAGCTAATCTGAAACCACAGGGGGTTATGATCGGAATGTGTTCTCCCCAGGTATTCTGATTTTGCAATAAGGGGAAGCAGGGACTGGGTGCCTACCATTCTGTCCAACCTAACATGCAAATCGTGGACTGACGAGTAGTAGGAGTAGACTCTGTCTAATGGGTGCTGTACGCGCCATATGTCATGTATCTCCCAATGTGACAGCCAGCTCTGGAACGCCTTGCATTGGACGCCACCGCTGCAGCTCGGAGGGGAGGGAAGGATCGGTCCAGGTGTACATCCAGCACCATACTGAAGTCCCCCCCAAGCAGCCAGGGAAGGCCAGCGTACAGATGGAGGACCTGGTTCAAGTCTGTTAGGAATGATGGTTGTTCTGTGTTCAAAGCGTAAATTAATCCTAGGAGGACCTCCTGACCGTTCAGTTGCCCCCGCACCAGGGAGTACCTGCCCTCTTGGTCCACCCTCGTTGCCTTGCAAATGAAGGGGACACCTGCCCTTATCCATATCAGGGTGGCCCGCACATGCGCACAAAAGACCGTACCATGCACCTGCTCCCTCCAGAGTCTGCGGAGCTTATCAAGTTCTGTTTGGGTCATGTGGGTCTCTTGTAGGAGGGCAATCCCAACACGGTGCCGCTGCATGTATGAAAAGATAGAGTAACGATTCAACGGCGTGTGCATACCACGTATGCTCCAAGTCACTATGTTAGTGTGCGGCATGTGTCCAGATGTGTCACACCAGCATGGGGCAGGGGAGCCGCCTCGGGGAGGGGGGGACCTGAGTTGCCACCCAGGGAGGGAGTGTCTGTGCGCCGCAATTTAAACATAACAACATCTGCAAACAATGCAACTGGTGGGGCGAATTCCCAACGGGGCAAATGTCAAAACCTCAAGGTGAACCACCAGTGATGAAGTGTCAGTCCGGTGTATTGGCTAGTGGGGTGCATGTAGTGTCAGCGACTATCCTATATTATGCCCCGATCTGAAGCCTCCTGTACTTGCAAGAGGTACCTAATAAAGCACAGGTTGGTCAGTCGTGTAGGCGCAGCGCAGACTACAGCTGTGGAAGCCCGCGGGTGTAGCAATTGCGCAGCGCACCATGCCCTCAGGCAAGCAAGAAAAGCCTCAGAAATGCTCATACATTACATCATGATTCAAAAAGGGGGGTGGTGATGGACAGAGTATCTGAGTTAATCAGAACACTCCTACCCAGTCAACAGATCAGGGCTTGATCCATCACCGTTTTTTAGCTCACTGCACCATCCCAGTTCAGAACCTGCTAAAAAACGGTGTTGGATCTAGCCCTGATCTCTTGACAGGGTGAGAGTATTCTGCTTAATTCAGAGACTCTGTCCCTCACCACCCCTTGTTGTAAATATTTTTGTCCACCCTAAGCGTGGAAGGGTATACTCAGACATGAGTCCCTTGCTCATTGCACCATCAGGATTCAAAGCAAGCCGGGCCGAAGACGGCTGTAATGCCAGAAACCGGTCCCCGGAAGCTTGTTTCCTTCCCAGTGTAAGAATTGGCTTTTGTAGTTTGGTTTGCCCTGTTCCCATCATGCACTGGGACAGGAACAGACTAATTTGCATACAGCCAGGTTCTGAAACTGGGATGGTGCAGTGAGCTAAAAAACGGTGTTGGATCTAGCCCTGATCTCTTGACAGGGTGAGAGTATTCTGCTTAATTCAGAGACTCTGTCCCTCACCACCCCTTGTTGTAAATATTTTTGTCCACCCTAAGCGTGGAAGGGTATACTCAGACATGAGTCCCTTGCTCATTGCACCATCAGGATTCAAGCAAGCCGGGCCGAAGACGGCTGTAATGCCAGAAACCGGTCCCCGGAAGCTTGTTTCCTTCCCAGTGTAAGAATTGGCTTTTGTAGTTTGGTTTGCCCTGTTCCCATCATGCACTGGGACAGGAACAGACTAATTTGCATACAGCCAGGTTCTGAAACTGGGATGGTGCAGTGAGCTAAAAAACGGTGTTGGATCTAGCCCTGATCTCTTGACAGGGTGAGAGTATTCTGCTTAATTCAGAGACTCTGTCCCTCACCACCCCTTGTTGTAAATATTTTTGTCCACCCTAAGCGTGGAAGGGTATACTCAGACATGAGTCCCTTGCTCATTGCACCATCAGGATTCAAGCAAGCCGGGCCGAAGACGGCTGTAATGCCAGAAACCGGTCCCCGGAAGCTTGTTTCCTTCCCAGTGTAAGAATTGGCTTTTGTAGTTTGGTTTGCCCTGTTCCCATCATGCACTGGGACAGGAACAGACTAATTTGCATACAGCCAGGTTCTGAAACTGGGATGGTGCAGTGAGCTAAAAAACGGTGTTGGATCTAGCCCTGATCTCTTGACAGGGTGAGAGTATTCTGCTTAATTCAGAGACTCTGTCCCTCACCACCCCTTGTTGTAAATATTTTTGTCCACCCTAAGCGTGGAAGGGTATACTCAGACATGAGTCCCTTGCTCATTGCACCATCAGGATTCAAGCAAGCCGGGCCGAAGACGGCTGTAATGCCAGAAACCGGTCCCCGGAAGCTTGTTTCCTTCCCAGTGTAAGAATTGGCTTTTGTAGTTTGGTTTGCCCTGTTCCCATCATGCACTGGGACAGGAACAGACTAATTTGCATACAGCCAGGTTCTGAAACTGGGATGGTGCAGTGAGCTAAAAAACGGTGTTGGATCTAGCCCTGATCTCTTGACAGGGTGAGAGTATTCTGCTTAATTCAGAGACTCTGTCCCTCACCACCCCTTGTTGTAAATATTTTTGTCCACCCTAAGCGTGGAAGGGTATACTCAGACATGAGTCCCTTGCTCATTGCACCATCAGGATTCAAGCAAGCCGGGCCGAAGACGGCTGTAATGCCAGAAACCGGTCCCCGGAAGCTTGTTTCCTTCCCAGTGTAAGAATTGGCTTTTGTAGTTTGGTTTGCCCTGTTCCCATCATGCACTGGGACAGGAACAGACTAATTTGCATACAGCCAGGTTCTGAAACTGGGATGGTGCAGTGAGCTAAAAAACGGTGTTGGATCTAGCCCTGATCTCTTGACAGGGTGAGAGTATTCTGCTTAATTCAGAGACTCTGTCCCTCATCACCCCTTGTTGTAAATATTTTTGTCCACCCTAAGCGTGGAAGGGTATACTCAGACATGAGTCCCTTGCTCATTGCACCATCAGGATTCAAGCAAGCCGGGCCGAAGACGGCTGTAATGCCAGAAACCGGTCCCCGGAAGCTTGTTTCCTTCCCAGTGTAAGAATCGGCTTTTGTAGTTTGGTTTGCCCTGTTCCCATCATGCACTGGGACAGGAACAGACTAATTTGCATACAGCAAGGTTCTGAAACTGGGATGGTGCAGTGAGCTAAAAAACGGTGTTGGATCTAGCCCTGATCTCTTGACAGGGTGAGAGTATTCTGCTTAATTCAGAGACTCTGTCCCTCACCACCCCTTGTTGTAAATATTTTTGTCCACCCTAAGCGTGGAAGGGTATACTCAGACATGAGTCCCTTGCTCATTGCACCATCAGGATTCAAGCAAGCCGGGCCGAAGACGGCTGTAATGCCAGAAACCGGTCCCCGGAAGCTTGTTTCCTTCCCAGTGTAAGATTTGGCTTTTGTAGTTTGGTTTGCCCTGTTCCCATCATGCACTGGGACAGGAACAGACTAATTTGCATACAGCCAGGTTCTGAAACTGGGATGGTGCAGTGAGCTAAAAAACGGTGTTGGATCTAGCCCTGATCTCTTGACAGGGTGAGAGTATTCTGCTTAATTCAGAGACTCTGTCCCTCACCACCCCTTGTTGTAAATATTTTTGTCCACCCTAAGCGTGGAAGGGTATACTCAGACATGAGTCCCTTGCTCATTGCACCATCAGGATTCAAGCAAGCCGGGCCGAAGACGGCTGTAATGCCAGAAACCGGTCCCCGGAAGCTTGTTTCCTTCCCAGTGTAAGAATTGGCTTTTGTAGTTTGGTTTGCCCTGTTCTCATCATGCACTGGGACAGGAACAGACTAATTTGCATACAGCCAGGTTCTGAAACTGGGATGGTGCAGTGAGCTAAAAAACGGTGTTGGATCTAGCCCTGATCTCTTGACAGGGTGAGAGTATTCTGCTTAATTCAGAGACTCTGTCCCTCACCACCCCTTGTTGTAAATATTTTTGTCCACCCTAAGCGTGGAAGGGTATACTCAGACATGAGTCCCTTGCTCATTGCACCATCAGGATTCAAGCAAGCCGGGCCGAAGACGGCTGTAATGCCAGAAACCGGTCCCCGGAAGCTTGTTTCCTTCCCAGTGTAAGAATTGGCTTTTGTAGTTTGGTTTGCCCTGTTCCCATCATGCACTGGGACAGGAACAGACTAATTTGCATACAGCCAGGTTCTGAAACTGGGATGGTGCAGTGAGCTAAAAAACGGTGTTGGATCTAGCCCTGATCTCTTGACAGGGTGAGAGTATTCTGCTTAATTCAGAGACTCTGTCCCTCACCACCCCTTGTTGTAAATATTTTTGTCCACCCTAAGCGTGGAAGGGTATACTCAGACATGAGTCCCTTGCTCATTGCACCATCAGGATTCAAGCAAGCCGGGCCGAAGACGGCTGTAATGCCAGAAACCGGTCCCCGGAAGCTTGTTTCCTTCCCAGTGTAAGAATTGGCTTTTGTAGTTTGGTTTGCCCTGTTCCCATCATGCACTGGGACAGGAACAGACTAATTTGCATACAGCCAGGTTCTGAAACTGGGATGGTGCAGTGAGCTAAAAAACGGTGTTGGATCTAGCCCTGATCTCTTGACAGGGTGAGAGTATTCTGCTTAATTCAGAGACTCTGTCCCTCACCACCCCTTGTTGTAAATATTTTTGTCCACCCTAAGCGTGGAAGGGTATACTCAGACATGAGTCCCTTGCTCATTGCACCATCAAGATTCAAGCAAGCCGGGCCGAAGACGGCTGTAATGCCAGAAACCGGTCCCCGGAAGCTTGTTTCCTTCCCAGTGTAAGAATTGGCTTTTGTAGTTTGGTTTGCCCTGTTCCCATCATGCACTGGGACAGGAACAGACTAATTTGCATACAGCCAGGTTCTGAAACTGGGATGGTGCAGTGAGCTAAAAAACGGTGTTGGATCTAGCCCTGATCTCTTGACAGGGTGAGAGTATTCTGCTTAATTCAGAGACTCTGTCCCTCACCACCCCTTGTTGTAAATATTTTTGTCCACCCTAAGCGTGGAAGGGTATACTCAGACATGAGTCCCTTGCTCATTGCACCATCAGGATTCAAGCAAGCCGGGCCGAAGACGGCTGTAATGCCAGAAACCGGTCCCCGGAAGCTTGTTTCCTTCCCAGTGTAAGAATTGGCTTTTGTAGTTTGGTTTGCCCTGTTCCCATCATGCACTGGGACAGGAACAGACTAATTTGCATACAGCCAGGTTCTGAAACTGGGATGGTGCAGTGAGCTAAAAAACGGTGTTGGATCTAGCCCTGATCTCTTGACAGGGTGAGAGTATTCTGCTTAATTCAGAGACTCTGTCCCTCACCACCCCTTGTTGTAAATATTTTTGTCCACCCTAAGCGTGGAAGGGTATACTCAGACATGAGTCCCTTGCTCATTGCACCATCAGGATTCAAGCAAGCCGGGCCGAAGACGGCTGTAATGCCAGAAACCGGTCCCCGGAAGCTTGTTTCCTTCCCAGTGTAAGAATTGGCTTTTGTAGTTTGGTTTGCCCTGTTCCCATCATGCACTGGGACAGGAACAGACTAATTTGCATACAGCCAGGTTCTGAAACTGGGATGGTGCAGTGAGCTAAAAAACGGTGTTGGATCTAGCCCTGATCTCTTGACAGGGTGAGAGTATTCTGCTTAATTCAGAGACTCTGTCCCTCACCACCCCTTGTTGTAAATATTTTTGTCCACCCTAAGCGTGGAAGGGTATACTCAGACATGAGTCCCTTGCTCATTGCACCATCAGGATTCAAGCAAGCCGGGCCGAAGACGGCTGTAATGCCAGAAACCGGTCCCCGGAAGCTTGTTTCCTTCCCAGTGTAAGAATTGGCTTTTGTAGTTTGGTTTGCCCTGTTCCCATCATGCACTGGGACAGGAACAGACTAATTTGCATACAGCCAGGTTCTGAAACTGGGATGGTGCAGTGAGCTAAAAAACGGTGTTGGATCTAGCCCTGATCTCTTGACAGGGTGAGAGTATTCTGCTTAATTCAGAGACTCTGTCCCTCATCACCCCTTGTTGTAAATATTTTTGTCCACCCTAAGCGTGGAAGGGTATACTCAGACATGAGTCCCTTGCTCATTGCACCATCAGGATTCAAGCAAGCCGGGCCGAAGACGGCTGTAATGCCAGAAACCGGTCCCCGGAAGCTTGTTTCCTTCCCAGTGTAAGAATCGGCTTTTGTAGTTTGGTTTGCCCTGTTCCCATCATGCACTGGGACAGGAACAGACTAATTTGCATACAGCAAGGTTCTGAAACTGGGATGGTGCAGTGAGCTAAAAAACGGTGTTGGATCTAGCCCTGATCTCTTGACAGGGTGAGAGTATTCTGCTTAATTCAGAGACTCTGTCCCTCACCACCCCTTGTTGTAAATATTTGTGTCCACCCTAAGCGTGGAAGGGTATACTCAGACATGAGTCCCTTGCTCATTGCACCATCAGGATTCAAGCAAGCCGGGCCGAAGACGGCTGTAATGCCAGAAACCGGTCCCCGGAAGCTTGTTTCCTTCCCAGTGTAAGAATTGGCTTTTGTAGTTTGGTTTGCCCTGTTCCCATCATGCACTGGGACAGGAACAGACTAATTTGCATACAGCCAGGTTCTGAAACTGGGATGGTGCAGTGAGCTAAAAAACGGTGTTGGATCTAGCCCTGATCTCTTGACAGGGTGAGAGTATTCTGCTTAATTCAGAGACTCTGTCCCTCACCACCCCTTGTTGTAAATATTTTTGTCCACCCTAAGCGTGGAAGGGTATACTCAGACATGAGTCCCTTGCTCATTGCACCATCAGGATTCAAGCAAGCCGGGCCGAAGACGGCTGTAATGCCAGAAACCGGTCCCCGGAAGCTTGTTTCCTTCCCAGTGTAAGAATTGGCTTTTGTAGTTTGGTTTGCCCTGTTCCCATCATGCACTGGGACAGGAACAGACTAATTTGCATACAGCCAGGTTCTGAAACTGGGATGGTGCAGTGAGCTAAAAAACGGTGTTGGATCTAGCCCTGATCTCTTGACAGGGTGAGAGTATTCTGCTTAATTCAGAGACTCTGTCCCTCACCACCCCTTGTTGTAAATATTTTTGTCCACCCTAAGCGTGGAAGGGTATACTCAGACATGAGTCCCTTGCTCATTGCACCATCAGGATTCAAGCAAGCCGGGCCGAAGACGGCTGTAATGCCAGAAACCGGTCCCCGGAAGCTTGTTTCCTTCCCAGTGTAAGAATTGGCTTTTGTAGTTTGGTTTGCCCTGTTCCCATCATGCACTGGGACAGGAACAGACTAATTTGCATACAGCCAGGTTCTGAAACTGGGATGGTGCAGTGAGCTAAAAAACGGTGTTGGATCTAGCCCTGATCTCTTGACAGGGTGAGAGTATTCTGCTTAATTCAGAGACTCTGTCCCTCATCACCCCTTGTTGTAAATATTTTTGTCCACCCTAAGTGTGGAAGGGTATACTCAGACATGAGTCCCTTGCTCATTGCACGATCAGGATTCAAGCAAGCCGGGCCGAAGACGGCTGTAATGCCAGAAAAAGGTCCCCGGAAGCTTGTTTCCTTCCCAGTGTAAGAATCGGCTTTTGTAGTTTGGTTTGCCCTGTTCCCATCATGCACTGGGACAGGAACAGACTAATTTGCATACAGCAAGGTTCTGAAACTGGGATGGTGCAGTGAGCTAAAAAACGGTGTTGGATCTAGCCCTGATCTCTTGACAGGGTGAGAGTATTCTGCTTAATTCAGAGACTCTGTCCCTCACCACCCCTTGTTGTAAATATTTTTGTCCACCCTAAGCGTGGAAGGGTATACTCAGACATGAGTCCCTTGCTCATTGCACCATCAGGATTCAAGCAAGCCGGGCCGAAGACGGCTGTAATGCCAGAAACCGGTCCCCGGAAGCTTGTTTCCTTCCCAGTGTAAGATTTGGCTTTTGTAGTTTGGTTTGCCCTGTTCCCATCATGCACTGGGACAGGAACAGACTAATTTGCATACAGCCAGGTTCTGAAACTGGGATGGTGCAGTGAGCTAAAAAACGGTGTTGGATCTAGCCCTGATCTCTTGACAGGGTGAGAGTATTCTGCTTAATTCAGAGACTCTGTCCCTCACCACCCCTTGTTGTAAATATTTTTGTCCACCCTAAGCGTGGAAGGGTATACTAAGACATGAGTCCCTTGCTCATTGCACCATCAGGATTCAAGCAAGCCGGGCCGAAGACGGCTGTAATGCCAGAAACCGGTCCCCGGAAGCTTGTTTCCTTCCCAGTGTAAGAATTGGCTTTTGTAGTTTGGTTTGCCCTGTTCCCATCATGCACTGGGACAGGAACAGACTAATTTGCATACAGCCAGGTTCTGAAACTGGGATGGTGCAGTGAGCTAAAAAACGGTGTTGGATCTAGCCCTGATCTCTTGACAGGGTGAGAGTATTCTGCTTAATTCAGAGACTCTGTCCCTCACCACCCCTTGTTGTAAATATTTTTGTCCACCCTAAGCGTGGAAGGGTATACTCAGACATGAGTCCCTTGCTCATTGCACCATCAGGATTCAAGCAAGCCGGGCCGAAGACGGCTGTAATGCCAGAAACCGGTCCCCGGAAGCTTGTTTCCTTCCCAGTGTAAGAATTGGCTTTTGTAGTTTGGTTTGCCCTGTTCCCATCATGCACTGGGACAGGAACAGACTAATTTGCATACAGCCAGGTTCTGAAACTGGGATGGTGCAGTGAGCTAAAAAACGGTGTTGGATCTAGCCCTGATCTCTTGACAGGGTGAGAGTATTCTGCTTAATTCAGAGACTCTGTCCCTCACCACCCCTTGTTGTAAATATTTTTGTCCACCCTAAGCGTGGAAGGGTATACTCAGACATGAGTCCCTTGCTCATTGCACCATCAAGATTCAAGCAAGCCGGGCCGAAGACGGCTGTAATGCCAGAAACCGGTCCCCGGAAGCTTGTTTCCTTCCCAGTGTAAGAATTGGCTTTTGTAGTTTGGTTTGCCCTGTTCCCATCATGCACTGGGACAGGAACAGACTAATTTGCATACAGCCAGGTTCTGAAACTGGGATGGTGCAGTGAGCTAAAAAACGGTGTTGGATCTAGCCCTGATCTCTTGACAGGGTGAGAGTATTCTGCTTAATTCAGAGACTCTGTCCCTCACCACCCCTTGTTGTAAATATTTTTGTCCACCCTAAGCGTGGAAGGGTATACTCAGACATGAGTCCCTTGCTCATTGCACCATCAGGATTCAAGCAAGCCGGGCCGAAGACGGCTGTAATGCAGAAACCGGTCCCCGGAAGCTTGTTTCCTTCCCAGTGTAAGAATTGGCTTTTGTAGTTTGGTTTGCCCTGTTCCCATCATGCACTGGGACAGGAACAGACTAATTTGCATACAGCCAGGTTCTGAAACTGGGATGGTGCAGTGAGCTAAAAAACGGTGTTGGATCTAGCCCTGATCTCTTGACAGGGTGAGAGTATTCTGCTTAATTCAGAGACTCTGTCCCTCACCACCCCTTGTTGTAAATATTTTTGTCCACCCTAAGCGTGGAAGGGTATACTCAGACATGAGTCCCTTGCTCATTGCACCATCAGGATTCAAGCAAGCCGGGCCGAAGACGGCTGTAATGCCAGAAACCGGTCCCCGGAAGCTTGTTTCCTTCCCAGTGTAAGAATTGGCTTTTGTAGTTTGGTTTGCCCTGTTCCCATCATGCACTGGGACAGGAACAGACTAATTTGCATACAGCCAGGTTCTGAAACTGGGATGGTGCAGTGAGCTAAAAAACGGTGTTGGATCTAGCCCTGATCTCTTGACAGGGTGAGAGTATTCTGCTTAATTCAGAGACTCTGTCCCTCACCACCCCTTGTTGTAAATATTTTTGTCCACCCTAAGCGTGGAAGGGTATACTCAGACATGAGTCCCTTGCTCATTGCACCATCAGGATTCAAGCAAGCCGGGCCGAAGACGGCTGTAATGCCAGAAACCGGTCCCCGGAAGCTTGTTTCCTTCCCAGTGTAAGAATTGGCTTTTGTAGTTTGGTTTGCCCTGTTCCCATCATGCACTGGGACAGGAACAGACTAATTTGCATACAGCCAGGTTCTGAAACTGGGATGGTGCAGTGAGCTAAAAAACGGTGTTGGATCTAGCCCTGATCTCTTGACAGGGTGAGAGTATTCTGCTTAATTCAGAGACTCTGTCCCTCACCACCCCTTGTTGTAAATATTTTTGTCCACCCTAAGCGTGGAAGGGTATACTCAGACATGAGTCCCTTGCTCATTGCACCATCAAGATTCAAGCAAGCCGGGCCGAAGACGGCTGTAATGCCAGAAACCGGTCCCCGGAAGCTTGTTTCCTTCCCAGTGTAAGAATTGGCTTTTGTAGTTTGGTTTGCCCTGTTCCCATCATGCACTGGGACAGGAACAGACTAATTTGCATACAGCCAGGTTCTGAAACTGGGATGGTGCAGTGAGCTAAAAAACGGTGTTGGCTCTAGCCCTGATCTCTTGACAGGGTGAGAGTATTCTGCTTAATTCAGAGACTCTGTCCCTCACCACCCCTTGTTGTAAATATTTTTGTCCACCCTAAGCGTGGAAGGGTATACTCAGACATGAGTCCCTTGCTCATTGCACCATCAGGATTCAAGCAAGCCGGGCCGAAGACGGCTGTAATGCCAGAAACCGGTCCCCGGAAGCTTGTTTCCTTCCCAGTGTAAGAATTGGCTTTTGTAGTTTGGTTTGCCCTGTTCCCATCATGCACTGGGACAGGAACAGACTAATTTGCATACAGCCAGGTTCTGAAACTGGGATGGTGCAGTGAGCTAAAAAACGGTGTTGGATCTAGCCCTGATCTCTTGACAGGGTGAGAGTATTCTGCTTAATTCAGAGACTCTGTCCCTCACCACCCCTTGTTGTAAATATTTTTGTCCACCCTAAGCGTGGAAGGGTATACTCAGACATGAGTCCCTTGCTCATTGCACCATCAGGATTCAAGCAAGCCGGGCCGAAGACGGCTGTAATGCCAGAAACCGGTCCCCGGAAGCTTGTTTCCTTCCCAGTGTAAGAATTGGCTTTTGTAGTTTGGTTTGCCCTGTTCCCATCATGCACTGGGACAGGAACAGACTAATTTGCATACAGCCAGGTTCTGAAACTGGGATGGTGCAGTGAGCTAAAAAACGGTGTTGGATCTAGCCCTGATCTCTTGACAGGGTGAGAGTATTCTGCTTAATTCAGAGACTCTGTCCCTCACCACCCCTTGTTGTAAATATTTTTGTCCACCCTAAGCGTGGAAGGGTATACTCAGACATGAGTCCCTTGCTCATTGCACCATCAGGATTCAAGCAAGCCGGGCCGAAGACGGCTGTAATGCCAGAAACCGGTCCCCGGAAGCTTGTTTCCTTCCCAGTGTAAGAATTGGCTTTTGTAGTTTGGTTTGCCCTGTTCCCATCATGCACTGGGACAGGAACAGACTAATTTGCATACAGCCAGGTTCTGAAACTGGGATGGTGCAGTGAGCTAAAAAACGGTGTTGGATCTAGCCCTGATCTCTTGACAGGGTGAGAGTATTCTGCTTAATTCAGAGACTCTGTCCCTCATCACCCCTTGTTGTAAATATTTTTGTCCACCCTAAGCGTGGAAGGGTATACTCAGACATGAGTCCCTTGCTCATTGCACCATCAGGATTCAAGCAAGCCGGGCCGAAGACGGCTGTAATGCCAGAAACCGGTCCCCGGAAGCTTGTTTCCTTCCCAGTGTAAGAATCGGCTTTTGTAGTTTGGTTTGCCCTGTTCCCATCATGCACTGGGACAGGAACAGACTAATTTGCATACAGCAAGGTTCTGAAACTGGGATGGTGCAGTGAGCTAAAAAACGGTGTTGGATCTAGCCCTGATCTCTTGACAGGGTGAGAGTATTCTGCTTAATTCAGAGACTCTGTCCCTCACCACCCCTTGTTGTAAATATTTGTGTCCACCCTAAGCGTGGAAGGGTATACTCAGACATGAGTCCCTTGCTCATTGCACCATCAGGATTCAAGCAAGCCGGGCCGAAGACGGCTGTAATGCCAGAAACCGGTCCCCGGAAGCTTGTTTCCTTCCCAGTGTAAGAATTGGCTTTTGTAGTTTGGTTTGCCCTGTTCCCATCATGCACTGGGACAGGAACAGACTAATTTGCATACAGCCAGGTTCTGAAACTGGGATGGTGCAGTGAGCTAAAAAACGGTGTTGGATCTAGCCCTGATCTCTTGACAGGGTGAGAGTATTCTGCTTAATTCAGAGACTCTGTCCCTCACCACCCCTTGTTGTAAATATTTTTGTCCACCCTAAGCGTGGAAGGGTATACTCAGACATGAGTCCCTTGCTCATTGCACCATCAGGATTCAAGCAAGCCGGGCCGAAGACGGCTGTAATGCCAGAAACCGGTCCCCGGAAGCTTGTTTCCTTCCCAGTGTAAGAATTGGCTTTTGTAGTTTGGTTTGCCCTGTTCCCATCATGCACTGGGACAGGAACAGACTAATTTGCATACAGCCAGGTTCTGAAACTGGGATGGTGCAGTGAGCTAAAAAACGGTGTTGGATCTAGCCCTGATCTCTTGACAGGGTGAGAGTATTCTGCTTAATTCAGAGACTCTGTCCCTCACCACCCCTTGTTGTAAATATTTTTGTCCACCCTAAGCGTGGAAGGGTATACTCAGACATGAGTCCCTTGCTCATTGCACCATCAGGATTCAAGCAAGCCGGGCCGAAGACGGCTGTAATGCCAGAAACCGGTCCCCGGAAGCTTGTTTCCTTCCCAGTGTAAGAATTGGCTTTTGTAGTTTGGTTTGCCCTGTTCCCATCATGCACTGGGACAGGAACAGACTAATTTGCATACAGCCAGGTTCTGAAACTGGGATGGTGCAGTGAGCTAAAAAACGGTGTTGGATCTAGCCCTGATCTCTTGACAGGGTGAGAGTATTCTGCTTAATTCAGAGACTCTGTCCCTCATCACCCCTTGTTGTAAATATTTTTGTCCACCCTAAGTGTGGAAGGGTATACTCAGACATGAGTCCCTTGCTCATTGCACCATCAGGATTCAAGCAAGCCGGGCCGAAGACGGCTGTAATGCCAGAAACCGGTCCCCGGAAGCTTGTTTCCTTCCCAGTGTAAGAATCGGCTTTTGTAGTTTGGTTTGCCCTGTTCCCATCATGCACTGGGACAGGAACAGACTAATTTGCATACAGCAAGGTTCTGAAACTGGGATGGTGCAGTGAGCTAAAAAACGGTGTTGGATCTAGCCCTGATCTCTTGACAGGGTGAGAGTATTCTGCTTAATTCAGAGACTCTGTCCCTCACCACCCCTTGTTGTAAATATTTTTGTCCACCCTAAGCGTGGAAGGGTATACTCAGACATGAGTCCCTTGCTCATTGCACCATCAGGATTCAAGCAAGCCGGGCCGAAGACGGCTGTAATGCCAGAAACCGGTCCCCGGAAGCTTGTTTCCTTCCCAGTGTAAGATTTGGCTTTTGTAGTTTGGTTTGCCCTGTTCCCATCATGCACTGGGACAGGAACAGACTAATTTGCATACAGCCAGGTTCTGAAACTGGGATGGTGCAGTGAGCTAAAAAACGGTGTTGGATCTAGCCCTGATCTCTTGACAGGGTGAGAGTATTCTGCTTAATTCAGAGACTCTGTCCCTCACCACCCCTTGTTGTAAATATTTTTGTCCACCCTAAGCGTGGAAGGGTATACTAAGACATGAGTCCCTTGCTCATTGCACCATCAGGATTCAAGCAAGCCGGGCCGAAGACGGCTGTAATGCCAGAAACCGGTCCCCGGAAGCTTGTTTCCTTCCCAGTGTAAGAATTGGCTTTTGTAGTTTGGTTTGCCCTGTTCCCATCATGCACTGGGACAGGAACAGACTAATTTGCATACAGCCAGGTTCTGAAACTGGGATGGTGCAGTGAGCTAAAAAACGGTGTTGGATCTAGCCCTGATCTCTTGACAGGGTGAGAGTATTCTGCTTAATTCAGAGACTCTGTCCCTCACCACCCCTTGTTGTAAATATTTTTGTCCACCCTAAGCGTGGAAGGGTATACTCAGACATGAGTCCCTTGCTCATTGCACCATCAGGATTCAAGCAAGCCGGGCCGAAGACGGCTGTAATGCCAGAAACCGGTCCCCGGAAGCTTGTTTCCTTCCCAGTGTAAGAATCGGCTTTTGTAGTTTGGTTTGCCCTGTTCCCATCATGCACTGGGACAGGAACAGACTAATTTGCATACAGCAAGGTTCTGAAACTGGGATGGTGCAGTGAGCTAAAAAACGGTGTTGGATCTAGCCCTGATCTCTTGACAGGGTGAGAGTATTCTGCTTAATTCAGAGACTCTGTCCCTCACCACCCCTTGTTGTAAATATTTGTGTCCACCCTAAGCGTGGAAGGGTATACTCAGACATGAGTCCCTTGCTCATTGCACCATCAGGATTCAAGCAAGCCGGGCCGAAGACGGCTGTAATGCCAGAAACCGGTCCCCGGAAGCTTGTTTCCTTCCCAGTGTAAGAATTGGCTTTTGTAGTTTGGTTTGCCCTGTTCCCATCATGCACTGGGACAGGAACAGACTAATTTGCATACAGCCAGGTTCTGAAACTGGGATGGTGCAGTGAGCTAAAAAACGGTGTTGGATCTAGCCCTGATCTCTTGACAGGGTGAGAGTATTCTGCTTAATTCAGAGACTCTGTCCCTCACCACCCCTTGTTGTAAATATTTTTGTCCACCCTAAGCGTGGAAGGGTATACTCAGACATGAGTCCCTTGCTCATTGCACCATCAGGATTCAAGCAAGCCGGGCCGAAGACGGCTGTAATGCCAGAAACCGGTCCCCGGAAGCTTGTTTCCTTCCCAGTGTAAGAATTGGCTTTTGTAGTTTGGTTTGCCCTGTTCCCATCATGCACTGGGACAGGAACAGACTAATTTGCATACAGCCAGGTTCTGAAACTGGGATGGTGCAGTGAGCTAAAAAACGGTGTTGGATCTAGCCCTGATCTCTTGACAGGGTGAGAGTATTCTGCTTAATTCAGAGACTCTGTCCCTCACCACCCCTTGTTGTAAATATTTTTGTCCACCCTAAGCGTGGAAGGGTATACTCAGACATGAGTCCCTTGCTCATTGCACCATCAGGATTCAAGCAAGCCGGGCCGAAGACGGCTGTAATGCCAGAAACCGGTCCCCGGAAGCTTGTTTCCTTCCCAGTGTAAGAATTGGCTTTTGTAGTTTGGTTTGCCCTGTTCCCATCATGCACTGGGACAGGAACAGACTAATTTGCATACAGCCAGGTTCTGAAACTGGGATGGTGCAGTGAGCTAAAAAACGGTGTTGGATCTAGCCCTGATCTCTTGACAGGGTGAGAGTATTCTGCTTAATTCAGAGACTCTGTCCCTCATCACCCCTTGTTGTAAATATTTTTGTCCACCCTAAGTGTGGAAGGGTATACTCAGACATGAGTCCCTTGCTCATTGCACCATCAGGATTCAAGCAAGCCGGGCCGAAGACGGCTGTAATGCCAGAAACCGGTCCCCGGAAGCTTGTTTCCTTCCCAGTGTAAGAATCGGCTTTTGTAGTTTGGTTTGCCCTGTTCCCATCATGCACTGGGACAGGAACAGACTAATTTGCATACAGCAAGGTTCTGAAACTGGGATGGTGCAGTGAGCTAAAAAACGGTGTTGGATCTAGCCCTGATCTCTTGACAGGGTGAGAGTATTCTGCTTAATTCAGAGACTCTGTCCCTCACCACCCCTTGTTGTAAATATTTTTGTCCACCCTAAGCGTGGAAGGGTATACTCAGACATGAGTCCCTTGCTCATTGCACCATCAGGATTCAAGCAAGCCGGGCCGAAGACGGCTGTAATGCCAGAAACCGGTCCCCGGAAGCTTGTTTCCTTCCCAGTGTAAGATTTGGCTTTTGTAGTTTGGTTTGCCCTGTTCCCATCATGCACTGGGACAGGAACAGACTAATTTGCATACAGCCAGGTTCTGAAACTGGGATGGTGCAGTGAGCTAAAAAACGGTGTTGGATCTAGCCCTGATCTCTTGACAGGGTGAGAGTATTCTGCTTAATTCAGAGACTCTGTCCCTCACCACCCCTTGTTGTAAATATTTTTGTCCACCCTAAGCGTGGAAGGGTATACTAAGACATGAGTCCCTTGCTCATTGCACCATCAGGATTCAAGCAAGCCGGGCCGAAGACGGCTGTAATGCCAGAAACCGGTCCCCGGAAGCTTGTTTCCTTCCCAGTGTAAGAATTGGCTTTTGTAGTTTGGTTTGCCCTGTTCCCATCATGCACTGGGACAGGAACAGACTAATTTGCATACAGCCAGGTTCTGAAACTGGGATGGTGCAGTGAGCTAAAAAACGGTGTTGGATCTAGCCCTGATCTCTTGACAGGGTGAGAGTATTCTGCTTAATTCAGAGACTCTGTCCCTCACCACCCCTTGTTGTAAATATTTTTGTCCACCCTAAGCGTGGAAGGGTATACTCAGACATGAGTCCCTTGCTCATTGCACCATCAGGATTCAAGCAAGCCGGGCCGAAGACGGCTGTAATGCCAGAAACCGGTCCCCGGAAGCTTGTTTCCTTCCCAGTGTAAGAATTGGCTTTTGTAGTTTGGTTTGCCCTGTTCCCATCATGCACTGGGACAGGAACAGACTAATTTGCATACAGCCAGGTTCTGAAACTGGGATGGTGCAGTGAGCTAAAAAACGGTGTTGGATCTAGCCCTGATCTCTTGACAGGGTGAGAGTATTCTGCTTAATTCAGAGACTCTGTCCCTCACCACCCCTTGTTGTAAATATTTTTGTCCACCCTAAGCGTGGAAGGGTATACTCAGACATGAGTCCCTTGCTCATTGCACCATCAAGATTCAAGCAAGCCGGGCCGAAGACGGCTGTAATGCCAGAAACCGGTCCCCGGAAGCTTGTTTCCTTCCCAGTGTAAGAATTGGCTTTTGTAGTTTGGTTTGCCCTGTTCCCATCATGCACTGGGACAGGAACAGACTAATTTGCATACAGCCAGGTTCTGAAACTGGGATGGTGCAGTGAGCTAAAAAACGGTGTTGGATCTAGCCCTGATCTCTTGACAGGGTGAGAGTATTCTGCTTAATTCAGAGACTCTGTCCCTCACCACCCCTTGTTGTAAATATTTTTGTCCACCCTAAGCGTGGAAGGGTATACTCAGACATGAGTCCCTTGCTCATTGCACCATCAGGATTCAAGCAAGCCGGGCCGAAGACGGCTGTAATGCCAGAAACCGGTCCCCGGAAGCTTGTTTCCTTCCCAGTGTAAGAATTGGCTTTTGTAGTTTGGTTTGCCCTGTTCCCATCATGCACTGGGACAGGAACAGACTAATTTGCATACAGCCAGGTTCTGAAACTGGGATGGTGCAGTGAGCTAAAAAACGGTGTTGGATCTAGCCCTGATCTCTTGACAGGGTGAGAGTATTCTGCTTAATTCAGAGACTCTGTCCCTCACCACCCCTTGTTGTAAATATTTTTGTCCACCCTAAGCGTGGAAGGGTATACTCAGACATGAGTCCCTTGCTCATTGCACCATCAGGATTCAAGCAAGCCGGGCCGAAGACGGCTGTAATGCCAGAAACCGGTCCCCGGAAGCTTGTTTCCTTCCCAGTGTAAGAATTGGCTTTTGTAGTTTGGTTTGCCCTGTTCCCATCATGCACTGGGACAGGAACAGACTAATTTGCATACAGCCAGGTTCTGAAACTGGGATGGTGCAGTGAGCTAAAAAACGGTGTTGGATCTAGCCCTGATCTCTTGACAGGGTGAGAGTATTCTGCTTAATTCAGAGACTCTGTCCCTCACCACCCCTTGTTGTAAATATTTTTGTCCACCCTAAGCGTGGAAGGGTATACTCAGACATGAGTCCCTTGCTCATTGCACCATCAGGATTCAAGCAAGCCGGGCCGAAGACGGCTGTAATGCCAGAAACCGGTCCCCGGAAGCTTGTTTCCTTCCCAGTGTAAGAATTGGCTTTTGTAGTTTGGTTTGCCCTGTTCCCATCATGCACTGGGACAGGAACAGACTAATTTGCATACAGCCAGGTTCTGAAACTGGGATGGTGCAGTGAGCTAAAAAACGGTGTTGGATCTAGCCCTGATCTCTTGACAGGGTGAGAGTATTCTGCTTAATTCAGAGACTCTGTCCCTCATCACCCCTTGTTGTAAATATTTTTGTCCACCCTAAGCGTGGAAGGGTATACTCAGACATGAGTCCCTTGCTCATTGCACCATCAGGATTCAAGCAAGCCGGGCCGAAGACGGCTGTAATGCCAGAAACCGGTCCCCGGAAGCTTGTTTCCTTCCCAGTGTAAGAATCGGCTTTTGTAGTTTGGTTTGCCCTGTTCCCATCATGCACTGGGACAGGAACAGACTAATTTGCATACAGCAAGGTTCTGAAACTGGGATGGTGCAGTGAGCTAAAAAACGGTGTTGGATCTAGCCCTGATCTCTTGACAGGGTGAGAGTATTCTGCTTAATTCAGAGACTCTGTCCCTCACCACCCCTTGTTGTAAATATTTTTGTCCACCCTAAGCGTGGAAGGGTATACTCAGACATGAGTCCCTTGCTCATTGCACCATCAGGATTCAAGCAAGCCGGGCCGAAGACGGCTGTAATGCCAGAAACCGGTCCCCGGAAGCTTGTTTCCTTCCCAGTGTAAGATTTGGCTTTTGTAGTTTGGTTTGCCCTGTTCCCATCATGCACTGGGACAGGAACAGACTAATTTGCATACAGCCAGGTTCTGAAACTGGGATGGTGCAGTGAGCTAAAAAACGGTGTTGGATCTAGCCCTGATCTCTTGACAGGGTGAGAGTATTCTGCTTAATTCAGAGACTCTGTCCCTCACCACCCCTTGTTGTAAATATTTTTGTCCACCCTAAGCGTGGAAGGGTATACTCAGACATGAGTCCCTTGCTCATTGCACCATCAGGATTCAAGCAAGCCGGGCCGAAGACGGCTGTAATGCCAGAAACCGGTCCCCGGAAGCTTGTTTCCTTCCCAGTGTAAGAATTGGCTTTTGTAGTTTGGTTTGCCCTGTTCCCATCATGCACTGGGACAGGAACAGACTAATTTGCATACAGCCAGGTTCTGAAACTGGGATGGTGCAGTGAGCTAAAAAACGGTGTTGGATCTAGCCCTGATCTCTTGACAGGGTGAGAGTATTCTGCTTAATTCAGAGACTCTGTCCCTCACCACCCCTTGTTGTAAATATTTTTGTCCACCCTAAGCGTGGAAGGGTATACTCAGACATGAGTCCCTTGCTCATTGCACCATCAGGATTCAAGCAAGCCGGGCCGAAGACGGCTGTAATGCCAGAAACCGGTCCCCGGAAGCTTGTTTCCTTCCCAGTGTAAGAATTGGCTTTTGTAGTTTGGTTTGCCCTGTTCCCATCATGCACTGGGACAGGAACAGACTAATTTGCATACAGCCAGGTTCTGAAACTGGGATGGTGCAGTGAGCTAAAAAACGGTGTTGGATCTAGCCCTGATCTCTTGACAGGGTGAGAGTATTCTGCTTAATTCAGAGACTCTGTCCCTCACCACCCCTTGTTGTAAATATTTTTGTCCACCCTAAGCGTGGAAGGGTATACTCAGACATGAGTCCCTTGCTCATTGCACCATCAGGATTCAAGCAAGCCGGGCCGAAGACGGCTGTAATGCCAGAAACCGGTCCCCGGAAGCTTGTTTCCTTCCCAGTGTAAGAATTGGCTTTTGTAGTTTGGTTTGCCCTGTTCCCATCATGCACTGGGACAGGAACAGACTAATTTGCATACAGCCAGGTTCTGAAACTGGGATGGTGCAGTGAGCTAAAAAACGGTGTTGGATCTAGCCCTGATCTCTTGACAGGGTGAGAGTATTCTGCTTAATTCAGAGACTCTGTCCCTCACCACCCCTTGTTGTAAATATTTTTGTCCACCCTAAGCGTGGAAGGGTATACTCAGACATGAGTCCCTTGCTCATTGCACCATCAAGATTCAAGCAAGCCGGGCCGAAGACGGCTGTAATGCCAGAAACCGGTCCCCGGAAGCTTGTTTCCTTCCCAGTGTAAGAATTGGCTTTTGTAGTTTGGTTTGCCCTGTTCCCATCATGCACTGGGACAGGAACAGACTAATTTGCATACAGCCAGGTTCTGAAACTGGGATGGTGCAGTGAGCTAAAAAACGGTGTTGGATCTAGCCCTGATCTCTTGACAGGGTGAGAGTATTCTGCTTAATTCAGAGACTCTGTCCCTCACCACCCCTTGTTGTAAATATTTGTGTCCACCCTAAGCGTGGAAGGGTATACTCAGACATGAGTCCCTTGCTCATTGCACCATCAGGATTCAAGCAAGCCGGGCCGAAGACGGCTGTAATGCCAGAAACAGGTCCCCGGAAGCTTGTTTCCTTCCCAGTGTAAGAATTGGCTTTTGTAGTTTGGTTTGCCCTGTTCCCATCATGCACTGGGACAGGAACAGACTAATTTGCATACAGCCAGGTTCTGAAACTGGGATGGTGCAGTGAGCTAAAAAACGGTGTTGGATCTAGCCCTGATCTCTTGACAGGGTGAGAGTATTCTGCTTAATTCAGAGACTCTGTCCCTCACCACCCCTTGTTGTAAATATTTTTGTCCACCCTAAGCGTGGAAGGGTATACTCAGACATGAGTCCCTTGCTCATTGCACCATCAGGATTCAAGCAAGCCGGGCCGAAGACGGCTGTAATGCCAGAAACCGGTCCCCGGAAGCTTGTTTCCTTCCCAGTGTAAGAATTGGCTTTTGTAGTTTGGTTTGCCCTGTTCCCATCATGCACTGGGACAGGAACAGACTAATTTGCATACAGCCAGGTTCTGAAACTGGGATGGTGCAGTGAGCTAAAAAACGGTGTTGGATCTAGCCCTGATCTCTTGACAGGGTGAGAGTATTCTGCTTAATTCAGAGACTCTGTCCCTCACCACCCCTTGTTGTAAATATTTTTGTCCACCCTAAGCGTGGAAGGGTATACTCAGACATGAGTCCCTTGCTCATTGCACCATCAGGATTCAAGCAAGCCGGGCCGAAGACGGCTGTAATGCCAGAAACCGGTCCCCGGAAGCTTGTTTCCTTCCCAGTGTAAGAATTGGCTTTTGTAGTTTGGTTTGCCCTGTTCCCATCATGCACTGGGACAGGAACAGACTAATTTGCATACAGCCAGGTTCTGAAACTGGGATGGTGCAGTGAGCTAAAAAACGGTGTTGGATCTAGCCCTGATCTCTTGACAGGGTGAGAGTATTCTGCTTAATTCAGAGACTCTGTCCCTCACCACCCCTTGTTGTAAATATTTTTGTCCACCCTAAGCGTGGAAGGGTATACTCAGACATGAGTCCCTTGCTCATTGCACCATCAGGATTCAAGCAAGCCGGGCCGAAGACGGCTGTAATGCCAGAAACCGGTCCCCGGAAGCTTGTTTCCTTCCCAGTGTAAGAATTGGCTTTTGTAGTTTGGTTTGCCCTGTTCCCATCATGCACTGGGACAGGAACAGACTAATTTGCATACAGCCAGGTTCTGAAACTGGGATGGTGCAGTGAGCTAAAAAACGGTGTTGGATCTAGCCCTGATCTCTTGACAGGGTGAGAGTATTCTGCTTAATTCAGAGACTCTGTCCCTCACCACCCCTTGTTGTAAATATTTTTGTCCACCCTAAGCGTGGAAGGGTATACTCAGACATGAGTCCCTTGCTCATTGCACCATCAGGATTCAAGCAAGCCGGGCCGAAGACGGCTGTAATGCCAGAAACCGGTCCCCGGAAGCTTGTTTCCTTCCCAGTGTAAGAATTGGCTTTTGTAGTTTGGTTTGCCCTGTTCCCATCATGCACTGGGACAGGAACAGACTAATTTGCATACAGCCAGGTTCTGAAACTGGGATGGTGCAGTGAGCTAAAAAACGGTGTTGGATAGCCCTGATCTCTTGACAGGGTGAGAGTATTCTGCTTAATTCAGAGACTCTGTCCCTCACCACCCCTTGTTGTAAATATTTTTGTCCACCCTAAGCGTGGAAGGGTATACTCAGACATGAGTCCCTTGCTCATTGCACCATCAGGATTCAAGCAAGCCGGGCCGAAGACGGCTGTAATGCCAGAAACCGGTCCCCGGAAGCTTGTTTCCTTCCCAGTGTAAGAATTGGCTTTTGTAGTTTGGTTTGCCCTGTTCCCATCATGCACTGGGACAGGAACAGACTAATTTGCATACAGCCAGGTTCTGAAACTGGGATGGTGCAGTGAGCTAAAAAACGGTGTTGGATCTAGCCCTGATCTCTTGACAGGGTGAGAGTATTCTGCTTAATTCAGAGACTCTGTCCCTCACCACCCCTTGTTGTAAACATACATTACATCAGGCAATAGATAACACACTCAGCGCATGACACATTTCAGCAGCGTGCGCGCGGGCATATTAGGAATTACAATGCGCATAATTCTCAGGGGACTGGCCCATGAGAGGACGCCCCACGGCACTACTTAGTCACATGAGTTGGTCCGCTGATTGGGGTGTCACTTCTGGCATGTTCAAGTCTTCGGAGAGCACAGTGTATGGAGATGACGAACCACTTGTTCCCGGGTCACTGCGTGTCGGGGTCTCCAGTCGGGTGGCATTATCTGCTGCGCTAAGTGTCACCACTGCCTCAAGAGCTTCCTGCCGTTCCAGTCATATCTTCTCAGGACTGGATGCAACCTGGCCAGGACCCGAGTTCCGGCGAGTCCTTCGCCGCCTGCGTCGCCGTGAACCCCTCTTCCGCCAGCCACCTTCCTCTGGACCTGAGGGCCTCGTTCCTGTCCATTGCCCAGTCTCCTCCAGCCAATCCCAAACATCCAATGGGGCATCAAAGAATCAAGCACCTTCCTTCGAGACCACACGGAGGCGAGAGGGGAACAGCAAGGAGTAAGGCTTCTCAAGTTCCCGCAGCTGTCGTTTCACCGCCATGTAGGTGCTCCGCCGTATCTGGACCGCTGCCGTATAGTCTGGGAAGAACATTACCCGGCTATTACCCACCGCAAGGTCTCCCAATTTCCTGGTTTCACGGAGCACCACATCGCGATCTCGGTAGTTAAGGAGTTTGAAGCGGAACGGGCGGGGCCACGCCCCCAGCCTGGGCTTCTGCGCTGGTACTCTGTGCGCCCTTTCCACCGCAAAGTGTTGCGACAGCACCCCCGAAAGCAAGAGTTCAGGCAACCAGTTCTCAATATACTGCTCCGGGTTTTTACCCTCTTCGTTCTCCGGAAGGCCTACTACCCGGACATTGTTGCGCCGGGAGCGCCCTTCCGCGTCCTCGATGCGGTCTTCAAGCACATGGACCCGGTCAATCATGTCCTGGAGCGCTATGGTGTGATTTTGCACCATGGGCTGGATCTCCTGAAGTGTTTGATTCTGCACGGTGACCGACTCCGCCAGATAACGATGATCGGCATGAAGGAGAGTGAAATCTAACTTAACTTTATCAATTCTGGCTTACAGCGATACTTTGGTTTGCTTTAGAGTGGTGCCGATCCGCTCCACTGCCGCTAGTACAGAGTCCATTTTGAACACAAGGGCCACCGTCTGAGGCTCTATGTTGCCACTCTGATGCCCCAGGGAAGGGCCAAGGCCTTCCGCCTTCTGCTGTCGATTCTGCGATTTGTCCCGCAGCCGGCCCATCACCAGTTGTTGCGCCGTAGGCATCCGCGGGTATTCGAAGAGGCGGTCGTGTCTAGTCTAGGCCTCTATCTCAACAGCAGGGGGTGTAGGAATCCACCACACTGGTCCACCAGACCAACAGCCGTGCCAACAGCAAATGGGAAAGCCCCCTCCGTGGGGTGGACACTGCCGCTGTCAGGGCCATGCACAGATCACCAGACGTCAACTCTGTGGGCGGCTGAGGTGGTAGCCCTCCCTCCCCGTATATCACAGGTATGCTTAGCTGTCCCTGCCGGCTCTAGGCATCACCCCTCTTGTGCCGCCTCGTCGTCAAACATTTCCCGACTTCCCACTGGGGCCCCAGGCTAGCGGGTGCCTCGGTGCCACAACAGTAGAAGTTCAACACGGTCAGGGTCTCGTTGTCCGCCAAGTGCCCCCTCTGCACGGAACGTGTCTCTCACACTGTATGCCACTCTAGCGGCAGCATTTTTCAAAATGGTGCTGACTCCGAAATGGCGCTCAGGGCCCGGCGCACCAGGCCACAGCCACACGGTCCTCACCTGCTGTCCCCACCTCAGCACCACCAAGCAGCAGTCACATAACAGAGCCCCAAATGCTTGCGCTAGCGGACTGCCCCATCATTCTTCTCACTAGGTGTAGTGCGGCGCCTCGAAGTTGTGCCAGCTAGTCACTGCTACTTCACAGGGGTGGCCGCCTCAATTCTCCCCTGCCATCCGCTTGACTCCTCACCGTATTCCCTGCTGTGCCATCCACGGGCATCGGGCCGCCCACAGGCTGCACCTTCACCGCATAGTAGGCCTGAATCTGTACTCGGGTCACCTCCCAGTCGGATAGCGTAGAATGAGCAGCCACGTTCTGTGCCCCCGAGCCCACCGCTGTTGCCCGGTGCTGTGTCCCCCCTAGGCCTCAGCACCTTCCCTGTTGGGGTCCACTATGTTCGCTGTACATGCAGTGGGGCGTCCACCAGGACCCCGCCCCCGGTGCCTCAGCGCCTCCGCAGGCCCTCCTCAAGCCGCCAAATGTCCCGCTCCTCACCGTGGGCCACCGGCAGCACCGCAGGTGGGACGAACCAGTGAGTCCCGGCCAGCCTCACTCCTCTGGCAGGGTAGGGCCCAGTCTCCGGCGGGCCGCAGGGGCCGTCGCCAGAACCAATCCGCTCTCCACCTCAGGCCCCCGGAGCTCCCCTGCAGCGATTCTTACAGTCCGTCCAAGCCTTAGGCCCAGGCCTTGTCAGCAGCGCTCCGTGGCTGTTGCGTGCCCGTCTCCTGTTCCCGGCCTTGTCCCGGCACCCAGCTATGGCCTCAGTCAGCCCAAGCACACAGGGCCGAAGATCCCTCAAGTGGCGCCGCCCTTCAGTCACAACGGGGCGCCAGGGTCTGCAGCAGTGCCCGGCTTCCCCAGCAACGTTGCGGCTGCACAGTAAGGCCCACCAACTGCCGTCCGGACCCAATATACTTTTCGCGCCTAGCTTCACTCCTCCGGCGGCACTGGGCCCATTTTCCGGCGGGTCACAGGAACCGCCGTGGCCGACGTCAGAACCAATTCGCCCTCCTGCGGTTCGGCCAGTCCGCCCAGGCCTCAGGCCCAGGTCTCATCAGCGGCGCTCCGTGGCCGTTGCGTACCCACCTCTTGTTCCCGACCGTGTCCCGGCTCACTGCACCCAGCGATGGCCTCCGGCAGCCCAAGAACACAGGGCCGAAGATCCCTCAAGGGGGCGCCGCCCTTCAGATACTTCGGGGCGCCAGGGTCTGCGGCAGCACCCCCGACTTCTTCAGCAATGTTTCACCAGCGGCCGTCAGGACCCAGCGCACTTTTCGCGCCTCTCCCCATCCGGGCCGCTCCGCCTCAGCTAGGGCAAAATCTCCACTGCCACAGGACCAATCTGGGGGCTAACGAGCACCATGGGCTCCACACCACGTCCTCTCACCGCCCACACACAGCAAGGATGCAGGCAGCACCTCGAGAGGATAAGTTGCAGGAAAAGTAGGGGTCTGAGAGCGGAGCACTATCGGATCGCGTCCGCCATGATGGCTGGCTGGCCACGCCCCCCTGCATTTCCATATGCTTCATAGTAGGATTACATTTTGTTTACCCTAATTTTAGGTTAGGGTCTTTTAGAGCACATTTAAACACTTATGAAACATTATTCATATTATTTGTTCGCCTAAATAAAAATTAAGATACATCAGGAATAATCTATTGGAACAGCTGCTTTTTCTCCATTAATTAATTCAATACTTGATTATAGTTATGCCTTCCATGAAGTGACCCAACAATCAACTGACTCAGTTCAGCATTTCCAAAATGAGGATGTCCAATTTTCTGCATTGGAAAACAAAGGAGCTCCCCCCTCACCTCCCTTCCCCCCAAATGAGATACGCTCTACATTGGTTGCCAGTCAGGGAGAAAGGGGACTGTACAATTTTCACCGCCAACCCACAAACACCCAAATTCCTCTGAGCCTAAATATCTGGCTGGGGCATTCTTTGTCAATGCCCTAATTGTCCTTTTCGCTCTGAGGTCTTGACTCGTGTTGACAGTTCCCAAAACCAAATGAATTCAGTGTTGGGCCCTGGAATGCGTAACCACGGTCTGCTTCACTTGACAGAACGTCATTCTATACATGCTTTCAGGTAACTACTGAGATGCTCGCTTTTCTGAGAATCTTCTCGGTTGCTAGCCTCTTTATGAATCTCTTGGCATCAGATTCTGTTCAGTCCTGGAGTGTGTGTTATCAATATACAAACTAACTCATAAATACGTAATACGTAATGTTTTCAATTTGCTTCTCGCTCACATTCAGACCACACAATGGAACAAAACATATTTTGACATCAATATCGTTACCAACCACATATTTCACATCAGTCACAGGCAAAAAAAATTAAACGAAGAGTACAAAGTTGCAAAAGCAGATATAAGGAAAAATAAAGTTTATCATTACTTCCATGTAGCCATTGTATCTTTCACTACAGAGCACACACTCTCTAATCTCATCTTTGTTCATGGTTCCTTACTGTGGCTTCTCTTTATCATTAACCTCACAATCCATAATTTTTCCAGATCCAGTACTTATCCCCCATATCTTTTCCCTTTCTACTGTGATTATCTTGATTGTAGAATCAGCTCAAGCCCGAGCTGCCAAATAAACTGTACCATGGCAGAAATATAGTCCAAAAAACAAAGTAGAACAAAATTGGATTATTGGATATGTTATCCAAATCATTTAATGTTAATAAAACTAGAAATACATACCCGTCAAAAAACTGTACAGAGGCGAGCCTGGATGGAGGGTTTCCGGCACTGGATGGCATCTGGTTCACTGACAAGTTATTACATGTCGAGCTTGTAATTGCATGAATTTTACCCAAATCCTCTGACTCAATGGAAGACCTGCAAGAGTTGGAATGAAAGGTCTTCAACCGCTTGCTGAAATTAAAAGGCAGAGAATAGGAATTATTTAAGTATCCAAAGTTAGAAACAAGATAAATAGAAGAATAACAGCCCACCTAGTTTTTAGGTCTCGCTAGAGCCAGCGCATGCGCTACGATGGCGAGACATTTAGTAGCTGGCTTTTAAAAGTTCTACTTTTGCAGGCCACCAGCTTACTGTCACGCGCACAAGGTGCACAGCTGCCATCTGACTTTCGCGCCGCGCAGCCGTGTCAGATTCACGGGCCCGTGCGGCCATTGCTTGTTTTAACTGTCAGACGCTTTGGTTTTGACAGCGGTTGTTTACAAATTACATGCACGTTCACCATAATTTAAAAAAATCATGGCCACATGTAAGGTTCAACTAAATAGCTGGGAAACGGGGGTATTTTCCTAGCCTAAAGGGAAGGACTGCAATTAAATCTTTAATTAAACAATTACCTTCTGTTTTCTAGGGCATTCACTTCCTGTTGGTGCAGAGGTTAAACGAGTGTGTTTCAGGTCGTAACATCAGCAAGAGCAGCGCACCTCACAATTCAACTGAGCAAAGGTAAAGGCCTCCAGTTATTCTGAGACCTCCTGCTTTACTTCTATACTCTGTACCTGCTGCGTTCTTTATCATGATTGGACAGTGTTCCTTCCTATCCCAAACTGGGCTCTGAAAGGTTACATGTAGGGCACTATAAAACTCGTACGTATGTAAACAGTCGACATGTGGCAATGACAAGTTATGTAAATATTTCTAGGACGTCCATAAAATTAAACTAGTACGTCTGCGTCTCGCGCTGCCTCAATAGTTGCCTACTATTTGTTCACAGTGAAGCATTTCATGTGTCACTTGAACTCTGGTGCCGCCTACGTATGCGGCTCCCCGCGGGCCCGTCTTCGCCAGATGTTTACATGCAACAATTAAATACACTTGGCAGCTGCTTACTAAGTAAATTGGAGTTTCCCCCCTCTGAGTGTGGTTTTATGAATGTCTTCCCGAAAGATCCCTGGAGGCTATAATTTGCATGCAAGCATTATTATTAGCTAAAGACTTTGCCTCATCTGCCCGTTACTGGGCTGAATGTTCACAAGGAGTGTGGGGCTGTTTTCATGTTTGGGGGAGACTTATCTATACGACTTGATGTTAGATGCTTTCTAAGCATATTTGGCCTACACCATATTTGATTCTTTGATTTATTCATTTTGTTAAAATGATCTTTACTCGCATTATAATACAGGAATATTACCTACATATCAATGTTGGTGTTATCAAATATTGAAGGTACCAACCCACTAAGCATATCCGGCTGCCAAAACAGAGTGGCAGTAACATTAGTATCAAATATTGATGACCAATATAATTGCTACATCAAATCAAGTACAAAATGAGTACAAATAAAGCATAATGTACAAAACCCCAAATAAACAAATAAAGCCCGGCCCCTAGCAACTACTCAAACTTCTATTCCATCAGTGATTTTCTTTTCATATTTAAGAAGGAATCAAACGTCCCCTGCTCCCTACTGGTAGCTAGTGGAAGACATGATAGTCCGTTTTTTGTTTTCGCATAGCATCAGACCAACTAGACACCATCACAGCTGCCAGGACAATGCTTTCGGCGCGCTCGTATGTGACCTACCAAAGCTTCATGCGTGCACTACGAGTGACACTATTTCAAGTAGAAACAGTTATGTTTATTCGATCAGATAAATTACAGAAATGACCACCTTTTGTGCAATGTAAAAGTCAAGAAAATCCCTGAAACAACTGCTAGAGTCTAAATTGCTTATGAAAGGTTACTAACCTGCTTTCCTATTTCATAATCATACTGGCTATTTCAAGGGGATAAAGTTCTGTTGCACAAGACATGCTGTGGGGATTTTCCCATAAGTAAAAATCATTTATTTTTTAACGTAACTATACTATAAAATATCCCAAACAACATTGCATACATCCAACAATCTTTTCACTTTAATCTTTAGACAGGTTTGTAGATAGTTGATAGGGTAAAGGTAGAATAGTTGTAAATTAATACATCTTTTTCTTTTGAAAGAAGCAATGAAAGACATATGGTATGGTAATTCATAAATATTCATTATTCTACTTTTCCTTCCTACTCTGGGTGTCTCTACCTCCTCATTTTTCCCTTTACTCTTTCCTCTCTATAGCCTTACCAAATGAAAAACAAGCATTAGCATAGCCAATAGGTCTCGCCTTTGCGACCTTATAAGTGTTTCACCATGCAAGAGTTGATGCTGTTGCACCAAGGATTTTGTGCTGGATAACTAAACACTTATAAGGCCCCAAAGGCGAGATATTTTGGCTATGCCAATGCTTGTTGTTCATTCTGACAGATGACAAGGTCTTGGTTTTTTTAATGCACTTTAATAATACAACTTGTACATTGCCCTCAAAACAGTAAATGAGATCACTCTTTTGAAGGTGCCGCCATGGGTACCTTCACCATCCCACAGTACCCTTGGGCAAATTATGCCCAATTCACATTTATTTGTTAAAATCACAATCCACTTCATCTTTAGATGAAAGCGCACATCAGGCTGAAGGAGCATTACAGTCAGTGGCACCAGAGCAGTACATGCAAAGACGCTTCAAGCAAGCTCAATATTATTGTCCAGCACTCTCGTCTCAATTTGGGTATCATCATGTTTTCGTGAGAGTATTCAATCCGCAGGGCAGGTACATACTGAATGTGCCCAAGATATCTTTCGGATGGGTGTTGACCTGCATCAAAGAATTGTATTCCTCCCATTTTTCCGGACAATATGAAATGTCATGTAGCCAACATTGCACGAGTGGAGGTTTTGTGCCCCCACTGCATTGCCACCCGCCTTTTTCCAGAAGCAGCATTACAGCAGCTAGCTTGCGCGTACTAGCAGGGACCAGCTTGACATAGGCTAACAGGGAAACAAAATTGATTTTTGGCTTAATGACTCCCACCAGCTCACCAATGCAATCATGCACTGAGGCCCAGACCTTTGCAAATTTTTAGCACTGCCAGGCCAAATGAAGAAAGCCTGAATCCGCAGTGTTGCAACACACACCACATATATCAATCATTAGAACCATTTTATGCAGCTTGATGGGCATACATACGGTTTTTGTAAAACGTTGACATGGATCAGCGCTAGTCAATAATTTGGTGACAACGTGCCTGTCTGGGCACAGCAGTAGCCATGTATCAGTTACATCGATATTTAGATCAGTTTGCCGCTTAAATTTAGCTCTAGGAAAGTAACAGGAGCTCTGACCTGCATGGTGGAGTACAACCGTGTTATCACTTGCCAGGAAAAAGCTACACTCAGTATGCAGTCCAGCACGTAAAGGCTCTTAGGATCTTGTGGAAAAGTGCTGTGTATTTCTCTGCATCTACTGCCCAAACACTGATTAAAGAACAAGACAAGTGGTGTGCGCTCCATAGCAACCAGACCGTCATAGATAGTGATAAAATTATCCTTGAGATATAGATGCTCCATCATCTTCATCCCCATACGCCTCAGCTGATGAAAGTTCTGCACTTTCTTTGTGAGTGAAAATGTCAGATTTTCGGGCAAGTGGCAGTTTGCGCAAGTCAGCCAATCCCACGCCCACCCTGCACATTTCACAGAGTCATTCTCAACTTTTAGGATGCACCGGAGGGTTAAAAACACTGCTCCCAATGAATAAGAATTAGCATGGTCAGCCTCAACTGTCACCTGTGTCTGATATAATGTTGGTGGAAAATTCGATGTACAAACTGAGCCTAAACACACATTAATAGTATAATTTAAAGTCAGGCACACACATAATGCCCATGTCAAACGGCAAGGGTAGCACCCTCTATGCCAGTCTTGGCTGTTTCCCAGCCCACGCTAAGTCGATCATAATGGACTTGAAAAAGCCTTTCATTAGCTGCAAGGGGATGTTCACAAAGGTAATGAAACGTAGGCAAAATCACCATTTTAGCAACTGCTAATCTCCCAGCTATAGACTGTGACAGCCTGGCGATGCTCCTCTAACAATGCAACAATGCAACTGTCAAATCACCTCCATATCCCTACTAACTTACTTCCTCGGATATCTGACAGTCCAAGTTCAGCTTGGTGCTTCCGCAGCCAAGCTGCAAGTAGCTCCATTGCAATAGTGTACTAGATCAGGGACGAAGAGCCCTGCGTTGGGTGCCTCTGCTAGTCAGATAAGAGGGGGAGATGACCCCCACTAACTTGCAAGCGCAGTGGGTTGCACATAAAGAAATGAAATTAATTGGATAAAGGTTGGGCTAAACCCAATTCTGCAAAGCAATTAATGCGTGAATCCCTCCAGTGAATCCAAAGCCTGAGTCAAGGCGGTATTAGGTGCTGTGTGCCTGGAATCCCAATATATGGTAGGAACGCATTCTCCTCTAAAGCTAACAACAATGGTTGAGCCTAGTCAAATGTCAAAGGTTCTTATATAGCGCCTTATCACTGCAAGGTCTCAAGGCGCTTGATTTGGGAACCCGTCGTGGCTTTTTTCCCTGTGAGATAACCCCTACTGGGCATCCCCAAGGTGAAAGCCAGGCATCCCGCCGCCGGGGGGGGGCCGTAGTGGAGATTAAGCAAGCTATTGCCCAGAGTTGCAGAGTGTGAACCCGTGATTCGAGTAGGCACCGAAGCGAGAATTATCGAGTCCGTGGACATTTGGGCTCAAGACCCTGCCGCGTCGGGAATTGAACCCTGGTTCCGGGTCTGACCTACGCTTCAGGGTCTGCCTCCTCTAACCAGTGAGCCACACTTGAACCTCATGGTGGGGCCTTGAACCTCATTCAAAAGGCCCTGTGGATTGACCCTCACCCCTTCAAATCTAGGGGGCATGAGCAAAACACCACCAGCTAGATTCCATTCTTGTTGCCGTCTTTTGAGGTGGGGCGGGCGAGTTGAGGGGAGGGTGATAACACGTGCCACAAGCCTTGACTAAGGAGTTTATTTTGTCCATTAGCAGAGTATGTCACGGAGGGGATCTCTCAGTCTGTCTAGTATATGAACAAGCAAGGTGAGGCTCCTTCTGTATTGAACAAAAAAATACAGACACCACAAAGCCTGATGAATGGGGAAGGGTAAGGTCTTTGCCAGGATTAGTCCTCTTTTGGCACACTTGCAATCAGATGGTACAATAGCATCCCAGACTGTCAAACAATCTTAGATCTCCCCTGGAGAAACAAGGCTCTCACCCAGTCAACCAGCATATATCGCCTGGCAGCAGGAGCCAATCTTGCAGGGTCTTCGACCAAGAACCCCTGTTGATAGCAGCGTCCGGTTGCAGGTACACTCAGGCCTCTCCTGCACCTGGCACCTCTCATCTGTGCCATCTTCAATCAGTGAGCCTCTTAAGAGGCATCAGCTGTCCGATCACTATGTCCCACTCAATCTGCCTCACAGTTGCACCAGACTCTCCCTGTTTGTCTTTGGGATGCATCTGAGGCAGGTGCTTGATTCTGGGTTTTAAATTTAAATTGCATTTATGTAGCTCTTACTACCCCATACGAGGCGTCAAATTGATTTACGGCGAGTAGCACGCTACACGGAAGCCCAAAGTTAGTGGTCAGTCCCTTCGTTTTTGAGGTTAGTTTTGCATGCTCATTCCATGCATTCAGAGCAGTTTCTTTGTGGTACGTTATTGACACAACTGTGGTCCTCAGAGGGGGCCATGTGAGAAGCAATTGCTTACTGGAATTAATAAGATCGTTATGGTTTCCACAAGAGCTTAAGATGGATAGGAGATTTAAAGAAACGCGTATACAAGAGAGGCAGGCAGAAGGGAAACAGTGGTGCACTTTGAGGAAAAAAAAGTATGGACGTAAGTAACAATAACAAAAGTATGATAGTATGGCAATTCTGAATGCAGGATTTTAAGAAACATAGCAGGCGGAGGATATTTGCATGCAATTTGTGGATGCAAACCTGTTGAAAATAAACACTTTTAAATTCTGCTCATTGATGTAAACTTGTTGAAAATAAAACTTTTAAATTCTGCTCCTAAGAAATGTAGCTTACAAAGTCTTTCTAGAGGCAGGAAGAAGTGACACAGATCGCAGTGAAAAGGAAAGCCAGTGCTTGTTGAGACCGCATAACTGTCAAGCAGTATGACAAATAAGCATGTAAGTACAATGAGAAAACCCCAGATAGACCTTTTTATATACCTACTACAGAAGAATATTTAATAATGTAAAGAATCGTTACGGTTTATGCAAATGTCGAGTGTTAAAGGTTTACTGTATAAAGAATTGTGATTTTATTAAAGACAAGGAGGCTAGCATTATGCATACAGCTTTCATTTCCAACTTCTGACCAGCACCTATAAAAGTTCCAAAGTAGAACACAACTTAATCACAAGTCTCAAGTCTCTATAAAAGCCTGACTCCTATAATCTTCCTATTTTGTTTATATTTTCTAATTTATCCTCTTCTTCTGTACTCTTGAAACATCAACCTCTCCCTGATTTGAAAAATATATACAAACATAAGGATATACGAAACTTCAATTTCTAAATCCCTCAATACTTGACAATACCAAAGAAATTAATCTATATAGCATTAATATGAATAAGCATAACAATCCCACATGCTCCACTTTATCTGGGAGGGTCTGGTGGAATAATACTAGCCTCCCCGTCTTTAATAAAATCATGATTCTTTGTACAGTGAACCTTTAAGAATATACATTTTATGGCAAGACGTGGCTGGCATTATGCATCTTCAAAGTTTTTCAAAGGGCAGCGTGAAACATGGTCTGTAGGTTTAAAAAATAATTTCCTAGATGTATCCGCATTAGACCAATCTGCTGCCTCCATAATTTCATCTAACCTTCCACCTGACATAAAAGTTTTACTTGCCAAGGCAACCCCTTACTGAGTGAGCTGCAAACTTAGAGACATGTCAAAACCTGCCTCTTTCATAGCGGATCTCACTCATCTTGCAATCGTTGCATTTGTAACCGCATGAAAAGATTTAACATACAAAATCACACACCAGCACTTATTTTCTACATCAATCGACATTCGGATTCTTTAACCCCTTCCATGCGGCCGCGATTCTGCGCCTGTGCGGCAGAATCGCGAGTGGGCGGGTTTATGACGGCCCCAGCCGTCATCAGCACACGAGCCACGTAGTGCATGACGGCTGGGGGCCGTCATCAGCATGGAAGGGGTTAATGCATTTAACAACACAATTTAGGTAAATTATCTAAAATTGGATGGAATATAGAAGCAGACAAAGTTTTTGTTCTTTTAACATTTTTAAACAAGGTCCCTGTTGGTTGATAAAATCTGTCTGTCACTTCCAAGGCCCCCACATCTAACACGCTTCTAAAGGATATTAAACACAACAAAGTTGCTAGTTTACATGATAGCTCTCTTGTACCTAGATACTTATTACTGGGCCAATTCTGAAACTATTTTAGCACTAATTTTACGTACGTCCCAGAGGGATTGATACTTGGGTTTGGGATTCCTTTTCAATCTTATCCCTTTCATGACTCTACACATTAGAGGACTCTTTCCTACTCAAATACCTGGAATGAAAGAATGTCCTGCCATCACCACAGAACAATACCAATGAACTGTTCTGTAAGCCATACCCTTGTCAAACAATTTAACAAAAAAATTAGTGACTGCTATCTCATCAGCCACCAAGGGGTCCAGATCCCTTGCCATGTACCAACGTAACATAAGGCTTTGGTATCTCTTCCTAGTTCCTGGTACCCAAGACTTATTGAGTAATCCTGCAGCCGATTCCGAAGGTTTTGTGAATCTTCCCGATCCCCTTAAACTTTCCAAACTAAAAAGTCAATCAAAACAGACAGAACTAACAGATGCTTCTCCCTTCCAAACTGTTTAACAAACCCATTTTGGATCTTATTAAAAGGAGTTCTTCATAGATAATTCCAATGCAGTCTGAAACCATGCCCGAGCCCTCCAAAAAGGTGTCACGAAGACAATCCAACACCTCTTTCTCCTGCACTGTAACAGGACTCTCTGTATCATTGAGGAAGGGGGAAATGCATATGCTTCCATCCCTGAGCAGTCCTGCATAGCTGACCCACTGCCATCGCACATGAAACTGGTCTCCACTAATACAATTTGGTAACTGGAAGGTCAACCTGGATACGAAGAGGTCCACATCCAGGGGACCAACTGTATTTTTCTGAAATAACATACCTCTACTTTCCAATCGCTGTAATCTGTTAGGTCCCTTGAATTCCAATCTGCCACTATATTGTGCATGTCGGGAAAATATTCTGCTCTCAATAAAATCTTGTGCTCCAAAGTCTGCCAATCTCTTCGATCTGCTTCCCCCTAAATTGTTGACAGATGTCACAACTCTCATATTGTCCTCTTATAACCAAAATGACCAGCCTTGTAACTGCTTGAAACAGTAAAGGGCAAACAAACCTTCCCTCATTTCTAGACAAATGATATGTTCCATCCTTTCTAACATATCCCACATGCCACCTGTCTCCTGATCTGAGCAAGTTGCCCCCCCATTCTGACATACTGGCATCTGTCTCCAGAACAAAATCTGGTATTGTGCCAAATATTGCACGTCCATTCCATGCTTCCAAATTCTCCATCCAACAGCCTGATTCTTCCTTTGTTTCCATATTTAATGCTACTCTATCCCCATACCATAAGCCTTTTGTCAAGGCTGCTCTCTTTAGCCTCTGTAGAGCCCGGTAATGTAAGAGACCAGAGAACGCTACTTGGATCGATGATAACAGCAGTCTAATCACACACGCTTCATCTCTTAAATTTAAATTACCCTTTTTTATCACCTTTTTTATTTCCTCTTTTATTTTCTTCATCTTCCCAATAGGAAGCTGTAATTGACTTTCCAAAGTGTATACAACAAAACCTAAAACCTCTAATGACTGACTCGATATAAAGACAGACTTCTCTTTATTGATTATGAATCCTAACAACACCAAGAGATCTTTTAACATTGGAAGATGTTCTTTCAACTCCTCTGTATTCTGATTCATAATCAGAATATTGTCTAGATAGACTATAAACCTCATGCCCCTCTCTCTCTCAGTTAACCAACTATTGGTCTGAAAATCTTTATGAAGTACCAAGGGCCTGATGTAAAGTAAAAATTGAAATTGGTACAATTGTCCCTTCCATCTGAAAAGCAACAGTTTCTGTCTTTTTACATGAATTGGGATTGTGAAGTATGCATCTTTGAGATCTAATTTAACCATCCAGTCCCTTTCCCGCAACATATCCCCCAAAAGATGCATACCCTCCATCTAGAAATGTCTGTATGTCACAATTTTGTTTAACCCTCTCAAATTTATCACAGATCTCCACCCTTTGTCCTTTTTCCACCAGAAAAAGGGTACTAATATAACCCAACCTGTCATCTTGTATTTCCACTATTGCATTTTATGTTAACATTTGAAGCACTTCTAGTGTTCCAATATCTTCTACATCTTTCAGGAAAATCAACTCTCTTGGTTCTTTCTCTTGATATGGTTCAGTATTCAAATCTATTAAACAATCTTTTACAGTTGAAATTACCCATGGGTCGTCTGTTATTCGCCTCCATGGTTGTGCGAACAATTTCAACCTTCCCCCAACTTTTACTTGGGTAGAACAAGAATTTGTCTTCATACTCACCTTGACCTATTGAAGAGCTCTGGCTTCGACCCCTGGCTCTCTATGCTCCTAGTCTACTATTTCTTCTTCTCTGAGGATAAAAACCAAAGGGTTGCCTGTAATAGGTCCCTCCTTGATATCCGTTGCCCTGGTAACCTGGGTACTGGGTCTTAAAGAATCTTTGGCTGGGAGGTAGCCCTCTCCTCCCAGCCCGTACATAAAAACTGTTACCGAAGAACACTCTTTTCATGGAGTAATGTGCTGTGGTCATGAAACAGAAACTGCCAGACGTAAACTCTTTATGGTTTGGAGGGTTTATTTGGTCATGTTTGTTCTAAGAGACTTTAACAACAAAGAAAGGCATCAAGGTTGGGGTAATGTCAGGCAGGCTGTTTTCTCCAGGATCCTTGTTTTTGCGTCCTTGTTCCCTCTCTTTTGTCTCTAGATAGGAATACCCCAGGAAGTTGTCTTCTTCTGGCATCACTCTTCCCTTGGTATAAAGAAGACGTCAGTTCAGTCTCCGTGCTCCTTCTGATTAATCAGTCACCACACCTGTGTACTTTGTGTACTATGTTCAAATAGTTTGTGTTTTAGTGTCAGTGCCAGTTCTAACCTGACTGCACTCATGTAAGTCCTGAGGAAACTCAGGACGATCTCTCGTAGGGGTGCTCAGTTTCCTTCCCTCTCACCAATGCTTAACAGAGAAATACTGCCAAAAATGTACTTGCCTGAAGTCACGGCCCTCTGGAGTTGTGGCAAGGGTCATTTCAGCGTCCTTCGTCTCTCTGGTGCCGCTGGATGTAACAGCGTGGAAACAGTTTGCTCCCTTCTGGATATGTGCCATAGTCATCTTCTTTGGTCAGTAGTATCCAGCCCGGTTCGGCGTTCCTGCTCCCGTTGTTCTCCTCGTCGGCCTCTCCCTTCGATTCGTCATCGCTTTCTTCCTTAATCTCTCCTTCCGGCTCTCTGGCTTCCCTTTTCATTTGTCGGAAAGCCAGATGTGTCACCTCCTGCCTGTCTCTCATTGGTCTAGGTTTGGCCGTCATGCTGACGTGTGTGTCAACGACTAGTCTGTTCTCGGCGTAGTTAGGTGGGGAAAAGGGTGCCCCCATCTTTGAGTCCGTGCAGATCTGTGATGCTCGATCACATGTCCCTTGTCAAGGCCCGTAAAGGTTTGGATATACTTGCCAATGTTCTTCACCATACCATCTCCATATAAGAAGCCCTTTGCCTCATCCCTAGTCTCTTTAATGCAGAAATCTGTCTGTTTAGGATTGATGCGCATGAGGATGGTTTTCCTCCTTTCAGCTAGCAGGCCTGCATTCAGGTTACCCACAAAGCATATAGCCCTTTGGCACCATCCCTGTAACAGGTGAATATTCACGTCCGTTCCTTTAACATATGCTTCCTCAATGTAATCAAATATCTTTGCCAGAGGACCAAGAATGTCAAGAACCTTGACCTGACAAGATTTTAGGGATTTTTCCAAGCCCTTGCTCAGGTCTTTTCCCATTTTGAAGCGATCCTTTCCAGATTAATAGTTGGGGTCATAGTAACTTTTTACATCAATTATTGGTCTTGAGACATTTCTTTCTTCTCTTTTCAAAGCCCTTCGTATCCATAACTTAATACAGTCAGCTTTGCGATCTAAGGTCCACCACTCCTTACTTCTAGGGTATTTTATTTCCCCCTGGATCGAATAATTTTTCGCACATGGGGTCCAACACCCTATGTTTTCCTTCTCTTTGAGTTCTCATCAAACCCATCAACCAAATCTTTATAATCCACTCCAGTGCGAATTCGTCATAATCATGAAAGTCATCAAACTGATCAAACTCATACAGTCAATAGCAGTCCTCGACTGCCTATCATTTTCGTGACATCGGACGCTCCTTCTTTTTGAGCCGCTAGTGACTCCTCTCTCAACATCACCTAATACGTGTTTCCTCTCGCCTATACATTTGCCACCTGGAGCCCCTGAGGTTTTGTTCCTCTTCATCTGAAATTAAATAATCTTCCTCATTCTCCTGGGCTTCAACCAATTTCTTAAATTTCTTAGGTTCCCAGGGCCTGCGTTCTTGGCACTTCTCTGGCCACAGGTAAGTCCCTAGTAAAAGGAACCCGGGGTACCAAGGGCAGTGTGACCAGGGGAGGGGCTATAAGGGCAGCCGCAACTATTGTGCCACTCTTAGGGGTCCTGCACCTTAACACCCATCCACTGCCATTGCAGGGTACATGTTCTGGTGCAGAGAAAAGTGAAAAGTCGTCATAGTACACTTCCCTGTGTGCCACGCCTGCAATCCACTGCCTGAGACCTAGGTAAGCCCCCCTCTAGCAGGGTGCACTGGATTACAGGTGAGGGTACAGTTGCATGAGCACGTACCCCTACAGTGTCTAAGTCCTTTCTTAGACATTATATGTGCAGTAAAGCCATAAAGAGTATATGGTCTGGGAGTTGGTCATTACATACTCCACAGCTCTGTAATGGCTTTACTGTACCCTAGGAAGTTTGGTAGCAAACGTCTCAGCACGTTAAACCAACACTGATGCCAGTGTACGAATTAATGTAAAAAGCACTCAGAGTGTATCTTAGAGATGCACCATGAAAAATGACCAGCCCTGGTGTGGTTCCTGAATCGCTACCCACTAGTTTCCACCACCAGGCAGGTTTCTGGACCCTGGGTAGAGGGCCTCTGCTCTCTGGGTCCAGAAACAAAGTCCACCTTGGGTAGAGCTGGCATGCCTCCTACTCTAGGATGGGCTGGGTCCACAAAGGGGAAGCTTAAAACGCCTGCCGCCTTTGTAGGCTGACCCACCTTTTGCTGCCCCCGCCTTTTGCTGCCCCCCGCAACTGGCTTCATCCCGTTTCTGGCCCCCACTTTGGTCAGGAGAATCGGCGGGAAAACCAAGTGAGGAAGAGAGGTGTGCCCACCTTTACCAATCCCACCTCTCAGGTGTGGGGGGAGTGGTGAAGCACCCATCTTAGCCCCTTCCATCTTGAAGATGTGGGGACAGCCAAATAGAGAGAGGCTCATGACCCCTTCCACTGGGGGGTGGCATAATAGAGGGTGTACTGCCCCAAGCAAGGGACCCTATTGGTCCCGACCTGCACACGCCTGTAACACCCCAAAATTTAGTTTTTAGAGGCGACCCTGAACCTTGCCTCCTCGGATTCGAGGAAGAAAGAAGGAGGACCATAGAGCCGTGCTGACCCAGGAAGAAGAGGGCATCAACTGCTTTGGCCCAAAGCCCTAATGGCCTGTCCCGACTCTGACCTGCTCACAGTTAAACCCCAGCATGTCAAGCAGCCACCCAGAAGTTGAAGGACCTGCCCTGCCTTCATCTGAAAGACTCCAACATAGAACCTGGATCCAGGAGGCTCTGTGGTTCTGCATCATTCTGCACCACTCTACACCCGACACCCACAGCCCGAGTCCAAGTGGATCAACACCACGAGGAAGTCTCCCCAGTGATCCTGACCTGGAATTTGGTGATCCCGGAAATACCTTGAGCTTCAGACCTATGCCTACAGCCTCAATCTGAGGGCCCCCTCCACGACCGTGACTGGAGCTAGTAAAAAGATCCAACACTAAAAGACACGCCTGCAGCCAACTCACCACTGCCTTGGGTGGCTCAACTGACGGTGTCCAGGCATACCACAAGAACCCAACTTACTTCTCCTGCCAGTGGTCACCCTCAGGAAACCTACTTGACCAAGCCTGCAGCCTTTTTTTCGAACCGGAGATCTCAATTGGAAACCACAGGGCCCTGATGTCTTCTTGGCACTCTGCATCTGGCCACCGCAGTGCAGCTGCTGGTGCAGCCCCTGTGCTGATTTTTGGCCCCTGCAGTGCTGATCCTAAATCCAGGGGCTTTACTCCCACAACCGAGTGGTCTACTCGTGAGCAGCCTCTGACCAAAGGCCTCCTAGCCCCATTGGCTAACATTGGGCCCCCACCCTCTGCAACCAGCCGTCCCAGTGCCACTGGTGTTGCGAATTGAGTACCTAACTGGACCTTGGGGAACCTTGGTTCTAACCCCAAAAAGCTAATCTTGCAGGTTGTTTACTACCTGCAAACCGCTATCCTTCTTTTCCCCCATAGGATCCCATGTTATGGTTTTCCTCCAAAAAACGTTCAACGTGTTGAACTATTTTTGTATGAAAGAAAAGTAACTGTGCGTTAAACCAAAAACTGTCCTACTTACCTGTGTTTTGTAAGTCCACGAGGGGATAATTAATCAAAAGTAATTTTGCTGTATTCTAAACTGTTTTTATAGCAAATACAAACCTATAACGATTCAAATTCCATTAAATGTTGCATTTGAAAGTACATCCTACTTACCTGTGCCAAGTCCTGCTTGGTTCTAGAAATAAAATCTAAGTATACCTTTTTTATACTTACCTAATTGGTCTGTATTCAGCTTCTCGGTGTGTGCCATCAGTCTTGATTGAGAGAATACAATAAATGCTTAACACACCCTCCTGATAACCCTAACTGCTCGACCACACTGCCACAAATAGAGTTGTTAGTGATAATCTAATTTAGCCTCTGCTATACTTCTGGGGATCCACTGGACTCTGTGCACACTATACCTTACCTTGGTATAGTATATACAGAGATGGCTTCCTACACTCCTGTTTGGTCATCTTTTCTTGCCTTATGTTTTTTTGTCTTAAAACAATTAAGATAATAAGGAAATTTCACACCAAAACCACATAAAGAGTTGACATCTCATTATGTGCAATGTTTGGTTCTCGTTACTGTCTTGTAAACCGCCAGCAATACACGTAGCCCAGCAACGAACAGGTGACTGTGGGATGTATAATCTGCCTTCCAAAGGCCTGGCAAGAGGAATCGCCTTTAGAAAATAGCATGACTCGCTACACACTGAGTCATGCTTGGAGGATTTACAAGTGGTGGTGTCAGCCTCATGCATCACGGCCGTGCATCGAGGTAAAGCGTTCAAGTGCTCGTCGCGCTGAATAGCCGTAGCTCAGAGGTAGCTCAGCAAATGTCAATCAAGACAGAGGACATTCAAGTAAGGATTAATCCGTTTTAATGGTTTACATCCCCTCACTGTCAAAATCATATCAATAATATTTATTATTATTTTTTTCCTCTAGAGAGAAATCTTTGAATAAGTGGAAGGTTAACCCTATACAAAAATTAACGCCCCAAACCTATAAATTGGGTTTATTAATAATACTACACTACATTATATATACATGTATAGCAACTATTTCATCATGGAAATATACAATCAAATGTAAGCATTGCATATTAGAAGAAAAACAGAAATGGCAAGAGTAATACTTATCTGCTTAGAAGCAGCAAACAGAAGAGGAAGATCATAGGAGTCATGGGCTTTTATATGGACTTGGAGTTCTGTTTTACTTTGTGATGTAGTTGTGTTCTACTTTGGAACTTTTAAAGTTGCTGCTCAGAAGTGGGAAATAAAAGTTGTATGCATGATGCTGGCCTCCTGTCTTGCCATAAAATCATATGCATGTACATAAACTATACATATCATATAAAACATGTTTTGTAAACAGCCATCAACTTAAAAATATAACAAGGCAATAGATAAAAACATTGCAGCAATCATTGGTATAATCAGTTTATGTTTGTGACTCATTCAATACATGTAGAAAAGTGCCTCTTTTTGCATGGTTGCACCCCACGTTTTGCCTAATGTTGATGTACTTTGACTGAGTGTGCCCTGGATTCCTGCCAACCAGGTACCCCAGGCCTATGTTCTTTCCATAAACTGTACAGTTGCAAAACCCAATTGCAAACTCTCTGTTGACATGTAAAACCCTTGTAAAAGTTACCATAGGCACCAAGGGATGTTTGACCAGGGAAGTCCTCTAAGGGCTGCAGGACTTATTGTGCCACCCTTAGAGGCCCTGTACCTTTACACCCATACACTGCCATTGCAGGCTGCGTGTTTTGGTGCAGAACAAAGTGAAGAGTCGACATGGAACACATCCCTGTGTGCCATGCCTACAATCCACTACTCTGGCATAGGTAAGACATCCCTCTAGCTGGGTGCACTATACTAGAGGTGAGAGTACAGGCGCATAAGCCCTATACCCCTACAGTGTCTAAGTAAATTCTTAGACATTGTAATTAAAGTAAATGCCATTAAGAGTATATGGTCTGAGAGTTTGTCATTTCGAACTCCACAGCACCATAATGGCTTTACAGTAAACTGGGAAGTTTGGTATCAAGCTTCTCAGCCCAATAAACCCACTCTGATGCAAGTGTGGGATTTTATGATATATGCACTCAGAGGGCATCTTAGAGATGCTCCCTGAAAAATGCCCTAAGTCTAGTGTTCTGGCTGAGAGGCTGCTCGCCAGCTGCCACCACCAGACATATTTATGGACCCCTGGAATGAGAGCCTGCCACTATCTGGGTCCTGAAACAAAGCACATCCTGGGACGAGGTGCCAAGCCTCTTCCACCAGGATGGGCAAGGTCCACGAAGGGGATGCTTCAAAGGCTTGCTGCCTTTGTGAGCTACCAGCAACTGGCGAACTGCCCCCCACCGGTTCAGACCCCCACTTTAGGTGGGAGAATCGGCAGGAAAACCAAGTTAGGTGAAGTGTGCCCACCTTTGCCAACCCCACCCCTAAGGTGAGGAGGTGAAGGTGAAGCACAACTCTCAGTCCCTGCCATCTTGCAGATGGGGGACCTAGCCAACTAGGGTGAGTCTTATGCCCTCCTTCCACTGGAGGGTGGTGTGAGAAGTTGGCCTGGTATATGATGTTCACTATTCTAGTGACCACCTTGTACCAGTCCAAACAACCCTTATGGTGATGGTTGTAAAGTCAACCTTATAGACAAGCTATCCTAGTGGTAGCATGGACAAAAGCAGTCTTAAGCTACACTCAAGAGGGCATGTGAAGCCAGCTGTTTTACCATATGCAAACATTTTAATACCAAATGAAAGGACACCACACAGGTTATATATTCAAAATATATATGGATTTATTTCTAAATAGATCCCCTTAACTCTTTATGAGCACAGGAGCACAAGCGTATAACAAGTAACTTAATATAACATACAAAAGTTGCACAAATATGGATAGGCCCTGGTGGCCCATAAAACCATATACTAAAATAGTGGTATAAGAACCACGTCACGAACAATGGTAAGGCCTAGGGCCTTGGGAATCGCTGGGGCTATACTGGACTAACAGCAGTTAGGACGTGGGAGGCCCACAGGATGCGGGTGCAGTGTCTAAATGCACACACGTGCACCTATAGAAGTCAGTGGGTGCCTAAAGTTAGAAAGTTGCAGATTTGGAAGTCTTCCGACTGGACTAGAACTTAACCACTTAAAACTAGAACACTAGGGATGTAAACCTTTACAGGAGCACCGCAGTACTCGCGTTACCTCACCCACAGGAAGCGGGTGCATAGGTGTCAAAGTGTGTCGGGTTTCGTCGTGGAGTTCTATGGAGCCTTGGAGAAAAGATGCTGCAGGCGACCAGGAGAGAAGAGTACGGTTGGATCCAAGGGTGGATCGAAGATGTACAGTACCTGAAAGCAGAGGGGACAAAGTCTGGGTCACTAGCCAGTGACCAGGAAGGAACCAGGCGATGTTGGGTTGCGATCAAGTGATGTCGTGAAGCTTGTCTCCGCTGCCACGTGGACCAGGAGGTGTCGACGACGACCAGGCGCTGGGCACGGACTGTCCCACGAAGGCTCTCGCTGTCGAATCTCGATTCAGAGTCAACAGGCCTTGGCAAATGCAACCCACGCAGGAATCGAGGATGGCTTCTGGATCAGACCAGCAAGGTCTGATGGGCTGCTCCTTTTCAGGGGAGCAAGGGCCAGTCTGGAGCAACCAGACCAGCGTTAAAAATTCGAAGGTTCGTCGTCGCAGAGGCCACTAGCCAACGGGCAAGTGACCGGACAGACGCGTCGAGCAGGAAAATGCAAAAGGGCCCCACGCAGCACTTGGTGAGTGTGGAGAGGTGATCTTTGGTGCAAATGATGCTCGGGGCTGGGGCTTCTCAATCCCCAATGCACAGCTTCGAGGGTGCCTCAGGAGCTGCACAGAAAGCACTTCGCTGGCTTTCAAAGATGGCCGGTGCCACGTCTCACGTCGCCTCCACAGGTCTCAGCTTTGCTGTGGCTGTGGATCGGGCTGTTGGATGTCTGGAAGTCCGGTTCTTGTCGGTCTCTGTCGTTCGAGCTCCGGCGGGAGCAACAACAAAGCAAACCGTTGAGCGCTTGATGGTACCTGCTTGCACAGGGTGGTCACTCCTTGACCACAAGGGAGATTCTTCAGTCTTCTACGTCGAGTAGGATGTCGAAGGATCCAGAGTTTCGTATCAGAGTTTCAGTCAGGATTATCTAAAGTCTTGGGACACAGCTCCTACCTTTATTCAAAATCAAGGGGCTGGATTACCTGCTAGGTCCCTCCTATGGGTGGGACCCAGGAAGGGGGTGGTTTCACCCCTTTCCCTTTGTCCAGTTTCGCACCGGTTTGAACTGGCCTATGCATGGGACACCTTGTGTGCCTCAGGCAGTGTCGCCTTTCATTCAGCCCTCCCTGCCCCAATCCACTATCTCCTGTCTGAGGTAGTGCTAGCACCTCCCTGTGACAGGAAACCTATTGTCCGAGCCTCCCTCGGTGGAAGGACTCCCAGCAGCAGGAGGTCAGACTTGTGTCTGTGGCAGCAGCATCCATTTTGTGATGCTGAGGCTCTGGTTAACTTTAACCGGGATTAAGGAAAGTAACATGTCTTCTGCCTCTAGAAGGGTGGAATGCTACCCCCGTCGCCAGAAGGGTAGTATTCCAAAGCGTATGACACCTTACACGACATGTTTTGATAAAGCCAAACCAAAGATAGCATTTAACCGCGAGGTTCATAATGCACTTAAGAGTATATGGTATGGCAATATCCTGGAACAGCTATAAGGACGTGGTTCCGAAAGCTGCAGACAGGTTCAGCTCATGCTAGAGCACCATCTCACATAAAACCAAGCACTCTGCCTTCAGGATTGTGAAGGCCTGCCATAGGAGTGACTTATAGGTGCATATGTGTCCAGATATAGGGTTAGACATAGGTATACTATATCTAAGGAAGGGGTGATTACACGACCTTGCCCCAGCTGAGTGATCAGCCAGTTGTGTCAGTTTGGATGGCCAGCCAAGGGTGGTAAAAGATATGCTGCAGCCCCTGGTAGGCCTTGGATGCTCCTATGCCCTGGGTACCTATAGTACACTGTACAGGGGCTCATAAGGTGACCCAATCCCAATAGGTGATGTACCTAAAGTACATGGTTGTGAATTTAGAGAGAGAACAGCAGGGCTGTGGGTCTGATTGGCAGGCCCACAGCCACATTAAATCGAAAACCAGTGAAGCAAAAAGCAAAAAAAATGGGGTGACCATAGGATAGCAGACCCTACTCTCCTAAAGGTGGCATAATAGGGGTTGTCTCACCCCAAGGAATGGGCCCATTGGCCCGACCTGTATCTACCTGTAACTCCTCCTAAATGTAGTATTTAGGGGCAACTCTAAACCTTGCCTCCTTAGACAAGAAGAAACAAGAAGAGCTGTGCTGAAGAAGACAAGGACACCAACTGACTTGGCCCCAGCCCTACCGACCTGTCTCGACCTCAACCGACAGCAGCAAAATCCAGGTGTGTCCTGCAGCCAGCTGCCCCAAAGATCCCTGCCTTCCCAAACCAGACTTTGTCCCCCACGAGCACCAGATTGGCTCACCCACGAACTCTGGCTCCGGCCAAATCTGTGAGTCTGCGCCTCTCTGCACCTGACGCCCACAGCCCAAGTTCGAGTGGCCTAACACCACAAGGTCGTCTCCCCGGCGATCCTGGACTGGGATCTGGTGATCCCTGGCCTGCCTCAAGTCTCCAACCGATGCCTGCTGCCATTTTCTGGAGGATCCCGGAGCCAGTAATAGAAACTCGTCATCAAAAGACAACCCTGCACCAGACGTCCCACAGCCTTGGGTGTCCCAGCCAAGGTGTCCCTGTATCCCAAGACATCCCAACTTACCTCTCCAACCAGTGGTTGCCCCAGAAGGTCTTCATCCCCAAGCCTGCTGTGTTTGCTGCAACCAGAGGATCCCCATTGAAACCAACAGGGCACCCAATGCCAAATCAGCACCCTGCACCCATCCGCCGCTGTGCTGCTGTGGGTGCACATTGTGTGCTAAAAAAGCCCCCCCCTTTGCCCTGACACCAAATCAGCACCCTGCACCTGGCCGCCCATGAGCCACGGTGGGTGCAACTTGTGTGCTAAAAGAGCCCCCTTTGCCCTGATCTTAAGTCCAGGAGCTTTGCTCCCACAACCTTGTGGCATGTTCGTGAGCAGCCACCAACTGGAGCCTTACTTTCCCCCATTGGATAACATTGGGTCTCTCCACCCGGCCGCCCTAGTGCTGCTGAGGGTGCTTTGAGAGTACATCCTTGACCCGGGGGGACGCTGCTTCCAACCCCAGGAAACCAACTCCTAAGACCGAGTACTTACCCGTAGACCGATCACATTATTTCCTCCCATGGGACTGCATTCACTGCTTTTCTGTGAAAAATCTTTTAAGTGTGGAGTTGGTTTGCAAGAAAACCCTAAGAAACTGCAAATGTGTAAAAACTGAATTACTTACCTTTTTTCTAGGAAATGTTTAACTGTGTTATCTAGGCATATCACAATGCTTAGCAAAAGCAACTTAAAAAGTAATCCACGAAGTAACGTACACTGTAATCTACAAAGTAACTGAAAAATCATTTTGACTGTTGACTTACCTGTAAATCAACCAACTGCATGGAGTATGCATTCAATTGTAATCTACTGCATAAATCTTGCAAAGTATTATTATACTTACCTGTACCATGTCTGGCTTGGGTCTAGAAAATAAAATATAACTAAATAATATTGTTTCAGTACAAAACAAATTGGTCTGAGTTCAGTCTTTGACAATGTGACATAATTTCTTACCTGTGTACAATAAATCCTTAACACTGCACTCTGATAAAAGCCTTACTGCTCACCCACACTACCACAAATAGAGTGTAAGGTATTATCTACTTTTAACTCGGCCTTCTTTTGGGGTTCCACTGGACACTGTGCATACTATAGCTTACTTTGGTATGGTATATACAGAGCCAGCTTCCTACAATACATGGTTCAGAAAGTATTGCCCACAGTATCCACCTGAAGAGAACCCCCACAAAACACACACTATATTCAGCAGAATGGATGTGTCCGAGGTTCCATTCACCTTCCAGCATCCACCCTGCCGTGCCCGTATTTCGCAGAGCAGGGCCCACAGTAACTGCAGGCAGCAACAGCTGTACGCACTTTAGGCGTGCCCGTAATCAGCAAATCACACTCTCACCATCATGCAGCCTCACTCTAGGCGCCCCCAAAGACATGGTTTTTAGATGAATTACACATTATGGTAAGTGGGCAAGGAATTTACAACTCATAATGAGGCATATAAATAGGGAACTAAGAAACTGATTAGAAAGAACCCATGAGGTCCTCTGTACATACCACAATAATTTTCAGTGGTTTCCTGGCAAACTGTACATTTTAGTTTGAATGAAACTACGATAAATGTAGTTACTTGTTCACCTGCTTTCACTATTCTAAGTAAAGCGAGGAGAGGTAAATATTCATCTGATGTCCGGTGTGTATTTAACAAGAGTCAATGTTTCATCCAGCTATTTATATTTGGTATAAATATGGTTTTGAAGTCAGTTCTCAATTGTTGACCTCTAACAAAATATTGTTTACGTGATATTACTTACAAATTCATCACTTCAGAGGACTGTTTCAGAAAGACCATGCTAAAAAACTCCACAAAATAGCAAACATTCACAAGGCTTATAGTTTATGTCTTGAGTATGCTTTTATCGCAACACAACGGGTTGCATAAAGCATACACACAGTGCACGTAGACTTCATTTACTTTACGAACGTTTAAGAGGGTTTCTTACTTTTCAGTTTTTTTAGCCCAGGAATCCTCCAACTCATCCTCAGAACTGTGTGATGGTTCTTCTTTCTTCACAGAGAACCTGCCTATTGGTTGTAATGCTGTTTCTCGATGTGTGAGGCAACTGGATTGTGTTTCAGTTACCTGCAAGAAGTTCCAAAAAGTGCATGTAGGGTAACACCATCACATCAAGGTATCACAAGGATTAATTCATTTAGACAGCTGACACTTGCTCTCCTGTAAGTAGAACAAGTGGTGGTACAAAGTCGGGATCATGTAAAGTCCATTGAAAGCAGCAAGCATGGTGTAAACAGATGCTGAAGGCCAGTAAGAAAAGCATGACATCCGTTTGCATAAAATTACTCCTAAATTTGAAGCTCATTTGGTACTTTTTATGAGTTTGTGAATATTTCAAGAAGCACAGGAAGGCAAAACATTTACCTGTGTGGAATTTTCATAGAGGAAAAACCTGCATGAGCAAATGTGATACAAATATCCTGCTGTAAAGGCAACCTTTAAGCACACTTTTTAACATAAAATCCCAAAAACCTGATTTCATGACTCAGGAGTGGGACTTTACATTTGGAAGGAGCTTTGCTACACATTTCATTTTGCCATGGTTCACAAAATGGCTGTAATCGAGCCCAAAGACTGCAACAGGAAAATGTGGGAGTCATAATTTCCCTTAAGAAAGTTGAACAGTATTTTTCCATTTCATATATATTGCAAACCATTGTGTGTGGGAATGCAATCTCAACTGAAAAACGGTCTTCATGAAATTTCATCTACCCATCTAAATGAGGTAGTGTCAATAAAAGGTGAACATGCGCATTTGAGATTATGGAGCGTTGCAACTATTTTAAGCATAGGCTATGCAATAGGGTGTACACCATGTTCCTGGTATCCCCATTTCAGCAATGTGATTGTCAGGTGATCCATTTCATCAACGTAACTGTACACATCTGGCAGAATTTAGGAGAAAATACTGTTTTAACAGGAGGCGTCCACTTTCCTGTCAACATTTTTCAAAAGTACCTCCAAGGAAGGTACAAGTTGGGTGTCATAAAGAGGCTAGAACCCACATACTAAAGTGCACTTAGGACGTATGAGGACATTTTCGATAGCAGCTTAGACTGTTTCTAGAAATCTTTAAGGTGGGCAGCTTTGCTGGTGATGGCAGTGACATGGCACTTAGTGAAATGCTGTATTAAAAGTACTGTGGCCGATGAAGCTTGCTCAGCATATCAGGTTTGGTGCAGATTTGCACCACTCCAATGATGCAGAGATTCAAAAAATGAAAATCACACCATGGTCATAAGGGAACACAAGTGCACGGCCTATGCCCCTGTGTAGGGTAGTTCCTATATTCCCAATAGGCTCTGCGCATTGGAATAATATATCCTATAGATTAGACGTAGGACTGAGGTCTACTAGGTCTCTGTCGATTATACTAGAATTAATTGTGAGTGCCAGCTAGCTCAGAGGTCACTAGAAACTTTCTCGAATGAACAAGAAGGGATTAGTTTCTGACAACAGCATAAACATGACAACTTTGTTTCTCCAAGACAAAACTGATCTTCAGAGTAGTGGAAACAATAGATAGATATTTTACTCAGTCAATCGTGCATGCTTCATTTCACCAGAGGTGCAGAGAAATAGAGAGACGGGCGTTTTTCAATAAAAGTATTTATTGGACAGTCTTCTTTCTCATGCAGAGGAAATGAACTGCAACAATCGTAATACTTGCAAAAAACACAGTTGATGGACAGAATGTAGAACAATGTCATACCAGTGGAGTCAAGCTATCCAGGCTGATGAAGGCTGATGAAGGCTGATAGCCAGAAACCGGTCCTTGGATGCTTGATTCCGGTCTGGGAAAGACATGGCTTGGTAGTTCGGACTGGACTGTTCCCATGAGGCACAGGGTCAGAGCTGATTTGCATATAGCCAGTGTCTAACCCAGGGTGGTGTGGAGTACAAATAAACGATGGATTTAGGCCCAGATCCTTGTACTGGGATGAATGTATGACATTGTTCTACATTCTGTCCATCAACTGTGTTTTTTGCAATTTTCACCCCGAGTGGGCTGGGTATGCTCAGACGCGAGTCCCAGGCTCTCCACACCACTGGAGTCAAGCTATCCAGGCTGATGTAGGCTGATAGCCAGAAACCGGTCCTTGGATGCTTGATTCTGGTCTGGGAAAGACATGGCTTGGTAGTTCGGACTGGACTGTTCCCATGAGGCACAGGGTCAGAGCTGATTTGCATATAGCCAGTGTCTAACCCAGGGTGGTGTGGAGTGCAGAAAAACGATGGATTTAGGCCCAGATCCTTGTACTGGGATGAATGTATGACATTGTTCTACATTCTGTCCATCAACTGTGTTTTTTGCAATTTTCACCCCGAGTGGGCTGGGTATGCTCAGACGTGAGTCCCAGGCTCTCCACACCACTGGAGTCAAGCTATCCAGGCTGATGAAGGCTGATAGCCAGAAACCGGTCCTTGGATGCTTGATTCCGGTCTGGGAAAGACATGGCTTGGTAGTTCGGACTGGACTGTTCCCATGAGACACAGGGTCAGAGCTGATTTGCATATAGCCAGTGTCTAACCCAGGGTGGTGTGGAGTGCAAAAAAACGATGGGTTTAGGCCCAGATCCTTGTACTGGGATGAATGTATGACATTGTTCTACATTCTGTCCATCAACTGTGTTGTTTGCAATTTTCACCCCGAGTGGGCTGGGTATGCTCAGACGTGAGTCCCAGGCTCTCCACACCACTGGAGTCAAGCTATCCAGGCTGATGAAGGCTGATAGCCAGAAACCGGTCCTTGGATGCTTGATTCCGGTCTGGGAAAGACATGGCTTGGTAGTTCGGACTGGACTGTTCCCATGAGGCACAGGATCAGAGCTGATTTGCATATAGCCAGTGTCTAACCCAGGGTGGTGTGGAGTGCAAAAAACCGATGGATTTAGGCCCAGATCCTTGTACTGGGATGAATGTATGACATTGTTCTACATTCTGTCCATCAACTGTTTTTTGCAATTTTCACCCCGAGTGGGCTGGGTATGCTCAGACGTGAGTCCCAGGCTCTCCACACCACTGCAGTCAAGCTATCCAGGCTGATAGCCAGAAACCGGTCCTTGGATGCTTGATTCCGGTCTGGGAAAGACATGGCTTGGTAGTTCGGACTGGACTGTTCCCATGAGGCACAGGGTCAGAGCTGATTTGCATATAGCCAGTGTCTAACCCAGGGTGGTGTGGAGTGCAAAAAAACGATGGATTTAGGCCCAGATCCTTGTACTGGGATGAATGTATGACATTGTTCTACATTCTGTCCATTAACTGTGTTTTTTGCAATTTTCACCCCGAGTGGGCTGGGTATGCTCAGACGTGAGTCCCAGGCTCTCCACACCACTGGAGTCAAGCTATCCAGGCTGATGAAGGCTGATAGTCAGAAACCGGTCCTTGGATGCTTGATTCCGGTCTGGGAAAGACATGGCTTGGTAGTTCGGACTGGACTGTTCCCATGAGGCACAGGGTCAGAGCTGATTTGCATATAGCCAGTGTCCAACCCAGGGTGGTGTGGAGTGCAAAAAAACGACGGATTTAGGCCCAGATCCTTATACTGGGATGAATGTATGACATTGTTCTACATTCTGTCCATCAACTGTGTTTTTTGCAACAATCGTAATACTGGCAGCAAAGTATAATGCGTACAGCAAGAAGAGTACCATAAAATAATTCTGTAAAAGCATGGTATGGTTTCTAAGCCATAGAATACATACATAAATAACAAGCATTGGAAATGCAATAGGTCTCGCATTAGAAAAGTTGGAGTTATTGGTCTTGTAAATGACATATTTTATTTATTTGTTGGTTTTTAAAATTGCTAAATTGATGGCTTTGTCATTTACAATGCCAATAGTTATAACTTTCGCGAATGTGACACCTATAGCATTTGGAATGCAACATGTTTTGTATTTACGTGACTTAGATGGCAGCTCTGGTCGTTAGGCCACATCTCTAGAGAGCAGGAGAGTGCAGCAGGGGAGAGAAGCACAGCAATGCAATAGGTCTCGCATTAGGAAAGTTTGAGCTATTGGTATTGTAAAGGACACATTTTTTATTTATGTGCTTGTTTTGAAAATAGCGAAATTAATAGCTTTGTTATTTACAATGCCAATAGTTGTAACACAATATGTGTTGTGAGGGTGAGTGAGGGTGAGGGTGAGGGGTTGAGGGTGAGGGGTTGAGGGTGAGTGAGGGTGAGGGGTTGAGGGTGAGTGAGGGTGAGGGGTTGAGGGTGAGTGAGGGTGAGTGAGGGTGAGGGGTTGAGGGTGAGGGGGTGAGTGAGGGTGAGGGGTTGAGGGTGAGTGAGGGTGAGGGGTTGAGGGTGAGTGAGGGTGAGTGAGGGTGAGGGTGAGGGGTTGAGGGTGAGTGAGGGTGAGGGTGAGGGGTTGAGGGTGAGTGAGCGGTTGAGGGTGAGGGGTTGAGGGTGAGTGAGGGTGAGGGGTTGAGGGTGAGTGAGGGTGAGGGGTTGAGGGTGAGTGAGGGTGAGGGTGAGTGAGGGTGAGTGAGGGTGAGGGGTTGAGGGTGAGTGAGGGTGAGGGTGAGTGAGGGTGAGGGGTTGAGGGTGAGTGAGGGTGAGTGAGGGTGAGGGGTTGAGGGTGAGTGAGGGTGAGGGGTTGAGGGTGAGTGAGGGTGAGGGTGAGTGAGGGTGAGTGAGGGTGAGGGGTTGAGGGTGAGTGAGGGTGAGGGTTGAGGGTGAGTGAGGGTGAGGGTGAGGGGTTGAGGGTGAGTGAGGGTGAGTGAGTGTGAGGGTGAGTGAGGGTGAGTGAGAGTGAGGGTGAGTGAGGGGTTGAGGGTGAGGGGTTGAGGGTGAGTAAGGGTGAGGGTGAGGGGTTGAGGGTGAGTGAGGGTGAGGGGTTGAGGGTGAGTGAGGGTGAGTGAGGGTAAGGGTGAGTGAGGGTGAGGGTTTGAGGGTGAGTGAGGGTGAGGGGTTGAGGGTGAGGGTGAGTGAGGGTGAATGAGGGTGAGGGTGAATGAGGGTGAGTGAGGGTGAGGGTGAGGGGTTGAGGGTGAGTGAGGGTGAGGGTGAGTGAGGGTGAGTGAGGGTGAGGGGTTGAGGGTGAGTGAGGGTGAGGGGTTGAGGGTGAGTGAGGGTGGGTGAGGGTGAGTGAGGGTGAGGGTGAGTGAAGGTGAGGGTGAGCGAGGGTGAGGGTGAGTGAGGGTGAGGGTGAGTGAGGGTGAGTGTGATGGGAGATGTATATGGGCATATAACGAGAAAGCGAAAGTGAAAGAACAGGTGATGTGGAGGACTCAGAGGTAATCAGAACGGGGCCGAACGCAGAGGAGATGGCTTCGAGCTCCAGTACACCACCCTGGCAGCAGGTGTAAGGTGGCTGAAGCAGACAATGCGCATCTTGACGACGGAGAAATCCCATTTCAAAAAGCATCCAGGGCCCTGCATTATAGCTTTGGGCTTTGCTGACAATCACTGATCAGGAAGTCCTTTGCTAACTGGTAACGACCTCTGCTACTGGACGCAGCCTGTGGTGGGCACATTGCTTGTACTGCAGAAAAAGACAGAGTTTAAGCAGCACGTGAGAAGATACCTCGGGCTGCAGGTGGGAGCAAAGTACAGGCCCTGCACCCTCCTCAGTCTGCATGCATGCACGGAGCTTGAATTGCCGTGGCTCTGAGATTTTGGTGGCTTACTACAAAGTTGCCAGGTTTTGCATGTATGTGCACTGAACACCAGGTTTGTAGAACTGAGCTTTGATTTAACAAACGAGTGTCTTCTGGGAGTTGTAGTTTTCGTGTGCCAATATGTAAAAAAAAATAGGCTAATCTCCATGCCCGATAACTATCTGTAGTAGAAAATATCAGGAGTAAGAGAGATGGTGATCGGCACAAATGAACGGCTGGTAACCTTATTTGTGGCACAGAACCGTTTGCAACCAAAAAGATTGGCTTTCTGGATAAGAAAGTAAGGTTAGCAATAGGCAAAGAAAAGAGACTGCTAGAGGCACACACAAAAGCCAGCTGCTGCTGTGTGTAGGACCACCGGTGAGCCCAGCCTGCCTTGAGTATGTAAACACACTCCATTCAGCGTCATCGGAGTGCAAAGTTCCCAGAGAAACAAGAAAGGAAACAAGACGGAGGGCATTGCTGTGGGGAGGGGGGGGAGGAGAAATGCACACGGCGGGCAGGGGAGGGGGCGGAGCGGGGAGAGCGGCATGAGGTTGTGAAGCAGCCGGGGCCTTTGAAGTGAAGCTAAGCTTCACTTCAAAAGGTGTGGGAGGAATGCGGCTGAGGGAACAGACGGCGATTTGGTGATGTGCACGCGCATTTTAGGTCAATGCGCTTGCGCATTGACCTAAAAGCCACGGGCACAGCAGCAAATCGCCACAGTTAGGTAAGCTTTGTTTAAAGCCCTATAGTCTCGCTTCTCTCAATGCGCATGCGCATTGATAGGTCACGAGACCTAATAAAAGGTTAAAAAGTACTCAACTGATGTTTCTAAAATACGCCTACCCCGGTGTGCCTAACCTAAGTCTGGAACAAGAGAAGGAGTAAGTGATGTGTAGCATAAATCTAGTATTCTTTTTGCCAAGAATCTATCCAAGATTTCTCTTAGGGTCTAATCAGCTCCATACCTTGGTTTAGAATGAAGGAGATCTCAGGACTCGATTTCCCAACAACCCATAAGGGTAGCTTGGAAACACTGGAGCTGGTTTCTCGGCAAGAGAAAAGACAGCGTCTCTCTCAGTGCGTCTGCTGGAGGGTCGGCTTCCTTTGGCACTTGCTGTAGCGAGCTGCGTTGGGCAAGTAGATAGTCGAACTGCTCCAAACCACAGTGTGTTTGCTATGGCAAGTGTGGGCATATTTATACCTTGAAGGTGCCGAGTTTGACTTAAAGTTGGACATAATAACGTCATCAGAGTCTCAGTTCTTTGAAAAGTCCATGAGTTCTTGGACAAACCAATATTCAAGCAAGGGGAAGTCCCTAACTGCTGAAGCAGAGTTTTCCAAGAAATCGTTGTGGATTTTCGGAACTAGTGGGAGTAGCCATGCCGTATTTGGATTGCATGAGCTATGTCTAAATATGGTTATGATTTCTATGCCTATATAAGGATATGGTGATTTATACCTATATAAGGGCATGATTTGGGAAAGTTACACTAGGGTCCTAAAATGCTATATATGTTTAACTAAAAAATGAGTTTAACTCCTCTTTCCAATGTAAATCTGTTATTATACATGTCCCTATTCAATTCTAAACACATTTAAAACACACAAAACCAAGCTTCCTTTTTTTTTCCTATGTTAAGTGAAAGTGTTTAGTGGCACTCCAGAAATGCAGCTTTATTTGACACTTTGAACAATCAAACAATTTAAGTGTTTTCACACAAAAGCACCGTAGGCTTCAATTAGAACCATTTATTCAAAACATGGTACCAAGAGATCTAACTCTTAGTGTAGATAAATTCGTATTATCTGTTCTGGCGAAGGCGGTAGCCAGGAGGAGGAAAGTCGAAACAACATTGTTGCTGTGTGGACAATAAGAAATATGAAGCTATTTTCTATTTTTCCTTTCTCAAATCTACAGAAACAATCACATTTAGATGACTCATCACTGAAGGGAAGAAGCTAAAGAAACAACCAAATTTAGAAGACTAATCGGGTACGGTGGTGGAAAATAGAATAGTGGATTGGTAATACAAGTGGTAAGAGCGAAGGTGTGTAATTGTTCAAGCTAGAAAGTTAGGCAGTGTATCTATATAACAAAGTATTATGCCATAGCAATACAGGTGCCTGTGTGTATACTTATGTGTAAAGTACTTGTGATGTATTATTTAAATTAATTTGTTGTTTTGATAATCAGTCTCTTTAGTAGATCTTCACTGGGCATGATACATTTTGTATGGAAATCAGATGAACAATGCATGAGAAATAAGTGTAGGATCAAAATAATTATGTAAGAATTGGATCCTTAGGAAGTCTATTAAATAGCTGAATTATTCAAACTATCAAATTAATAGGGAAAGATTTTTGATGTAGGGGTAGGGACCCTCCGTTTGCGCAGCTACTGAGCAGGATGGGCAGGCAGCTCTGCCGGTTGACTACACAATGAGTGATCTTGTGAAATGGGGGAAGACAGGAATACCCAGTCAAAGGATATCGGTCCCACTGCCAATCAGCTAGCAGCCTCTGGTGAGGAGGTCAAGCGTGTGAGTAGAGGAAGTGGAGCCTGTAGAATAGGAGCTGATGTCTGGAGCAGTGTGTGACTTGGATAGAGATCTCAGATCCCCTGAAGCTTTATCTAAACATCATGTCGTCTCCAGGAAGAGAATGCCACTTTGGGATGTGGTTTTGTTTTTGAGAGCAGCAGCAATGAAACTTGATGGGTAGGTAGTGGAACATATCACTATAGACAGGTCGGAGAACCTTGGAATCGCCCACTATTACAATTGGACTAATAATTGGTACTGGTTGAAATACATGCATAATTCGTTTGATTTTTTTGCTGTCCACACTATACCTTACCCCACTACTATTCTGCTTTCGAAACTGACAAATTCCTTTACTTTCCTTGGGTTGGGTTCTGCAGAAGTTCATACCTATTTGGGTTGAATTCTCCTATGGCTGACCTGCCTTCGAAAATACTGACTGTACACGTACATTGGTGTTTTTTGTCTTACTCCATGTTTTCTTCACTACTTTTACATTGAGTGTTATATCAGCATTGAAAAACACTAGGCCTACACACTGAGAAAGAACGAAATACATGTTGGCTGTTTCTACACATGTTGGTTCACCTCTTGGAACCTTGTTTAGTTACAAAGAAATGAAATCATCCTGTACAAATCCAAGACAACTGAATTCATGAACTTATTTGAACTACAAGATAACGCCTGACACAGCAACTCAGTTTTGCCCTTCACTTCTCTAAGGTCGGAGAACTGTGCCAGGGACAAAGGCAATCTAATTGGTAGTACAAAGGTGAACTTGAACAATTGTTGGTCTTGTCATGCATTAATTTTGTCCAACACCCTTCATAGCAGTAACAGATGAACTTTGGTTTGGCGGGGCAATGGAGTGTGCAGCTTGTGGAGGACTGCCTGGATTTTATAAACCCACCCTCCAAGTTAACCCCAGAGGGTGCATAACTCATATTACCTACTGAACTATATTAAAGTAAATAGCAGCTTCAGGTGAAAATCCGTCCTAATTATACAGGGGCAATCATAGCTTTCAAGAGACTTAAGAGGAAGAGAATGGTATTGGACGTGCGGGCTTGAGAGAGGGGCCAGACAACCTCAACTTTATAAACTGGACAAATACACTCTTCTTTGCTGCAGGTTGAAAGAAGAAATAGCCGATACACGAGTGGAGGAAAACGGTGTGAAGGACCCGGCCTCACTCTCCAGAACCCGCAATGAGGAAACCTTTGGATACCATTAAACAAACTAACTCTACGTTGAAACACACAAGATACTCCCTATGCATGGAAGTGAATCTTTGACTATTGCAGATGTTAAACTACTGAACTCCTCCCTTGTAAAACTGCAATAGTCCAGACCAGAATGGAGACTGCAGAACGGCGATCGGAAAGAAAGTTTGTAATCACGACTGCATGGAAATAATACAAAAAAATTCTGAGGACTATTCATTTCTCTTTATGAAACCAATCGAAGTATACTACTCCCTGACTTTACCCTGGCAGCCCAGAAACAGAGACACAGTGTTGATGCTTAAAATTATTAGTTATGGAATAAAAACATTGAAATACATGATTATTTCAGCTCGGCTTAGAGTTGCAGAGGAAGGGAAATCCTGGTTCTTCTAGTCCCAGGAGGATGGCTGGATGAGTGACGTCCTGTAAGCATCATTGGACAACTAGAGTAACTCTCCCTCAGAGATGAGAAAACAATAGAAATAGTACCAGAACCTTGGCAGGGATTATCAAGACCCATGAGGACAGCGGTCGAAGAGTTAGAATGTGCCAAGCAGTATACAGCAAAAGAAGTTCTGTCTACCAAGATCGAATTAGAATGAACAGCCGCTGTGCGCACTTGGCGAGAGACTATATCCAGAATACAGAACTGAAAGAAAAACGTGCAAGGAATACTAGATTTAAAAGGCAGGTCTGTGTTATTGAAAGACTGAACATACTGAATTTCCTGATGGCTCTGGAAAGAGGTGGGTGGAGGGGGTCCTATCAGCCCTACATTCTATTGTTTAACAAGATGCTTGCGATCCTTAAAACCAAGAACATGGTGAGATTGGCAAGACATATGAGCCAATACTTCTTAAATGGGGAGACAACTGAAGGAGTCAAGGTACCTATTTGGGGGAGGGGAGAAGTAGTTTTGGAACGCACCACGTGCAGTGTGGGATAGTAGTTGGAGGGAGTTAATCAAAATATTAGATTTGGTGACAAAGCAAAAAATGCAGTGCTGGGAAGGACATTTGAGGGAAAACAGGTAAGCAAACATATGGTAAAAAGAGAGAAACATGGCAAATTATGGCGGTTGAGATCAACTGACATGCATGGCATAGAATATTAATGGTATAGGAAACAACAACAAGGAGGGGGTGATTAAACTAATGTTGTTCAGATATGGACCCAAGGTGACCCCTCTCCCAAAAAACAAATCTTATTGGCAATAATTGTCACTTTATTGGAAGGGGGAAGTAGTTGTTTCTAGGGCATCCCGGATATTCCAAACAGTCCATGGTGCTGGTGAAGAAACCACTTACGTTTCATTTAGGGAAATGTTGGAATGATAAGTGATACTATGAGATGATAGAATGGGGGAGAAAATAGCTTTTGCTACTGTACATATTTATCAGTCCTACCAACCACTGCCATACAGGAGATCTTCGGCACAATGATAGCATCTATAAGGGACCAACTAGATAACAGGAGATTTTAATATGTTTATCAAAGATCAGTTAGACAGGACTATCTATGTGTAGAAAGGCAATGTAGAACCCATATGGTTAAAGATAGAAAGTTTCAGTTTTGCCAGAGTTACCCAATTAAGCATGAGGTTACCTCAGGGATCATCACTGAGTCCGAGTGTTTCCATGTAACCACCAAATATACAAGTATGAACAATAGAAACTAAGCTCAATAACGAGGAGTTTTTGGTCAAAATAAACTGGCTTTAGCATATAATTGGTGGTGCAAGAAATTTAGCACTCCTCCAATCACTTGAACAGGGGTGTTACATCTAGGGGTTCAGCTGGATGAGGAAGTATCTCTGAAAGATCAATGGCCATATGTAGGTAGCCCAATACCGGTCGGTAACGGCCGAAATTACCGAATTTCGGCCGTTACCGACAGGTGTTTAGGGTTTGAGATGTAGGAGGCAGGTTTAAAGAATCGGTAAAATACCGATTCCGTATTTTAAGGAATCAGTAATTACCGAATCCAAAAATCTATGTAGGAGGCACTCAAGTGAGTGCCTTCTTGCATTCAGGATTCGTTATTTACCACCAACTACAAGTTGGTGGTAAATATCGAAAACCTTTAAAAAAACAATTTTGTGCTTTTTTTAAAAGTGCCATGTGGCAGACATACATGCCCTTAGGGCATGTATTTGTGCCACATGTGCACACATGCACGATTCAGGGGTGCAACAGGGTGTCAATATGACACCCTGCCACCCTTGAATATGTGCCCCATATTACAGATTCGGTATTTACCAAATCGGTAATAGTGAATGGCTTCCCATTCATTTCTATGGGCCTCCAGGTCCATAGGAATGAATGGAAATTACCGAAACGGTAAATACCGATTCTTAAATACCGAATCATACCGATTCGGTAATATTTACCGAATTGTTTCCTACATACCATTTACCGATTCTGAAATACCGAATCGGTAAAATTCGGTATTTTAGAATCGGTAAATGTAGATTACCTACATATGGCCCCAAATCAATAAACCTGCGTCCAATGGTTTCTTATACCTGAAACAATATAAGAAAATATTTCCATTCCTGTCCTTGGATGACAGAATAATCATGACTCATGCCCTAATCCTATTAAAGTTAGGCTATAGCAACAGCCGTTAATAAGGCATCTCTATAGGATATTTAGCAAGCTTCAGGTCCCCCAGAAAGCCTCTGTTAGGCGGATCCATGCACTAAATGGGCACATGTGTAAGCATACAGTAAGAAACTTCAATGGTTACCAGTGGAGAAGAAAATCAGGCTGCATGGTGATTTTGCTTTCTATATTAAAAGCCCAAAATTCCACAGGTACATCCCCTGCTGATCACTTCCTTCAACCAAAGCTTGTAATTTAGTATTGCTCGAAGTGAGGAGGGCCTGGTATGGCTTTTAGTTGCTTAGCAGCTAAGCTCTGGAATACACTCCCATGCAACCTCAAAAAGATTGATTCTACTATCCATTTTATTAAAGCTTTTAAAATCTTTCCTTTTGAAGATCAATTATGAGAGAGCTTTGTAGCATGGACCAGTTAACTTTAGTACCAGGATGGTCATTCAGGTAAATGCTGCTCTGTACAAGAGGACTTGACAAATGCAATGAAGCTGGATGGGATCATAGGGGCTGAAGGACATGTGGAGGGAGAAACATGCAACCGATCAGCAGTATTTTCAGGGGCCCAAAAACATATTCAAGAAGGAAAATGTTACTTAACCTTTAAGCATCTGTTTGTAGCACATAGTGCTGTAGATTTAAATGCTCTGCATGCTCATGCCAGCTGGTGTTAGGTTTCAGATTTTTGCAGATTTTCGTTGAAGACGTCTTTCGAGTGACGGAATGTAGTGTGACTCCTCCTTTGGTGGACACTGCAGATCAGCACTGATTCAAGTTAGTTTGTTTTTCGCACAGTGGGTGAATGTATGTATGGAGTGGCAAGTGAACACAGCATGTTTCGCCATGTGCACTCGGCAGTGTGTAATAGCTAAGAAGAGAAGAGATCTACGGTGAACATGGTATCCATGGAGGAAGGTGGGGAGCTCTATAGTTTGATTGAGGTGGAAAAGGATACTATCTTGGGGAGGAACATCTGAGTAAAGCCCTGTGAACCTCAATGAAAGGCTCTTGAAGGGTAAATACCTGCCATCACTGATGCATCGAAGGGACGTTATGGATACGAGGAAAGTCACCTTCCTCGAGAGGAAATGTAAAGGGCTAGATTACAGGAGTTCAAAGGGGGGGGGGCATGAGTGTGGTGCGCACTACATTAAGTGTCCACACACAGACACAATGGACCCTGGAAGGTATGATCCTCTTGATGCCCTACATGAATGTTTTGATGAGAGCGATCCTAAATAAGGAAGAATGTGTTTTGTATGTCAGCACCAACAGCGGCTGGGTGTAGCCGATTGGATGCGTGAGACCTAACATTTGCAGGCTCAAGATGTAACAAATGATGTTCTAGACAGTAGGCTTTAAAGGGTACAGCTGCCTAGGGATGCAGTAGAGGACAATCCATTTCCACTCTGCAACATAATAGACCTGCACAGTAGGCTTGCAGTCTTCCCGCCGGATGGTCATGCTCTCTTACGGAGGATGAAGATAACCAAAATCTACGACCTCAGGTGCTAAATCTCTGGGTTAAGTTGCCTGGGGTCTGGGTGCTGGATCTGGCCTTTGTTCTTTGAGAAGATCCAACTACCCCCTGGAAAGCATCTGCATAGAGCTGTATGCAATGCTATGTGGCGCAAAGCCAGATCTGTTGCACTAGTTTAGTATTGACACGGGAGAGAGTGCTTATCACCATGCTTCTTGAGGCAATACATGCCTGTCATGTTGTCTATTTTGATGAGAAGTTCATTGCCTTAAATGGCTTGAAAGTATGCTTTGAGAGAGAGGCACATAGCCAGCAGCTCATGGTAGTCGATGTGTCACCCATGTTATTGAGGGGGGCACAATCCCTCAGTCGTCATTTTGTCTAGACTGCAAGCAAGGCATCCACTGTAATGGATACCTGCATGACTGCGTCTGAAGAAGGTCTGCACTGCAACAGATTGTTGCTTTACCACCATTTCAGAGCACGTTGAGCACTGGCCTTTAGCAACACTTGGTCTACCAGTGATACTACACTTGAGACCATTGCACCGAGAGACGCTCTTGTAATTGGGTGGGTGGGTGGGAGGCTTGCTGAGGGGAATAGGGCAACGCACAAGGCTATCATCCCTAGGTTACTGTCTTGACTGTAAGCTGACAATTGGCCTGAAAAAGAGCCAGCAGCTGCTGACATGTCAACATCCTCTGTTGGGTCGTGTAGACTTGCATGTAACTGCATTTAATTCGGTCCGCAGTAAGAAATGGACGTGTAGAAGTTGTAGGAGGGACTTGGTGGCATTTATGGTGTTTAAGTATGGTCAGTCAATGCTGCTTGCACTCTTGATCAGCTAATCGTCGAGATAGGGCAAAACAAGAGTGCTGCACCTTCTTCGATGACCGCTTCCACCACCAGGCACTTTGTGAACACCTTTAGGGCAACGGTAACCAGTAAAATGAAATTGGTAGTGTTGTTTACTTACCACAACGTTAAGGTAGCACCAGTAGGCACGGATGATGGCTATGTGGAAGTAGGTGTCCTTGAGGTCTAAAGCACTCGTATTCTTCGAGCAGAGGGAGGAAGTCCTGCAGGGTTGCCATGTGAAACCGCTCCACCAAGATGCATTTGTCGGGGGCTTGAGCTCCAGAATTGGCCTGAGGTGGCAGTTCTTCTTGGAAAAAAGGAAGTAAAGAATAGACGCCCTTGCCTGGCACTCTCTCCATTGTCCCATTATGGAGGAGCGGTTGCATCTTTTCCTGGAGAAGGCGAAGATGTTGTCTGCTGAGGGTATGTGTGCAAGTTGAGATGTTTGGGGGAGATTGTGAAGAGTTCTGGGCAGTACCCATGATGAACCGCCTCCAGAACCCATTGATTTGAGGTGATTTTCTACCAGTGGCAGAGGAAATCGTAATGTCTCCCCACAGACAGGCCTCCACCCTTATTTTTGCGCCTGTAGGTGCCTCTGGTAGGACCATTTCCTCCCTTCTGGTGAACAGACTGCTGCCTCTGATAGGAGTGTGGTTGGTCAGGGAAAGTTGTGTTACCTCCTCCTCAAAGCTGCTGCCTCTGAAATCAGCTCCTAGCAGCAAGACTTAGGTGGACACCCATGGATTTTGTGATGTCGGTGTCCATCTTGATTTTTTCCAGCATCTTATCAACATGTAGCCCAGACTAGTGTCCCCCTTCGAATGAGAGATTGAGAAGATGTTGTTGGAACTCAGGCTTGAACCCTGAAATACGGAGCTAGGCATGGCGTCGGAGATAAGAACACTGTTGACAATGCCCAGAGAGTCTATGTCTGTGGCATCTAAGGCACAACAGATGTTGTTTGTACGAAAGGACCATTTTTTAATGCTCATCACTACACACAAGTTTTTGAACTGAGGCATTTGACTGAGGCTGCTGGTTAGATGACTGTGGTGCTCTGGATCTTACTATTCAGGCCTAGTGCATGTACTCTGAACCCAAAAGTAGTGTACCATTGACTAATACCGGATTGGCTCATTTAACTTACTTACAAGTCCCTAGTATATGGTGCAAGAAGTACCCAGGGCTAGTAAGTTAAATGCCACTACCAGACTGCAACACTTAATTGTGCCACCACCACAGTAACAGAGTAAAAACATTCCTGTAGGCCTGCCACTGCAGCCTAATGGGGCAGCTTTAAAACTGCCAACTTGACATGGCAAAATAAGCCCCTTTGCCATCTCAAAACCGTCTCTTTTTATATTAGTAAGTTGCCCCTATGGAAGGCTTGTGTAGCCAACCAGGCAGGGTGCTTAATATTAAAAAAAAGGGCATGTTTCTTTTGTACTTAGCATGGCCTGACAGTGAAAACACAAAATCTACATTTTTACTATAGTAAGGCTGGTGATCCCATTGGTGAACATGGAGTTTCACTAGCCACCGCACTAAGTGCTAATATACATTTGGAACCATCAAAGGGAATATGCTACTTACCAGTATGCATCTGTTCTTGGCATGTAGGGCTGCTGACATTCATATCTGTGCATAGATCGCCGCCTAGTGTTGGGTCCGGATGATTGCACTTTGTTGTTTTGGAAGAGTCCTCGAAGTATCACGAGATAGGTGACTCCTCCCCTGGACTACAGTGCGCATGGGCATCTTCTCCATCCTCAGATTTTTTTTTCACCATTGTGGCAGAGATGGAGATAGTAAAGTAAGAGATGGCCATGCCAGAGAAAATGCTGCAGCTGCGACAGGCACCGGAGAGGAGGGCGGGCGATACGAATGTCAGCAGCCCTACATGCCAAGAACAGATGCATACTGGTAAGTAGCATATTCCGTTCGAGGCATGTGGAATGCTGAATTCATATCTGTGCATAGACTGTATAGCAGTATCTCCTCTAGCGGTGGTTACCTGTGCCAGCTGCAGCAGTTTGAAAAAGAGTTTTGAGGACAGCCTGGCCTACAGCAGCTGGCTGTTTTGTTTGCACGTCTACACAGTTGTGTTTTGTGAAAGTGTGTATGGTGGTCCATGTGGCTGCCTTACATATGTAAGAGGAATATTCCCTAGGAAAGCCATGGATGCCCCCATTTCTCTTGTAGAGTGTGCTCTTGGGGGGACGGTTAAAGTGCGTTTCGCCTTTTGATTGCATATTTGTATGCATTTAACTATCCATCTGGCTATTCCTGACTTTGATATAGGATTTCCCTTGTGTTGTGGTGCAAAAGCAACAAATAGTTGCTTTGTTTTTCTAAATGATTTAGTTCTGTCCACATAATAAAGTAGAGCTCTTTTTACATCTAATGTGTGTAGGGCTCTCTCAGCGACTTACTGTGGATTTTGAAAGAATACTGGCAGTTCTATTGATTGATTGATATGGAAATTGGATACGACCTTTGGCATGAACTTAGGGTTTGTTCTAAGAACCACCCTGTTGGCATGTATTTGCATGAAAGGTTCTTGGATTGTTAGTGCTTGTAATTCGCTTACTCTTCTGAGTGAGGTAATGGCAACCAAGAATGCTACCTTCCACGTTAAGAATTGTAGTTCGTATGAGTGTAGCGGTTCGAAAGGAGGTCCCATAAGTCTGGGAAGCACTATATTTAGATTCCAGACAGGGGAAGGGGGTGCCTTGGAGGGATTACCCTTTTTAGACCCTCCATGAAGGCTTTGATTGCTGGTACTCTAAACAGTGAAAGGTGTTGCCTGTTTTGAAGGTATGCTGCAATAGCAGCGAGGTGTAGTCGTATCGAAGAGTATGCTAAGTTGCATCTTTGTAGATGCAGCAGGTAACATATGATGTTTTGTATGGAAGCGTCTAATGGGTTGATTTGGTTATTGTTGCAGTAAAAACAAATTTCTTCCATTTAGCTGCATAGCACGCTCGTGTGGTTGGTCGTCTTGCCTCCCTAAGGATGTGCATGCAGTCTGGGGGCAAGTTAAGGTATCCAAACTCTAAGACCTCAGGAGCCAGATCGCTAGGTTCATCTGATTGGGATCTGGGTGTCTGATTTCTCCATGGTTCTGAGTTAGAAGATGGGGTGCAAGGCACAGTCTTTGATGAGGAACTACTGAAAGTTCTAGGAACGTTGTGTACCACGGTTGTCTCGCCCATGTGGGAGCAACTAGGATTAGCGTGAGTGAGTGTTGCCGCAGTTTGCGTGCCACCAGCGGGATCAGTGGTGTTGGGGGAAAAGTGTACGCAAATCTGCCTGACCAGTTCATCCATATCGCATTGCCCTGTGACAACAGATGTGCCTAACCTAAGTCTGGAACAAGAGAAGGAGTAAGTGAGGTGTAGCATGAATCTAGTATTCTATTTGCCAAGAATCTATCCAAGATTTCTCTTAGGGTCTAATCAGCTCCATACCTTGGTTTAGAATGAAGGAGGTCTCAGGACTCGATTTCCCAACAACCCATAAGGGTAGCTTGGAAACACTTGAGCTGGATTTCTCGGCAAGAGAAAAGACAGCGTCTCTCTCAGTGCGTCTGCTGGAGGGTCGGCTTCCTTCGGCACTTGCTGTAGCGAGCTGCGTCGGGCAAGTAGATAGTCGAACTGCTCCAAACCACCGTGTGTTTGCTATGGCAAGTGTGGGCATATTTATACCTTGAAGGTGCCGAGTTTGACTTAAAGTTGGACATAATAATGTTATTAGAGTCTCAGTTTTTTGAAAACTCCATAAGTTCTTGGACAAACCAATATTCAAGTAAGGGGAAGTCCCTAACTGCTGAAGCAGAGTTTTCAAAGGAATCGTTGTGGATTTTCGGAACTAGTGGAAGTAGCCATGCCGTATTTGGATTGCATGAGCTATGTCTAAATATGGTTATGATTTCTATTCCTATATAAGGATATGGTGATTTATACCTATATAAGGGCATGATTCGTGAAAGTTACACTAGGGTACTAAAATGCTAAATATGTTTAACTACAAAATGAGTTTAACTCCTCCTTCCAATGTAAATCTGTTATTATACATGTCCCTATTCAATTCTAAACACATTTAAACACACGAAACCAAGCTTCCTTTTTTTTCCTATGTTAAGTGAAAGCGTTTAGTGGCACTCCAGAAATGCAGCTTTATTTGACACTTTGAACAATCAAACAATTTAAGTGTTTTCACACAACAGCACCGTAGGCTTCAATTAGAACCATTTATTCAAAACATGGTACCAAGAGATCTAACTCTTAGTGTAGATAAATTTGTATTATCTGTTCTGGCAAAGGCGGTAGCCAGGAGGAGGCAAAGTCGAAACAACATTGTTGCTGTGTGGACAATAAGAAATATGAAGCTATTTTCTATTTCTCCTTTCTCAAACCTACAGAAACAATCACATTTAGATGACTAAAGAAATGTTGTGCTTTTTTTAAAAGTGCCATGTGGCAGACATACATGCCCTTAGGGCATGTATTTGTGCCACATGTGCACACATGCACGATTCAGGGGTGCAACAGGGTGTCAATATGACACCCTACCACCCTTGAACATGTGCCCCCTATTACCGATTCGGTATTTACCAAATCGGTAATAGTGAATGGCTTCCCATTCATTCCTATGGGCCTCCAGGTCCATAGGAATGAATGGAAATTACCGAATCGGTAAATACTGATTCTTAAATACCGAATCATACCGATTCGGTAATATTTACCGAATTGTTTCCTACATACCATTTACTGATTCTGAAATACCGAATCGGTAAAATTCGGTATTTTAGAATCGGTAAATGTAGATTACCTACATATATGGCCCCAAATCAATAAACCTGCGTCCAATGGTTTCTTATACCTGAAATAATATAAGAAAATATTTCCATTCCTGTCCTTGGATGACAGAATAATCCTGACTCATGCCCTAATCCTATTAAAGTTAGGCTATAGCAACAGCCGTTAATAAGGCATCTCTAAAGGATATTTAGCGAAGCTTCAGGTCCTCCAGAAAGCCTCGGTTAGGCGGATTCATGCACTAAATGGGCACATGTGTAAGCATACAGTAAGAAACTTCAATGGTTACCAGTGGAGAAGAAAATCAGGCTGCATGGTGATTTTGCTTTCTATATTAAAAGCCCAAAATTCCACAGGTACATCCCCTGCTGAACACTTCATTCAACCAAAGCTTGTAATTTAGTATTGCTCGAAGTGAGGAGGGCCTGGTATGGCTTTTAGTTGTTTAGCAGCTAAGCTCTGGAATACACTCCCATGCAACCTCAAAAAGATTGATTCTACTTTCCATTTTGTAAAGCTTTTAAAATCTTTCCTTTTGAAGATCAATTATGAGAGAGCTTTGTAGCATGGACCAGTTAACTTTAGTACCAGGATGGTCATTCAGGTAAATGCTGCTCTGTACAAGAGGACTTGACAAATGCAATGAAGCTGGATGGGATCATAGGGGCTGAAGGACATGTGGAGGGAGAAACATGCAACCGAACAGCAGTATTTTCATTTTCAGGGGTCCAAAAACATATTCAAGAAGGAAAATGTTACTTAACCTTTAAGCATCTGTTTGTAGCACATAGTGCTGTAGATTTAAATGCTCTGCATGCTCATGCCAGCTGGTGTTAGGTTTCAGATTTTTGCAGATTTTCACTGAAGACGTCTTTCGAGTGACGGAATGTAGTGTGACTCCTCCTTTGGTGGACACTGCAGATCAGCACTGATTCAAGTTAGTTTGTTTTTCGCACAGTGGGTGAATGTATGTATGGAGTGGCAAGTGAACAGAGCATGTTTCGCCATGTGCCTCGGCAGTGTGTAATAGCTAAGAAGAGAAGAGATCTACGGTGAACATGGTATCCATGGAGGAAGGTGGGGAGCTCTATAGTTTGATTGAGGTGGAAAGGGATACTATCTTGGGGAGGAACATCTGAGTAAAGCCCTGTGAACCTCAATGAAAGGCTCTTGAAGGGTAAATACCTGCCATCACTGATGCATCGAAGGGACGGTATGGATACGAGGAAAGTCACCTTCCTCGAGAGGAAATGTAAAGGGCTAGATTACAGGAGTTCAAAGGGGGGGGGGCATGAGTGTGGTGCGCACTACATTAAGTGTCCACACACAGACACAATGGACCCTGGAAGGTATGATCCTCTTGATGCCCTACATGAATGTTTTGATGAGAGCGATCCTAAATAAGGAAGAATGTGTTTTGTATGTCAGCACCAACAGCGGCTGGGTGTAGCCGATTGGATGCGTGAGACCTAACATTTGCAGGCTCAAGATGTAACAAATGATGTTCTAGACAGTAGGCTTTAAAGGGTACAGCTGCCTAGGGATGCAGTAGAGGACAATCCATTTCCACTCTGCAACATAATAGACCTGCACAGTAGGCTTGCAGTCTTCCCGCCGGATGGTCATGCTCTCTTACGGAGGATGAAGATAACCAAAATCTACGACCTCAGGTGCTAAATCTCTGGGTTAAGTTGCCTGGGGTCTGGGTGCTGGATCTGGCCTTTGTTCTTTGAGAAGATCCAACTACCCCCTGGAAAGCATCTGCATAGAGCTGTATGCAATGCTATGTGGCGCAAAGCCAGATCTGTTGCACTAGTTTAGTAGTGACATGGGAGACAGTGCTTATCACCATGCTTCTTGAGGCAATACATGCCTGTCATGTTGTCTATTTTGATGAGAAGTTCATTGCCTTAAATGGCTTGAAAGTATGCTTTGAGAGAGAGGCACATAGCCAGCAGCTCATGGTAGTTGATGTGTCACCCATGTTATTGAGGGGGGCACAATCCCTCAGTCGTCATTTTGTCTAGACTGCAAGCAAGGCATCCACTGTAATGGATACCTGCATGACTGCGTCTGAAGAAGGTCTGCACTGCAACAGATTGTTGCTTTACCACCATTTCAGAGCACGTTGAGCACTGGCCTTTAGCAACACTTGGTCTACCAGTGATACTACACTTGAGACCATTGCACCGAGAGACGCTCTTGTAATTGGGTGGGTGGGTGGGAGGCTTGCTGAGGGGAATAGGGCAACGCACAAGGCTATCATCCCTAGGTTACTGTCTTGACTGTAAGCTGACAATTGGCTTGAAAAAGAGCCAGCAGCTGCTGACATGTCAACATCCTCTGTTGGGTCGGGTAGACTTGCATGTAACTACATTTAATTCGGTCTGCAGTAAGAAATGGACGTGTAGAAGTTGTAGGAGGGACTTGGTGGCATTTATGGTGTTTAAGTATGGGTCAGTCAATGCTGCTTGCACTCTTGATCAGCTAATCGTCGAGATAGGGCAAAACAAGAGTGCTGCACCTTCTTCATTGAGCCGCTTCCACCACCAGGCACTTTGTGAACACCTTTAGGGCAACGGTAACCAGTAAAATGAAATTGGTAGTGTTGTTTACTTACCACAACGTTAAGGTAGCACCAGTAGGCACGGATGATGGCTATGTGGAAGTAGGTGTCCTTGAGGTCTAAAGCACTCGTATTCTTTGAGCAGAGGGAGGAAGTCCTGCAGGGTTGCCATGTGAAACCACTCCACCAAGATGCATTTGTCGGGGGCTTGAGCGCCAGAATTGGCCTGAGGTGGCAGTTCTTCTTGGAAAAGAGGAAGTAAAGAATAGACGCCCTTGCCTGGCACTCTCTCCATTGTCCCACTATGGAGGAGCGGTTGCATCTTTTCCTGGAGAAGGCGAAGATGTTGTCTGCTGAGGGTAAGTGTGCAAGTTGAGATGTTTGGGGGAGATTGTGAAGAGTTCTGGGCAGTACCCATGATGAACTGCCTCCAGAACCCATTGATTTGAGGTGATTTTCTACCAGCGGCAGAGGAAATCGTAACGTCTCCCCACAGACAGGCCTCCACCCTTATTTTTGCTGTTATTGCGCCTGTAGGTGCCTCTGGTAGGACCATTTCCTCCCTTCTGGTGAACAGACTGCTGCCTCTGATAGGAGTGTGGTTGGTCAGGGAAAGTTGTGTTACCTCCTCCTCAAAGCTGCTGCCTCTGAAATCAGCCCCTAGCAGCAAGACTTAGGTGGACACCCATGGATTTTGTGATGTCGGTGTCCATCTTGATTTTTTCCAGCATCTTATCAACATGTAGCCCAGACTAGTGTCCCCCTTCGAATGAGAGATTGAGAAGATGTTGTTGGAACTCAGGCTTGAACCCTGAAATACGGGGCTAGGCATGGCATCTGAGACAAGAACACTGTTGACAATGCCCAGAGAGTCTATGTCTGTGGCATCTAAGGCACAACAGATGTTGTTGTTTGTACGAAAGGACCATTTTTTAATGCTCATCACTACACACAAGTTTTTGAACTGAGGCATTTGACTGAGGCTGCTGGTTAGATGACTGTGGTGCTCTGGATCTTATTATCCAGGCCTAGTGCATGTACTCTGAACCCAAAAGTAGTGTACCATTGACTAATACCGGATTGGCTCATTTAACTTACTTTAAAGTCCCTAGTATATGGTACAAGAAGTATCCAGGGCTAGTTAGTTAAATGCCACTACCAGACTGCAACACTTAATTGTGCCACCACCACAGTAACAGAGTAAAAACATTCCTGTAGGACTGCCACTGCAGCCTAATGGGGCAGCTTTAAAACTGCCAACTTGACATGGCAAAATAAGCCCCTTTGCCATTTCAAAACCTTCTCTTTTTATATTAGTAAGTTGCCCCTATGGAAGGCTTGTGTAGCAACCCAGGCAGGGTGCTTAATATTAAAAAAAGGGCATGTTTCTTTTGTATTTAGCATGGCCTGACAGTGAAAACACAAAATTTACATTTTTACTATAGTAAGGCTGGTGCTCCCATTGGTGAACATGGAGTTTCACTAGCCACCGCACTAAGTGCTAATATACATTTGGGACCATCAAAGGGAATATGCTACTTACCAGTATGCATCTGTTCTTGGCATGTAGGGCTGCTGACATTCATATCTGTGCATAGATCGCCGCCTAGTGTTGGGTCTGGATGATTGCACTTTGTTGTTTTGGAAGAGTCTTCGAAGTATCAAGAGATAGGTGACTCCTCCCCTGGACTACAGTGCGCATGGGCATCTTCTCCATCCTCAGATTGTTTTTCGCCATTGTGGCAGAGATGGAGATAGTAAAGTAAGAGATGGCCATGCCAGAGAAAATGCTGCAGCTGCGACAGGCACCGGGGAGGAGGGCGGGCGATACGAATGTCAGCAGCCCTACATGCCAAGAACAGATGCATACTGGTAAGTAGCATATTCCGTTCGAGGCATGTGGGCTGCTGAATTCATATCTGTGCATAGACTGTATAGCAGTATCTCCTCTAGCGGTGGTTACCTGTGCCAGCTGCAGAAGTTTGAAAAAGAGTTTTGAGGACAGCCTGGCCTACAGCAGCTTGCTGTTTTGCTTGCACGTCTACACAGTTGTGTTTTGTGAAAGTGTGTATGGTGGTCCATGTGGCTGCCTTACATATGTAAGAGGAATATTCCCTAGGAAAGCCATGGATGCCCCCATTTCTCTTGTAGAGTGTGCTCTTGGGGGGACGGTTAAAGTGCGTTTTGCCTTTTGATAGCATATTTGATTGCATTTAACTATCCATCTGGCTATTCCTGACTTTGATATAGGATTTCCCTTGTGTTGTTTTGCAAAAGCAACAAATAGTTGCTTTGTTTTTCTAAATGATTTAGTTCTGTCCACATAATAAAGTCGAGCTCTTTTTACATCTAATGTGTGTAGGGCTCTCTCAGCTACGGACTGTGGATTTTGAAAGAATGCTGGCAGTTCTATTGATTGATTGATATGGAAATTGGATACTACCTTTGGCATGAACTTAGGGTTTGTTCTAAGAACCACCCTGTTGGCATGTATTTGCATGAAAGGTTCTTGGATTGTTAGTGCTTGTAATTCGCTTACTCTTCTGAGTGAGGTAATGGCAACCAAGAATGCTACCTTCCACGTTAAGAATTGTAGTTCGCATGAGTGTAGCGGGCCTTGGAGGGATTACCCTTTTTAGACCCTCCATGAAGGCTTTGATTGCTGGTACTCTAAACAGTGAAAGGTGTTGCCTGTTTTGAAGGTATGCTGCAATAGCAGCGAGGTGTAGTCGTATCAAAGAGTATGCAAAGTTGCATCTTTGTAGATGCAGCAGGTAACATATGATGTTTTGTATGGAAGCGTCTAATGGGTTGATTTGGTTATTGTTGCAGTAAATAACACATTTCTTCAATTTAGCTGCATAGCACGCTCGTGTGGTTGGTCGTCTTGCCTCCCTAATCATGTTCATGCAGTCTGGGGGCAAGTTAAGGTATCCAAACTCTAAGATCTCAGGAGCCAGATCGCTAGGTTCATCTGATTGGGATCTGGGTGTCTGATTTCTCCATTGTTCTGAGTTAGAAGATGGGGTGCAAGACACAGTCTTTGATGAGGAACTACTGAAAGTTCTAGGAACGTTGTGTACCACGGTTGTCTCGCCCATGTGGGAGCAACTAGGATTAGCGTGAGTGAGTGTTGCCACCAGCGGGATCAGTGGTGCTGGGGGAAAAGCGTACGCAAATCTGCCTGACCAGTTCATCCATATCGCATTGCCCTATGACAACGGATGTGGGAACCTGGCGGCAAAGTACTGGCATTTGGAGTTGTCTTTTATGGCAAACAGGTCTATCTCTGGGTGACCCCACTCTTCGAAGAATGGCTGGAGAACTTGAGGGTGAATCTCCCATTCGTGTAGTTGTTGGCTGTGCCTCCGAGCAGGTCGGCAATCTGATTGTCCTTCCCTGGAAGGTGTTCTGCTAGGAGAAAAATGTTTTTGGGAATAGCCCACTTCCATATGCTTTGTGCCAGATGGGACAGCTGTGGAGAGTGCGTTCCTCCCTGTTTCTGGATATAGTACATTGCGGTCATGTTGTCCGTCCGGATCAACACCGTCTTGCTGTATAAGTATTTCTGAAATGCTTTCAGGGCTAGGAATATCGCTAGCAACTCTAGTTGGTTGATATGCAGCTTCTTCTGTTTGTTTGTCCAGAGCCCTTGTACTGTGTATTGAAGGAGATGGGCTCCCCAGCCTGTCAGTGATGCGTCCGCTGTTAGTACTAGTTGTGGAACTGACTCTTGGAACAGTCGCCCCTTGGAAAGGTTTTGTGGGTTCCACCACCGCAGAGAGTTGTGAGCGCGACTGTCTACCAACACTAGGGGCCAGATGTAGGTCGGTCGGTAACGGCCGAAAATCGGTATTTTCGGCCGTTACCGACCGGTATTTCAGAAATGGTATGTAGGGGTATTATTTTACAGAATCGGTAAATTTATCGATTCTGTAAAATACCGAATCTGTATTTTTACCGATTCGGTAAATCTGAGATGTAGGTGGGACTCTTCTGAGTCCCACAAGCTTTACCGAATCGGTATTTTACCATCAAATCCAATTTGATGGTAAAATACCGATTCCGGTGTGCATGCACATGTGTGCATGCACACCTATGCCATATGACAGGCAGACCTGCCCTTAGGGCATGTATGCCTGCCACATGGCACCCGAGCCTGTTTTGGGGGGGCCAGAGGGTGTCAAAGTGACACCCCCTGCACCCTTGTGAAAATCGGTATTTACCGATTCGGTAAATACCGAATCGGTAATGCCCATTCATTCCTATGGGCTTTAAAGCCCATAGGAATGAATGGGCATTACCGATTCGGTATTTACCGAATCGGTAAATACCGAATTGTTCCGATTCGGTATTCCAGCACATCTGGAATACCTACATCTCCACCCCTCTGATTTACCGATTCTTAATTACCGAATCGGTAAAATTCGGTAATTAAGAATCAGTAAATCAATTCTACCTACATCTGGCCCTAGGTCTTTTAGTTGTCCTCGAGCCTGGTTCCATTGCCGTGCTAGGCATTCTTGTAATGGGCGCATTTGGAGTCTGGAATGGGGCACAATGAATATGCAGGAGACCATCATGCCTATGAGCTCCATAAAGACTCGAGCTGGCAGAGAGTGTTGTGGCAGGAATTTGCGAATGAGTATCTGCATGCTGGCTATCCTTGCTGAGTTTGGATATGCCTTTGCCACAGGTATTTATAGTGGCTCCCAGGTATTGCTGTGTGTGGGATGGTTGCAGATGCGATTTTGGGTAGTTGGTTGAAAACCCTAGGCTGTGTAGCAACTGAAGTGTTTGAGACGTGTGTGTTGCACACTGCTGGTACGATTTTGCTTGTATTAGCCAATCGTCCAGATAAGGGTACACATGGATGTGTTGCCTTCTGAGATGTGCTGCTACTGTCGCTAAGTATTTTGTAAACACTCTTGGAGCCGTGGTAACCCCGAAGGGCAAAACCTTGAATTGGTAGTGTTGACCTTCTATTGTGAATCTGAGATATTTTCTGTGGGCTGGATGGATGGGTATGTGAAAATACGCATCTTTGAGGTCCAGTGCTGCTAGAAAATCTCCTTGTTGTAGCAACGGGAGCACTTGCTGTAGTGTGATCATAAGGAAGTGCTCCGATAGTATATATTGATTTAGGGGTCTGAGGTCCAATATTGGTCTGAGGTAACCGTCCTTTTTGGGAATAAGGAAGTATAGGGACTATACTCCTGTCCCTTGCTGGTGGAAAGGGACTTGCTCTATGACCCCCTTTTCCAGCATGCATTTCACCTCTTGTTGGAGCAGGGTGATGTGTTCCCTGGACCTAGGACGATGTCTGGGTGGTATGTTTGGTGGTGTAGAAGTCAGTCAGTTCTAGGCAATAACCAAACTGGATAGTTTCTCTCACCCACCTGTCCGTGGTAATTGCGTGCCAGACAGGTAGGAACTGTTGGAGTCTGCCTCCGACCGGTGTTAGGTGGTCTGGAGGAAGCGTGATGAAGTCATTGTTTTGTGGCAGTGGAGGCTCTGGTGTTATTGCCTCCACGTCCTCTTCCCTTATTATTGTTGCCCCTATAACCTCCTCTGTTTGTGTTCTTGTTGAAGGAACCTTGTGTGTTACTTTTGTATGAGGCAGATGTTTGCGAGGTATTTCCTCGTGTAGTTGCTCTGTATGAGGAGCGTCGAAAGGAGCCTCTATGTTGCTGAAATTGCAATGCCCCCATTGATTTTGCGGTTTCTGTGTCTTTTTACATTTTATCCAAAATGGTGTCGACAGCAGGCCCAAATAGAAAGTCCTGAATAACTGGTTGGTTAAGAATGGTGGACTGCACCTCATTCTTAAACCCGGAAATACGCAGCCATGCATGTCTGCGTAGTAAGACGCTAGTGTTAATTGATCTAGCTGCGGTGTCTGCTGCGTCAAGCGCACATTTGATGGAGGCGTTTGTTATGAATTTTCCCTCCTGTATGAGGTAATCAGCTTGTGCTTTAAAAGGCTCAGGTAGGTGTTGCATTAGGCTTTCGAGCTGATCATAATGCGCCCTGTCGTAACGAGCCAGTAGGGCTTGTGTATTAGCAATCCTCCATGAGTTGGAGGCTTGCACTGCTACCCTTTTGCCTGATGCCTCTAGTATTTTTTATTCTTTATCAGGGGGAGGTGCTTCCCCTGTTGTTTGGGAGCTGGCCCTTTTACGTGCATTAGCCACTATCAGTGAGTCTAGTGTTAACTGCCCTTTGATGTAAGTAGGGTCTGTAGGAGCTGCCCTATACTTCTTTTCTATTCTGGGATTGATTACCCGTGCCCTGGCTGTATCCTTAAATATGTCAGGTGCATGTTTTAAAACTCCCTTTAACATGGGAAGTGTTCTGACACTTTTTTCTGAAGTAGGGAAGGTGACAAATAAGAAGTCTTCTTCGACAGGGTCATTATGTATGTCTACATTGTGGTATTGTGCTGCCCTGTCTATGAGTTGATTGAAGACTATGGTGTCACCAGTAGGTGACGGCTTAGTTGGATAAGAGGGTACATCAGGGATGGGATGGGTGTTGTAAGGGTCTGTTGGCTCCTCCCATAGTTCCTCTTGTGGTTGAGGATCTTGTGGGAAATCATATTGTGGCTGTGGCTCGTCCCCCATGTTACCCTCATTGTCCCCATGGTGAGAAGGAGAGTAAGAAGAGTAAGGAGTAAAAGGTGTTTATTTTTATTTATTTTTATTTATTTTATTTTAGAGGTTTTATATAGCGCTGGCTGGACCCAGAGATATCAGAGCGCTTTACAATTGTAACAGAAAGGTGTTTAAATACAGGTACAGTGTGTATAAGTAAAGAAAGTTGATTAAAAAATAAGCATTCCACCACATAGGATAAAGGTTACACTAGATGAAAAGTAAAAAACAATTACTATACACAATAAGATATACAATATAGAGGTCGCAGTTTGGTGGGAAGGTTCGATAAAATATACCTAGGAGCAAGAAGGACAAAAAATGTGCAAGAAAAACTGAAGAAAACTGAAGGTCATAAGGTGTAGTAAGAAACGGGAGGTAAAGGAGAGGCTAGGAGGGGAGGGAAGGTGATAAGATTGAAGGGGAAGGGAAGGAGAGGGGGGGCAGGAGGGAGTTCACTAGCCGTAGGCGGAGCAGCTGGGTGGGGGATGCTGAGGAAGGCGAGGCCACTCGGGAGGTAGTTAGAAGCCCCAGTATTTATTAAGGAGAAGAAGTTTGAGTTCTTTTTTGAAGCTGGGGTAGGACGGGTTACAACGGAGGTCTGGTGGGAGGGCATTCCAAATAAGAGGGGCATTGCCTGAACAGGAGCGTGACTGAGTGGAATTCTTTTTCTGAAGGGGGGATAAGTAGGAGGGTGTTAGAGCTTCTCAGGGATCGCGTGCAGCCTGCTTTGGTCAATTTGATAGCAAGGTATGTCGGAGTGTTTTGGTGGAGGACTTTGTGCGTAATGCAGGCGGTTTTATAAGTGTATCTGCCTTCAATTGGGAGCCATTTGAGGGTTTTGAGGGTGGGAGAGATGTGGTCAAATCGTTTGCAGTCTGTGATAAGCCTGGCCGCAAGGTTGAGCACTGATTTAAGAGGTGCCAGGTGTGTTTTGGGAATTCCGGTGAGGATGGCATTGCCGTAATCAATGCGCGATAGAACAAGAGATTGAACTGCTAGTTTAAAATCATCAATTGGGATGAAGGGCTTAATTCTCTTAAGGTTACGGAGGGTAAGGAGGGCTCCTTTGGCAGAGTTTTTGATGTGTACGTTGAGAGATAGGCGGTTGTCAAGGGAGATGCCCAAGGATTTGACTGAGGTGGCTAGGGACAAGGGGCAGTTGAGGGCATTAAGGCCTGTGATCCAATTTTGAATGGGGAGCTGGTTGTTTTTTAGGGAGAAAAGAATAATTTCAGTTTTTTTAGGGTTAAGTTTGAGGTGGTTCGAGTGGAACCAGGCTTGAATTTTGATGAGGGTGTTGTTGAGGTGGAGGATGTCAGCATGGGTTTTTATCTTATGGTAGAGTTGAGTATCGTCAGCGTAAAGATGGTAGTTGATCCCGGCTTGTTTGAGAATGAGGGTGAGGGGTTCCATGAAGAGGTTAAAGAGAGAGGGAGAGAGTATGGATCCTTGCGGAACTCCTAGAGCAATGGGGGAGGGGTTCGATAAGCAGTTTTGCATTTTAATTTGTTGTTGCAGGTATGAGACAAACCAATTATGAGTCATATCATTAAGGTGTGGTAGGCATGATAGGCTGAAAAGGGATGAAGGGTCTAGAGGGAGAAGTACCAAAGTCCTTTTTCTTTAATGGAATAGGGGAATGAGAGCCAGTGTCCAATGGCCTCTTCTTCCTGTGCAGGATGGTAACTTTAACAGTCTCTGGATTAATATATATCTTTGCCTGGTCGTCTGATGGATCTGGGTGGAAGAGTTCTTCCTCTACAGTCCTAGGTTGAGTCTTAGACTTTTTCGGGTTGGTAACACCTTGTTTTTTGACGACTTTTGGTGTTTTATCAGTTTTCTTCGGCTTGGGTCGACGAGTGATTTGGGGTCGACCGGAACTTTCGGCTCGACACGTTTTTTGTGCTCGTCAGGCTTTTTGGGTTGAGTGTCCTTTTCCGAGTCGATGTTCCTTTTCGGATCGACTGGTGTCTTCGGAGCACTTATCTTTGGGTTGGTTGGTTTTTCCGGCAGTGCCACAGGCTTTGGTACGGCACCCTTTTTGTCGGCGACCTTTGCTGGGTCGACAGATTTTGGAACAGTAGGCTTGTTCTGGTCGGCGACCTTCTTTGGTTCGGGGCCCTTTGGCTGCGTGCCCTTGTTCGGTTCGACTACCATTTTGGGGTCGACAGTTTTTGGCTGAGCGGCCTTCTTGTGGTCGACAGTCTTTTTTGGTTCGACGCCCTTTGGGTCGACTACCTTTTTTGGCTCTGGAACCTTCTTCGGGTCGATGGTACTGGGCCCTGGGGTCTCTGAAGGTTTCGGTTTCGATTTCGGAGCCGAGCCGGATGGCGGGGCTGGCGAAACTTTTTTATGATCTTGGCTAAGGCCTTTTGGCAATGCCTCGACCGGAGCCTTAGGTAATGGGCTAATTGGTGTCGGGGGCAGGGTACTCATGATTTGCCCCGGTGGGATCTCGTCATCGGAGTCCGAGTAGTCCTCGAGGGTGACGATCTCTAGGTCCGAGTCTGGAGCTTGCGGTAGTTCCTGGTCATCATCGAAGATGTTGTCCGGTTCCGGTGCCTGTCGCTGCATTTCTTGCCTTGCGGCCCGTCGAATACGTATTACGGCATGTATTTGTGCCACATGTGTACACATGCACGATTCAGGGGTGCAACAGGGTGTCAATATGACACCCTGCCACCCTTGAATATGTGCCCGCTATTACCGATTCGGTATTTACCAAATCGGTAATAGTGAATGGCTTCCCATTCATTTCTATGGGCCTCTAGGTCCATAGGAATGAATGGAAATTACCGAATCGGTAAATACCGATTCTTAAATACCGAATCATACCGATTCAGTAATATTTACCGAATTGTTTCCTACATACCATTTACCGATTCTGAAATACCGAATCGGTAAAATTCGGTATTTTAGAATCGGTAAATGTAGATTACCTACATATGGCCCCAAATCAATAAACCTGCATCCAATGGTTTCTTATACCTGAAATAATATAAGAAAATATTTCCATTCCTGTCCTTGGATGACAGAATCATCATGACTCATGCCCTAATCCTATTAAAGTTAGGCTATAGCAACAGCCGTTAATAAGGCATCTCTAAAGGATATTTAGCGAAGCTTCAGGTCCGCCAGAAAGCCTCGGTTAGGCGGATCCATGCACTAAATGGGCACATGTGTAAGCATACAGTAAGAAACTTCATTGGTTACCAGTGGAGAAGAAAACCAGGCTGCATGGTGATTTTGCTTTCTATATTAAAAGCCCAAAATTCCACAGGTACATCCCCTGCTGATCACTTCATTCAACCAAAGCTTGTAATTTAGTATTGCTCGAAGTGAGGAGGGCCTGATATGGCTTTTAGTTGCTTAGCAGCTAAGCTCTGGAATACACTCCCATGCAACCTCAAAAAGATTGATTCTACTTTCCATTTTGTAAAGCTTTTAAAATATTTCCTTTTGAAGATCAATTATGAGAGAGCTTTGTAGCATGGACTAGTTAACTTTAGTACCAGGATGCTCATTCAGGTAAATGCTGCTCTGTACAAGAGGACTTGACATATGCAATGAAGCTGGACGGGATCACAGGGGCTGAAGGACATGTGGAGGGAGAAACATGCAACCGATCAGCAGTATTTTCAGGGGCCCAAAAACATATTCAAGAAGGAAAATGTTACTTAACCTTTAAGCATCTGTTTGTAGCACATAGTGCTGTAGATTTAAATGCTCTGCATGCTCATGCCAGCTGGTGTTAGGTTTCAGATTTTTGCAGATTTTCGTTGAAGACGTCTTTCGAGTGATGGAATGTAGTGTGACTCCTCCTTTGGTGGACAATGCAGATCAGCACTGATTCAAGTTAGTTTGTTTTTCGCACAGTGGGTGAATGTATGTATGGAGTGGCAAGTGAACACAGCATGTTTCGCCATGTGCACTCGGCAGTGTGTAATAGCTAAGAAGAGAAGAGATCTACGGTGAACATGGTATCCATGGAGGCAGGTGGGGAGCTCTATAGTTTGATTGAGGTGGAAAGGGATACTATCTTAGGGAGCAACGTCTGAGTAAAGCCCTGTGTACCTCAATGAAAGGCTCTTGAAGGGTAAATACCTGCCATCACTGATGCATCGAAGGGACGTTATGGATACGAGGAAAGTCACCTTCCTCGAGAGGAAATGTAAAGGGCTAGATTACAGGAGTTCAAAGGGGGGGGCATGAGTGTGGTGCGCACTACATTAAGTGTCCACGGACAGACACAATGGACCCTGGAAGGTATGATCCTCTTGATGCCCTACATGAATGTTTTGATGAGAGCGATCCTAAATAAGGAAGAATGTGTTTTGTATGTCAGCACCAACAGCGGCTGGGTGTAGCCGATTGGATGCGTGAGACCTAACATTTGCAGGCTCAAGATGTAACAAATGATGTTCTAGACAGTAGGCTTTATAGGGTGCAGCTGCCTAGGGATGCAGTAGAGGACAATCAATTTCCACTCTGCAACATAATAGACCTGCACAGTAGGCTTGCAGTCTTCCCGCCGGATGGTCATGCTCTCTTACGGAGGATGAAGATAACCAAAATTTACGACCTCAGGTGCTAAATCTCTGGGTTAAGTTGCCTGGGGTCTGGGTGCTGGATCTGGCCTTTGTTCTTTGAGAAGATCCAACTACCCCCTGGAAAGCATCTGCATGGAGCTGTATGCAATGCTATGTGGCGCACAGCCAGATCTGTTGCACTAGTTTCGTATTGACACGGGAGAGAGTGCTTATCACCATGCTTCTTGAGGCAATAAATGCCTATCATGTTGTCTATTTTGATGAGAAGTTCATTGCCTTAAATGGCTTGAAAGTATGCTTTGAGAGAGAGGCACATAGCCAGCAGCTCATGGTAGTTGATGTGTCACCCATGGTACTGAGGGGGGCACAATCCCTCAGTCGTCATTTTGTCTAGACTGCAAGCAAGGCATCCACTGTAATGGATACCTGCATGACTGCGTCTGAAGAAGGTCTGCACTGCAACAGATTGTTGCTTTACCACCATTTCAGAGCACGTTGAGCACTGGCCTTTAGCAACACTTGGTCTACCAGTGATACTACATTTGAGACCATTGCACCGAGAGGCGCTCTTGTAATTGGGTGGGTGGGTGGGAGGCTTGCTGAGGGGAATAGGGCAACGCACAAGGCTATCATCCCTAGGTTACTGTCTTGACTGTAAGCTGACAATTGGCCTGAAAAAGAGCCAGCAGCTGCTGACATGTCAACATCCTCTGTTGGGTCGGGTAGACTTGCATGTAACTGCATTTAATTCGGTCCACAGTAAGAAATGGACGTGTAGAAGTTGTAGGAGGGACTTGGTGGCATTTATGGTGTTTAAGTATGGGTCAGTCAATGCTGCTTGCACTCTTGATCAGCTAATCGTCGAGATAGGGCAAAACAAGAGTGCTGCACCTTCTTCGATGAGCCGCTTCCACCACCGGGCACTTTGTGAACACCTTTAGGGCAACGGTAACCAGTAAAATTAAATTGGTAGTGTTGTTTACTTACCACAACGTTAAGGTAGCACCAGTAGGCACGGATGATGGCTATGTGGAAGTAGGTGTCCTTGAGGTCTAAAGCACTCGTATTCTTTGAGCAGAGGGAGGAAGTCCTGCAGGGTTGCCATGTGAAACCGCTCCACCAAGATGCATTTGTCGGGGGCTTGAGCTCCAGAATTGGCCTGAGGTGGCAGTTCTTCTTGGAAAAGAGGAAGTAAAGAATAGACGCCCTTGCCTGGCACTCTCTCCATTGTCCCATTATGGAGGAGCGGTTGCATCTTTTCCTGGAAAAGGCGAAGATGTTGTCTGCTGAGGGTATGTGTGCAAGTTGAGATGTTTGGGGGAGATTGTGAAGAGTTCTGGACAGTACCCATGATGAACCGCCTCCAGAACCCATTGATTTGAGGTGATTTTCTACCAGTGGCAGAGGAAATCGTAACGTCTCCCCACAGACAGGCCTCCACCCTTATTTTTGCTGTTATTGCGCCTGTAGGTGCCTCTGGTAGGACCATTTCCTCCCTTCTGGTGAACAGACTGCTGCCTCAGATAGGAGTGTGGTTGGTCAGGGAAAGTTGTGTTACCTCCTCCTCAAAGCTGCTGCCTCTGAAATCAGCCCCTAGCAGCAAGACTTAGGTGGACACCCATGGATTTTGTGATGTCGGTGTCCATCTTGATTTTTTCCAGCATCTTATCAACATGTAGCCCAGACTAGCGTCCCCCTTCGAATGAGAGATTGAGAAGATGTTGTTGGAACTCCGGCTTGAACCCTGAAATACGGAGCTAGGCATGGCGTCTGAGACAAGAACACTGTTGACAATGCCCAGAGAGTCTATGTCTGTGGCATCTAAGGCACAACAGATGTTGTTGTTTGTACGAAAGGACCATTTTTTAATGCTCATCACTACACACAAGTTTTTGAACTGAGGCATTTGACTGAGGCTGCTGGTTAGACTGTGGTGCTCTGGATCTTATTATCCAGGCCTAGTGCATGTACTCTGAACCCAAAAGTAGTATACCATTGACTAATACCGGATTGGGTCATTTAACTTACTTACAAGTCCCTAGTATATGGTACAAGAAGTACCCAGGGCTAGTAAGTTAAATGCCACTACCAGACTGCAACACTTAATTGTGCCACCACCACAGTAACAAAGTAAAAACATTCCTGTAGGCCTGCCACTGCAGCCTAATGGGACAGCTTTAAAACTGCAAACTTGACATGGCAAAATAAGCCCCTTTGCCATCTCAAAACCTTCTCTTTTTGTATTAGTAAGTTGCCCCTGTGGAAGGCTTGTGTAGCCAACCAGGCAGGGTGCTTAATATTAAAAAAGGGCATGTTTCTTTTGTATTCAGCATGGCCTGACAGTGAAAACACAAAATTTACATTTTTGCTATAGTAAGGCTGGTGCTCCCATTGGTGAACATGGAGTTTCACTAGCCACCACACTAAGTGCTAATATACATTTGGGACCATCAAAGGGAATATGCTACTTACCAGTATGCATCTGTTCTTGGCATGTAGGGCTGCTGACATTCATATCTGTGCATAGATCGCCGCCTAGTGTTGGGTCAGGATGATTGCACTTTGTTGTTTTGGAAGAGTCTTCGAAGTTTCACGAGATAGGTGACTCCTCCCCTGGACTACAGTGCGCATGGGCATCTTCTCCATCCTCAGATTGTTTTTCGCCATTGTGGCAGAGATGGAGATAGTAAAGTAAGAGATGGCCATGCCAGAGAAAATGCTGCAGCTGCGACAGGCACCGGGGAGGAGGGCGGGCGATACGAATGTCAGCAGCCCTACATTTATTTATTTATTTATTTTTACAATTTTTAAAGCGCAACTTTTACCCGTAGGTGTCTTGGCGCTATGACTCAACTCATTGTCCCGGTAGGAGCATTATCAAGATTCAAAAATGTGCAGTTATTGGAAAGGTTATTGGTCGAACAGCCAGGTTTTCAGTAATTTTCTAAACTGAAACAGTGAGGGGGTAGACCTTATCGCAATCGGGAGCGTGTTCCACAGTCTAGCAGCTGTGTTTGTGAAGCATCTATCACCCCAAGAGACGGTCCTCGTTCGTGGGACCGTCAGCTGGAGACTACATGCCAAGAACAGATGCATACTGGTAAGTAGCATATTCCGTTCGAGGCATGTGGGCTGCTGAATTCATATCTGTGCATAGACTGTATAGCAGTATCTCCTCTAGCGGTGGTTACCTGTGCCAGCTGCAGAAGTTTGAAAAAGAGTTTTGAGGACAGCCTGGCCTACGGCAGCTTGCTGTTTTGCTTGCAGGTCTACACAGTTGTGTTTTGTGAAAGTGTGTATGGTGGTCCATGTGGCTGCCTTACATATGTAAGAGGAATATTCCCTAGGAAAGCCATGGATGCCACCATTTCTCTTGTAGAGTGTGCTCTTGGGGGGACGGTTAAAGTGCATTTTGCCTTTTGATAGCATATTTGAATGCATTTAACTATTCATCTGGCTATTCCTGACTTTGATATAGGATTTCCCTTGTGTTGTGGTGCAAAAGCAACAAATAGTTGCTTTGTTTTTCTAAATGATTTAGTTCCACATAATAAAGTAGAGCTCTTTTTACATCTAATGTGTGTAGGGCTCTCTCAGCTACTGACTGTGGATTTTGAAAGAATACTGGCAGTTCTATTGATTGATTGATATGGAAATTGGATACGACCTTTGGCATGAACTTAGGGTTTGTTCTAAGAACCACCCTGTTGGCATGTATTTGCATGAAAGGTTCTTGGATTGTTAGTGCTTGTAATTCGCTTACTCTTCTGAGTGAGGTAATGGCAACCAAGAATGCTACCTTCCACGTTAAGAATTGTAGTTCGCATGAGTGTAGCGGTTCGAAAGGAGGTCCCATAAGTCTGATAAGCACTATATTTAGATTCCAGACATGGTAAGGGGTGTGCCTTGGAGGGATTACCCTTTTTAGACCCTCCATGAAGGCTTTGATTGCTGGTACTCTAAACAGTGAAAGGTGTTGCCTGTTTTGAAGGTATGCTGCAATAGCAGCGAGGTGTAGTCGTATCAAAGAGTATGCTAAGTTGCATCTTTGTAGATGCAGCAGGTAACATATGATGTTTTGTATGGAAGCCATGTGCACTCGGCAGTGTGTAATAGCTAAGAAGAGAAGAGATCTACGGTGAACATGGTATCCATGGAGGCAGGTGGGGAGCTCTATAGTTTGATTGAGGTGGAAAGGGATACTATCTTAGGGAGCAACGTCTGAGTAAAGCCCTGTGTACCTCAATGAAAGGCTCTTGAAGGGTAAATACCTGCCATCACTGATGCATCGAAGGGACGTTATGGATACGAGGAAAGTCACCTTCCTCGAGAGGAAATGTAAAGGGCTAGATTACAGGAGTTCAAAGGGGGGGGCATGAGTGTGGTGCGCACTACATTAAGTGTCCACGGACAGACACAATGGACCCTGGAAGGTATGATCCTCTTGATGCCCTACATGAATGTTTTGATGAGAGCGATCCTAAATAAGGAAGAATGTGTTTTGTATGTCAGCACCAACAGCGGCTGGGTGTAGCCGATTGGATGCGTGAGACCTAACATTTGCAGGCTCAAGATGTAACAAATGATGTTCTGACAGTAGGCTTTATAGGGTGCAGCTGCCTAGGGATGCAGTAGAGGACAATCAATTTCCACTCTGCAACATAATAGACCTGCACAGTAGGCTTGCAGTCTTCCCGCCGGATGGTCATGCTCTCTTACGGAGGATGAAGATAACCAAAATTTACGACCTCAGGTGCTAAATCTCTGGGTTAAGTTGCCTGGGGTCTGGGTGCTGGATCTGGCCTTTGTTCTTTGAGAAGATCCAACTACCCCCTGGAAAGCATCTGCATGGAGCTGTATGCAATGCTATGTGGCGCACAGCCAGATCTGTTGCACTAGTTTCGTATTGACACGGGAGAGAGTGCTTATCACCATGCTTCTTGAGGCAATAAATGCCTATCATGTTGTCTATTTTGATGAGAAGTTCATTGCCTTAAATGGCTTGAAAGTATGCTTTGAGAGAGAGGCACATAGCCAGCAGCTCATGGTAGTTGATGTGTCACCCATGGTACTGAGGGGGGCACAATCCCTCAGTCGTCATTTTGTCTAGACTGCAAGCAAGGCATCCACTGTAATGGATACCTGCATGACTGCGTCTGAAGAAGGTCTGCACTGCAACAGATTGTTGCTTTACCACCATTTCAGAGCACGTTGAGCACTGGCCTTTAGCAACACTTGGTCTACCAGTGATACTACATTTGAGACCATTGCACCGAGAGGCGCTCTTGTAATTGGGTGGGTGGGTGGGAGGCTTGCTGAGGGGAATAGGGCAACGCACAAGGCTATCATCCCTAGGTTACTGTCTTGACTGTAAGCTGACAATTGGCCTGAAAAAGAGCCAGCAGCTGCTGACATGTCAACATCCTCTGTTGGGTCGGGTAGACTTGCATGTAACTGCATTTAATTCGGTCCACAGTAAGAAATGGACGTGTAGAAGTTGTAGGAGGGACTTGGTGGCATTTATGGTGTTTAAGTATGGGTCAGTCAATGCTGCTTGCACTCTTGATCAGCTAATCGTCGAGATAGGGCAAAACAAGAGTGCTGCACCTTCTTCGATGAGCCGCTTCCACCACCGGGCACTTTGTGAACACCTTTAGGGCAACGGTAACCAGTAAAATGAAATTGGTAGTGTTGTTTACTTACCACAACGTTAAGGTAGCACCAGTAGGCACGGATGATGGCTATGTGGAAGTAGGTGTCCTTGAGGTCTAAAGCACTCGTATTCTTTGAGCAGAGGGAGGAAGTCCTGCAGGGTTGCCATGTGAAACCGCTCCACCAAGATGCATTTGTCGGGGGCTTGAGCTCCAGAATTGGCCTGAGGTGGCAGTTCTTCTTGGAAAAGAGGAAGTAAAGAATAGACGCCCTTGCCTGGCACTCTCTCCATTGTCCCATTATGGAGGAGCGGTTGCATCTTTTCCTGGAAAAGGCGAAGATGTTGTCTGCTGAGGGTATGTGTGCAAGTTGAGATGTTTGGGGGAGATTGTGAAGAGTTCTGGACAGTACCCATGATGAACCGCCTCCAGAACCCATTGATTTGAGGTGATTTTCTACCAGTGGCAGAGGAAATCGTAACGTCTCCCCACAGACAGGCCTCCACCCTTATTTTTGCTGTTATTGCGCCTGTAGGTGCCTCTGGTAGGACCATTTCCTCCCTTCTGGTGAACAGACTGCTGCCTCAGATAGGAGTGTGGTTGGTCAGGGAAAGTTGTGTTACCTCCTCCTCAAAGCTGCTGCCTCTGAAATCAGCCCCTAGCAGCAAGACTTAGGTGGACACCCATGGATTTTGTGATGTCGGTGTCCATCTTGATTTTTTCCAGCATCTTATCAACATGTAGCCCAGACTAGCGTCCCCCTTCGAATGAGAGATTGAGAAGATGTTGTTGGAACTCCGGCTTGAACCCTGAAATACGGAGCTAGGCATGGCGTCTGAGACAAGAACACTGTTGACAATGCCCAGAGAGTCTATGTCTGTGGCATCTAAGGCACAACAGATGTTGTTGTTTGTACGAAAGGACCATTTTTTAATGCTCATCACTACACACAAGTTTTTGAACTGAGGCATTTGACTGAGGCTGCTGGTTAGACTGTGGTGCTCTGGATCTTATTATCCAGGCCTAGTGCATGTACTCTGAACCCAAAAGTAGTATACCATTGACTAATACCGGATTGGGTCATTTAACTTACTTACAAGTCCCTAGTATATGGTACAAGAAGTACCCAGGGCTAGTAAGTTAAATGCCACTACCAGACTGCAACACTTAATTGTGCCACCACCACAGTAACAAAGTAAAAACATTCCTGTAGGCCTGCCACTGCAGCCTAATGGGACAGCTTTAAAACTGCAAACTTGACATGGCAAAATAAGCCCCTTTGCCATCTCAAAACCTTCTCTTTTTGTATTAGTAAGTTGCCCCTATGGAAGGCTTGTGTAGCCAACCAGGCAGGGTGCTTAATATTAAAAAAGGGCATGTTTCTTTTGTATTCAGCATGGCCTGACAGTGAAAACACAAAATTTACATTTTTGCTATAGTAAGGCTGGTGCTCCCATTGGTGAACATGGAGTTTCACTAGCCACCACACTAAGTGCTAATATACATTTGGGACCATCAAAGGGAATATGCTACTTACCAGTATGCATCTGTTCTTGGCATGTAGGGCTGCTGACATTCATATCTGTGCATAGATCGCCGCCTAGTGTTGGGTCAGGATGATTGCACTTTGTTGTTTTGGAAGAGTCTTCGAAGTTTCACGAGATAGGTGACTCCTCCCCTGGACTACAGTGCGCATGGGCATCTTCTCCATCCTCAGATTGTTTTTCGCCATTGTGGCAGAGATGGAGATAGTAAAGTAAGAGATGGCCATGCCAGAGAAAATGCTGCAGCTGCGACAGGCACCGGGGAGGAGGGCGGGCGATACGAATGTCAGCAGCCCTACATTTATTTATTTATTTATTTTTACAATTTTTAAAGCGCAACTTTTACCCGTAGGTGTCTTGGCGCTATGACTCAACTCATTGTCCCGGTAGGAGCATTATCAAGATTCAAAAATGTGCAGTTATTGGAAAGGTTATTGGTCGAACAGCCAGGTTTTCAGTAATTTTCTAAACTGAAACAGTGAGGGGGTAGACCTTATCGCAATCGGGAGCGTGTTCCACAGTCTAGCAGCTGTGTTTGTGAAGCATCTATCACCCCAAGAGACGGTCCTCGTTCGTGGGACCGTCAGCTGGAGACTACATGCCAAGAACAGATGCATACTGGTAAGTAGCATATTCCGTTCGAGGCATGTGGGCTGCTGAATTCATATCTGTGCATAGACTGTATAGCAGTATCTCCTCTAGCGGTGGTTACCTGTGCCAGCTGCAGAAGTTTGAAAAAGAGTTTTGAGGACAGCCTGGCCTACAGCAGCTTGCTGTTTTGCTTGCAGGTCTACACAGTTGTGTTTTGTGAAAGTGTGTATGGTGGTCCATGTGGCTGCCTTACATATGTAAGAGGAATATTCCCTAGGAAAGCCATGGATGCCACCATTTCTCTTGTAGAGTGTGCTCTTGGGGGGACGGTTAAAGTGCATTTTGCCTTTTGATAGCATATTTGAATGCATTTAACTATTCATCTGGCTATTCCTGACTTTGATATAGGATTTCCCTTGTGTTGTGGTGCAAAAGCAACAAATAGTTGCTTTGTTTTTCTAAATGATTTAGTTCCACATAATAAAGTAGAGCTCTTTTTACATCTAATGTGTGTAGGGCTCTCTCAGCTACTGACTGTGGATTTTGAAAGAATACTGGCAGTTCTATTGATTGATTGATATGGAAATTGGATACGACCTTTGGCATGAACTTAGGGTTTGTTCTAAGAACCACCCTGTTGGCATGTATTTGCATGAAAGGTTCTTGGATTGTTAGTGCTTGTAATTCGCTTACTCTTCTGAGTGAGGTAATGGCAACCAAGAATGCTACCTTCCACGTTAAGAATTGTAGTTCGCATGAGTGTAGCGGTTCGAAAGGAGGTCCCATAAGTCTGATAAGCACTATATTTAGATTCCAGACATGGTAAGGGGTGTGCCTTGGAGGGGTTACCCTTTTTAGACCCTCCATGAAGGCTTTGATTGCTGGTACTCTAAACAGTGAAAGGTGTTGCCTGTTTTGAAGGTATGCTGCAATAGCAGCGAGGTGTAGTCGTATCAAAGAGTATGCTAAGTTGCATCTTTGTAGATGCAGCAGGTAACATATGATGTTTTGTATGGAAGCGTCTAATGGGTTGATTTGGTTATTGTTGCAGTAAATAACAAATTTCTTCCATTTAGCTGCATAGCACGCTCGTGTGGTTGGTCGTCTTGCCTCCCTAATGATGTGCATGCAGTCTGGGGGCAAGTTAAGGTATCCAAACTCTAAGACCTCAGGAGCCAGACCGCTAGGTTCATCTGATTGGGATCTGGGTGTCTGATTTCTCCATTGTTCTGAGTTAGAAGATGGGGTGCAAGGCACAGTCTTTGATGAGGAACTACTGAAAGTTCTAGGAACGTTGTGTACCACGGTTGTCTCGCCCATGTGGGAGCAACTAGGATTAGCGTGAGTGAGTGTTGCCACAGTTTGCGTGCCACCAGCGGGATCAGTGGTGTTGGGGGAAAAGCGTACGCAAATCTGCCTGATCAGTTCATCCATATCGCAAAGCCCTGTGACAACGGACGTGGGAACCTGGCGGCAAAGTACTGGCATTTGGAGTTGTCTTTTATGGCAAACAGTCTATCTCTGGGTGACACCACTCTTCAAAGACTGGCTGGAGAACTTGAGGGTGAATCTCCCATTCGTGTAGTTGTTGGCTGTGCCTCCGAGCAGGTCGGCAATCTGATTGTCTTTCCCTGGAAGGTGTTCTGCTAGGAGAAAAATGTTTTTTGGAATAGCCCACTTCCATATGCTTTGTGCCAGATGGGACAGCTGTAGAGAGTGCGTTCCTCCCGGTTTCTGGATATAGTACATTGCGGTCATGTTGTCCGTCCGGATCAACACCGTCTTGCTGTACAAGTATTTCTGAAATGCTTTCAGGGCTAGGAATATCGCTAGCAACTCTAGTTGGTTGATATGCAGCTTTTTCTGTTTGTTTGTCCAGAGCCCTTGTACTGTGTATTGAAGGAGATGGGCTCCCCAGCCTGTCAGTGATGCGTCCACTGTTAGTACTAGTTGTGGAACTGACTCTTGGAACAGTCGCCCCTTGGAAAGGTTTTGTGGGTTCCACCACCGCAGAGAGTTGTGAGTGCGACTGTCTACCAACACTAGGTCTTTTAGTTGTCCTCGAGCCTGGTTCCATTGCCGTGCTAGGCATTCTTGTAATGGGCGCATTTGGAGTCTGGCATGGGGGACAATGAATATGCAGGAGGCCATCATGCCTGTGAGCTGCATAAAGACTCGAGCTGGCAGAGAGTGTTGTGGCAGGAATTTGCGAATGAGTATCTGCATGCTGGCTATCCTTGCGGAGTTTGGATATGCCTTTGCCACAGGTATTTATAGTGGCTCCCAGGTATTGCTGTGTGTGGGTTGGTAGCAGATGCGATTTTGGGTAGTTGATTGAAAACCCTAGGCTGTGTAGCAACTGAAGTGTTTGAGACGTGTGTGTTGCACACTGCTGGTACGATTTTGCTTGTATTAGCCAATCATCCAGATAAAGGTACACATGGATGTGTTGCCTTCTGAGATGTGCTGCTACTGTCGCTAAGTATTTTGTAAACACTCTTGGAGCCGTGGTAACCCCGAAGGGCAAAACCTTGAATTGGTAGTGTTGACCTTCTATTGTGAATCTGAGATATTTTTTTGTGGGCTGGATGGATGGGTATGTGAAAATACGCATCTTTGAGGTCCAGTGTTGCTAGGAAATCTCCTTGTTGTAGCAACGGGAGCACTTGCTGTAGTGTGATCATATGGAAGTGCTCCGATAGTATATATTGATTTAGGGGTCTGAGGTCCAATATTGGTCTGAGGGAACCGTCCTTTTTGGGAATAAGGAAGTATAGGGACTATACTCCTGTCCCTTGCTGGTGGAAAGGGACTTGCTCTATGGCCCCCTTTTCCAGCATGCATTTCACCTCTTGTTGGAGCAGGGTGATGTGTTCCGTGGACCTAGGACGATGTCTGGGTGGTATGTTTGGTGGTGTAGAAGTCAGTTCTAGGCAATAACCAAACTGGATAATTTCTCTCACCCACCTGTCCGTGGTAATTGCGTGCCAGACAGGTAGGAACTGTTGGAGTCTGCCTCCGACCGGTGTTAGGTGGCCTGGAGGTAGCGTGATGAAGTCACTGTTTTGTGGCAGTGGAGGCTCTGGTGTTATTGCCTGCACGTCCTCTTCCCTTATTATTGTTGCCCCTATAACCTCCTCTGTTTGTGTTCTTGTTGAAGGAACCTTGTGTGTTACTTTTGTATGAGGCAGATGTTTGCGAGGTATTTCCTCGTGTAGTTGCTCTGTATGAGGAGCGTCGAAAGGAGCCTCTATGTTGCTGAAATTGCAATGCCCCCATTGATTTTGCGGTTTCTGTGTCTTTTTACATTTTATCCAAAATGGTGTCGACAGCAGGCCCAAATAGAAAGTCCTGATTAACTGGTTGGTTAAGAATGGTGGACTGCACCTCATTCTTAAACCCGGAAATACGCAGCCATGCATGTCTGCGTAGTAAGACGCTAGTGTTAATTGATCGAGCTGCGGTGTCTGCTGCGTCAAGCGCACATTTGATGGAGGTGTTTGTTATGAATTTTCCCTCCTGTATGAGGTAATCAGCTTGTGCTTTAAAAGGCTCAGGTAGGTGTTGCATTAGGCTTTCGAGCTGATCATAATGCGCCCTGTCGTAACGAGCCAGTAGGGCTTGTGTATTAGCAATCCTCCATGAGTTGGAGGCTTGCACTGCTACCCTTTTGCCTGATGCCTCTAGTATTTTTGATTCTTTATCAGGGGGAGGTGCTTCCCCTGTTGTTTGGGAGCTGGCTCTTTTACGTGCATTAGCCACTATCAGTGAGTCTAGTGGTAACTGCCCTTTGATGTAAGTAGGGTCTGTAGGAGCAGCCTTATACTTCTTTTCTATTCTGGGAGTGATTACCCGTGCCCTGGCTGTATCCTTAAATATGTCAGGTGCATGTTTTAAAACTCCCTTTAACATGGGAAGTGTTCTGACACTTTTTTCTGAAGTAGGGAAGGTGACAAATAAGAAGTCTTCTTCGACAGGGTCATTATGCATGTCTACATTGTGGTATTGTGCTGCCCTGTCTATGAGTTGATTGAAGACTATGGTGTCATCAGTAGGTGACGGCTTCGTTGGATAAGAGGGTACATCAGGGATGGGATGGGTGTTGTAAGTGTCTGTTGGCTCCTCCCATAGTTCCTCTTGTGGTTGAGGATCTTGTGGGAAATCATATTGTGGCTGTGGCTCGTCCCCCATGTTACCCTCATTGTCCCCGTGGTGAGAAGGAGAGTAAGGAGCAAAAGGTGTGGTAGGCATGATAGGCTGAAAAGGGATGAAGGGTCTAGAGGGAGAAGTACCAAAGTCCTTTTTCTTTAATGGAATAGGGGAATGAGAGCCAGTGTCCAATGGCCTCTTCTTCCTGTGCAGGATGGTAACTTTACCAGTCTCTGGATTAATATATATCTTTGCCTGGTCGTCTGATGGATCTGGGTGGAAGAGTTCTCCCTCTACAGTCCTAGGTTGAGTGTTAGACTTTTTCGGGTCGGCAACACCTTGTTTTTGATGACTTTTGGTGTTTTATTAGTTTTCTTCGGCTTCGGTCGACGAGTGATTTGGGGTCGACCGGAACTTTCGGCTCGACACGTTTTTTGTGCTCGTCAGGCTTTTTGGGTTGAGTGTCCTTTTCCGAGTCTATGTTCTTTTTCGGATCGACTGGTGTCTTCGGAGCACTTATCTTTGGGTTGGTAGGTTTTTCCGGCAGTGCTACGGGCTTTTGGTACGGCACCCTTTTTGTCGGCGACCTTTGCTGGGTCGACAGTAGGCTTGTTCTGGTCGGCGACCTTCTTTGGTTCGAGGCCCTTTGCTGCGTGCCCTTGTTCGGTTCGACTACCTTTTTGGGGTCGACAGTTTTTGGCTGAGCGGCCTTCTTGTCGTCGACAGTCTTTTTTGGCTCGATGCTTTTGGGCTGTACGGCCTTTTTCGGTTCGACGCCCTTCGGGTCGACTACCTTTTTTGGCTCTGGAAACTTCTTCGGGTCAATGGTACTGGGCCCTGGGGTCTCTGAAGGTTTCGGTTCCGATTTCGGAGCCGAGCCGGATGGCGGGGCTGGCGAAACTTTTTTATGATCTTGGCGAAGGCCTTTTGGCGATGCCTCGACCGGAGCCTTAGGTAATGGGCTAATTGGTGTCGGGGGCAGGGTACTCACGATTTGCCCCGGTGGGATCTCGTCATCGGAGTCCGAGTAGTCCTCGAGGGTGACGATCTCTAGGTCCGAGTCTGGAGCTTCCGGTAGTTCCTGGTCATCATCGAAGATGTTGTCCGGTTCCAGTGCCTGTCGCTGCATTTCTTGCCTTGCGGCCCGTCAAATCCGTATTGTTTTCTTCGACCGAAACTGGGCGCAGGCCGGGCAGGTTTCTTCCATATGGTCTGGGGAAAGGCACTTGTTGCATACAGAGTGTTTGTCAGTATGTGGGAACTTGGAGTGGCATTGTGGGCACCTTTTAAACGGGCTTCTTTCCATCGACCGTAGGCTCACGTGGCGTCGAAAAGGCCCAACGGCCCGCATCGACGACTGAGTCGAGATGGAAAGCTGGATCGAGTAGAGAGGTACCGAACGAGAACAATACCGTCGAAGTCGAAGGCCTTTAGAAAAGTTTTGTTTTCGATTCCGAAGTTGGAGTATAGGAGTTAGCATCCAAACCCAATGGCGAAAAAAAACAATCTGAGGATGGAGAAGATGCCCATGCGCACTGTAGTCCAGGGGAGGAGTCACCTATCTCATGATACTTCGAAGACTCTTCAAAAACAACAAAGTGCAATCATCCGTACCCATCACTAGGCGGCGATCTATGCACTGATATGAATTCAGCAGCCCACATGCCTCGAACATATTGCTCCAAGGTAACACAATAATTACATTAAACCCGACTCACTGCTGAGATCAGACATGAGGTAACTTTTAACAGAAAGGTAACTTTAGAAAGTCACCATTTTGTTGCCCAAACCTTTGGACGCGTTTCCTGTATGTCTGCAACAGTTGTCACCCAAGACAACATGCTGCCTCCCTGCTAGGAAGTGTGAAGCGCTCCCAGGAACAGGGAACAAAGAGAATTGCTGAAGGGAGGAGATGTGACCTCATCCACCAGGATGGCTAGTGGGTGGTGGCCAGAGATTGGCCAGCTTCGAAGAGGCTATTGCTTGAGAGAAGCAAATGGCGATCACACCTTCACCTACCTGCTCCTTTGGGTTGGCAGACAAGTTGGCAGCACCTCCAGAGGGGGAAAACCTGTTGCAGAACGGGTTTTCACGAGGAGTGACTAATTAAGCTGGGTACCCTCAGTGGTGTACCCAGGGCCGCTCAAAGGGGAAGAGGTTTGCGCCATCTTGGTTTAGGTAGAGAGGGTTATCCTGGGAATGTCAGAGGGCCAACCCCCCAGGAAGTGGCATAAAGTTGGAAGTACAGCCTTGTGGGATCTGCTGCTCTATTGAGTAGAGAGTCCACCCCTCCCACAAATGAGAATTTGGCATATAAGTGGCACTCCAGACCCTAAGTCCTCAGATCATTACTGGACTAAAAAGAAGGCAGAAGGAGACAGCCCCGCTGCTCCCTGAATCAGAAAATAGAGGCTGCATCAAAGAATGGACTGCACCTGCTGAACCGGACGACCACTCAAAGAGGATCTCCGCTTTATTGGAATTTAGCTTAAGGTTACTGCTCATCCACTCTACTACTGACTTAAGGCACTGTTTAAATGAAATCAGAGCTTCCATGTCATTCTACTGAAAAGACAGGAGAAGTTGAGTATCGTCAGACTACGAGATCACAATCAGGCCCCAAGATTCAACAAGGCTCGCCAGTGGCTTTAGATAGGTATTAAAAAGAGTAGGACTTAATGCTGAGCCCCGTTAGACATCGTAGCCAAGAGGTTTCGGGGTGGACATACAAGGTGAAAGAAAATCAGCCTGCATCATGTCATCAAGAAAAGATTTGACCCACGGCATGGCACCGCCTTGGATTCCAATTTAGACTGTTTAATGAGATTATGAGATACCGTATTAAACACCAAGGATAGGTCAAATAAGACCACCATCGCCAACAAATTCTGTTCGAGATTCTCCTTAATAAACATAGTAACTTCGAGCAAGGCATATTTGGTGGTAAAACCTGAAATAAATCAGGATTGCGAGTCATGTAGATGATGATTAGATTCCAGGTAACGGGTAAGTTGTCTATTGACTAGTTTCTCCAACATTTTCACCACGACTGGCAAAAGTGAGATAGGTCTGAAATTTCTTAAAATATTAAGATCAGTGTTCAGTTTTTTTCTAAGTGGGATTAGAAGAGCTTGCTTCCAAGAAATTGATGCAGACTCCAATGAGGTGTTCAGGATCTCATTTACAATAGGATTGAGAAGCGTGTAAACTATTATTAGATCATCAGATTTTGCATGGGTTTAGAGGTGACCCAGATTTACATTTAGTAAGTTCTTCAGCTGATTCCTCCAGAGATATAAGATTAAAGGCTGGTAGTATAGGACCAGGAGGCAGGCTAAAGTCATCAAAATTAGCAATCGGGCTACGAGTTGGAAACTGAACATGGATTGCTAGGATTTTCTTTAAAAAAGCAGTCTGAAAGATCATTACATATTTTGGTCGAAGGATTATGTTATTTTTCTGTAAGACAGTGGGAAAGAGAAAAGAACGGATGATTTAAAAAAGTTCCCAGGGCAGATTAGCCTTTTTCAGCATGGTACTTGATGACTTACAACCTTGGGAGCAGTGCTCTGTCTCAGCATGGGGCCTCTTGTGAGGCTTAGGATTAGTGTCAGATCCGAGTGTATTTACAACTCTGGGAGTGGTCTACATTCGAGGGCTGCTGGTTTTGGGGGCAGTCAGACCTCCTCTTTTTCCTCAGGTTCGGAGTCGCAGGGCGAGATGTTCTTTGGGCTGGGTGTGGCTTGGCAGAATGCTGGAGGAGCTAGCGTCCTCTCCTTCCTCAGCACTGAAAGTGCCCTGTATGCAGAAAATGTCAGGGATATCGGCTGCAATCTGGTGGTTACTCTTACGGTGCGCTTCCTCCTTCGATACCATAAGGACTTCTTTGAGTGAATGGCGAGGCAGGATTGGCAAAAAGCATTGTTGTGGTTCATCAGCCTTTGAGCATTGTTGTGGTTCATCAGCCTTTGAGCATCCACATTCTTCAGCGTCATTTGGGGACTAGATCGCTGGGTGCCAGTCTTCTGAGGGAGTTAATGAAGCAAAAGCAGTTATGGCTAGAGCTGACAAATACAACAGGTTTGTTTAATGGGGGTGTTGATTTTCCATTGTGTGGGTCTGAAAAATGTTGTAAGACACGACAAATCTTTGAACCCCATTGGTGCATGCCCAAACACGATGGCTGAAAAAACAATCTAACATGGAGTCTATGCCCATAACATTGTCTAGTAAGGCAAGAGTCACATTGCATTCCGGGACTCTAAAGACTTTGTCGAAGAACACCAACCTGTAAACTTCCAAGCCCAAGACTAAGTGGCTGGAGCATGCAGAGCATGTGTATCTACAGCCACACAGCCTACAAACATTTTTTTTTTCATAGCAAACAATGCAATCCTAAGTTTGGAAGAGAAGAACTACTTGGTTTGTGGGAGCTCCGATAACTCTTCACTGATGTTTATCACCTATAGGGGGAGGGGGTGTCACGGACCTGAAGATTAGATACATGGCACCTAATTCACCTGAAGGTGGCTGATAGGGTTCGACAAGCTACAATAAACTACTTACAGGTGTATTTGATACAGTGGCCACAGGGGTGATGTAAAATGAAGCATACAAACCCATGGTATGGGGAGATATTATATCAGATACTGATGGTAAAGAATGAGAGAGTGAGAAGAAGTGTAAGGACCTAAAGGAGCATATTACAAGTGGACACAGTACATGTATAGAAGGCAGATAAGATTTTACTGAGAAGACTCCAGAGTTAAGAGGGAGAAATATAAAACTCTGCTGAGTGGTGGGTTCCAGCTGTGCTTCTAGGTGCATCAAAGCAGGGAAGATGATAGCATGATCAGAAGAGAGGAGATCAGACAAGAACTTACATTATGAACTAATGATGCTACAGTGTTATTGGGTGAGAACGAACTAGCAGAGGATTTGGTGGCTTATCTTCACTTCTTCTATAAGTCTAAGGCAGATGTGACTACAGAGGATCTGAATGGCTTTCTAGAGGAATGCCCTCCTGTCCACTACCAGGGAGCTCGACGTCAATGAGCATTAGCCCGAGACATAGTTGATGTTATTCTTTGGTTTCCACTTGGATGTCCCGTGAGGTGTCTCTTTCATAGTTTGAATTCTCACCATTAGTGGTGTAGTATTTGGATCCATGTTTGTTAACCCAACCAGTGTTGTAAGGGTTGTCTAACTGAAGGCTAAAATGCATAGAGGTCCCAGTTTGCTTTAAGTACAAATTCTTCACTCCACATCAAACACTACACTCATCACTAATGGGGAAATGATTTTACCACAGACGGGATAGACAATTGTGTTATATTAACACTGATGTGAATGCAAAAGTGATTTAGAGGTCTTCAATGTTTAAAACAGATCACAAATATACAGTTCAAGGAACTCAAGACGTTTTCTGTGGCTAGTGTCTATTTAGCTATGTTATGAATTACTTAACGGTTTCTTTGAAACTTGAGCGATCTGTCAGTCGAACATATAACATTTCTCAGTTGTTTTCTTGTCTGCATATTATTAAAAATAAGTCGTTGCAATCATAGTTCTATATCAATCTTTTGGCAGGCAGAAACAGGCAATAGAATAAATAAGCATCTACACCTTGTATCACGGAAACAACTTCCTATCCAATGAGTATTTGGGGATTTGTGCTGCAGAACAGTGCTAAAATGAAGAGCGGACTAGAGCCCTGTGGAGTTGGTCAGTATTATTTATTCATCAAATAAAAAGACATGTTGCTTACATTTCTATTGCCTTCAGACTTTGACGCGAGAAGCTGGTTATAGTGTCCACTGCTGTCAATCATCAAGGGTCTAAAAAAAAGAAGAATTTTTTTTTTATCAATCACTTGCAGAATTAACAGCATAATTAAATAGTACCAAATAAAATGGATTTCAAGTAGAAATGACACACAACTGATAGAAGCCATCATCTTCAAATGATTCAGCACAGCACAGAACAGAAAGAGCATATAGTTAATGCTAAGTGAATCAAAACTACAAATGTTTACGGCTGTTCAAGAATGGCAAACAATAGCGCATGCTGAAATATTCTGCATCACAAACACTGCAAGGACTGAAGAAGTTCACTTACTTTCAGTAACACTTCCTGACAGACAACATTTTATCCCAGATTACTTACATAGGAATACTGCTTATGCATAAGACCGTGACCAGAAAAAACATTCAGTATATCTACTTGCGCATTAGGTGGTGTGAAACTTTTTCATTTGTGGAGTTGTGAAGGCGTCAACCCCTGAAGGCAAACAATACCTCCATATATTTGCCACCTGTGAGGTAAGCTCTACCTCATTTCCTTGCTCTGAGGAGGCCAGGAGAAAAGGACATATTTGAATTGTGCAAGAGTAGAAGCTACATGCCAGTCAGATACCCAGCACAGGGAAGCACAATTGGCCATAAAATCAGATAAGGGAGAGTCATCATGGTTATTTAATGAGGTAGTAGGGCTCCGACAAGGTACATAACAATCAATAACTTAAATGTTGAGTAATTTTTCTATCTATATGGAAAAATGTACCAGAGGCCTGGATACCAGCCTGCAATTAGGCCACACATTCAGGGGAGTCCTACAGCCAATCGGCATCCAACAGCTTGTCATTCTTCTAGTGGAACACATGTATAATAGAGGGCTAGCCTATACCATGGCATGCCTTGGGAGGGTAAAGATTGGGGGTCAAATTCTCCATATATACCACATGCATTTAAGATTTTCCAGTGGCATTGTCACCCACAGGACTTGGTGCACCGACTGAGGTGACTGGCTTCAAAATTCCCTCTCTAGACTTTGGAGTTAAGACTTGACAATAACTTTAAATGTTTGACCAATATGGTTAAAAAGATGGTTCAAAGAGTTCAAGGACGGAATGACCCCTTCCAGCCTACAGAACCACATCACGGATGCTAAGGTGAGATGCCTTGTGCTTCTTCTGGTCTCATCTACCATAGGAAGCCTGTATCCTTCAGAATACAGGCATTATAAATGCAAAGGTGGAGGGAGACTGTGACGAAAACCGGTGATGTTGCCGTTCCAGCACCCAGATAATGCCCTTTGTTGTTGTACCTCCTTCTGGGCAGCAGGCCAGCAAAGATTATCCAGTTCTGGAAAAATACATCTTCCTGTTCTGTTCAAGTTTTCCTAGACTCTCAAGCCAAGAGTCAAAGGGTGGAAAAGTTTAGACTGGCCAAATGGTCTATACATTCTAGGTCACTTTTGCTTTCACATTTAGGTAAACTGCCTTGGAGACAGCAGGGCAAAGGATGTCTATCAGGGATGGGGAAATTTACTCTGAACAAAGAAATACTATAGTGGCCGTTGTACATTAAATAGTTATAAAAGATTTCAGGGAGGGTGGCCAAGGAAGGAGAGCGAGCAGACTAGCATGTCTATCAAGAACAAAACCAGCCTGCTCAAAGAAAAGCTTTTATCTACTGCATCATGCACAAGGTGACCAAATGGAAACCGCTATCAAACCCCTCCCATCAACACACACAATGACGACACCTGGTTCAGGAGACTGGAGAGACATCTAACCACTGGCAGCCAGGAGATGCCTCCTCGCAGGGATACAAATAAAAAAGAGGCTTGTGCTCTTGGACAGCCAACCACTGCACTGCCTGTACTGAGTTGGCAGTAGCTACTATTACTCAGAATGGGGTTACACTTTGAGTGCACTGCTGTAATGTACAGCAAGTTAAAAAGATGAAGCACCAACAGTGGGCTTGCATGACTGTCTAGTTCACCAGAGCAAAATCACAGGTCTAACAAGAAAAATTGTAAAGGGCATAGCTGTTCACCCAAAAATCTACAGTGAAAAAAAAAAAAGAGTCATGAGCCATGAGGTCTGCTGTGTACTTGGCCACACTCATGGTGTGGTCCAGTGCCAACGCACCTTATTTAAGGATTTCCTGAAAACTATATTTTCCTCAAGGAAGGAAATCCATCAATTGTTCCAGTGATTCCTGAAACAAATGGTACTAGTTCCCCAAAAGTGCAGATGAACTACCAGCTCATGTATGAGGTTGAAGTCTCCACACTTCATCTGACTTGGGAGTCAGTGTAGATACAGACCAACACATTATATCTCTGCTTCACTCCAACAATAACCATAGAAAATTGTGAAAAGTTACAACGCAAGAAGAGCTGGCCAGATTCTATAGAGATATCTTTTTTTCTTGATTTTCTTCCACAGATCTCACAGAAAAAACATACGAGGAATGCGGGCATTGTCTGCTCAAGAAAACAAGGCGCCTTTACCAAGTGAAAAACATGACCATGGCTGGTTCAGTTTGGTGTATGTTCTCAGAGAATTAAATGTGCACCACCTGTGCAGTGATGTGCATGTCACAAGCTCAAATCCATTGCAAGACGACTGTCTACCATCCTCCGAGGTGAATAGACTGGACCATCACATTTGGTAATAGCAACACCTGTGATTTACAACACTTACAGCGTATGTGTCCTATAAAATTCTACAGGAAAACACATTATTAATATAAAAGCAAAATGGGACCTTAGCACCAGCCTAGTAATTCATCTGGTCCATTTTTGTCCTTAAAAAGAGCAACGAGTTATGTCCCAATAAAGTTGATGTTATCCTTGTGATATTTAAACAGTACTCCAAGAGTACAAGAGTGTGTGTTTGTGAAGAAATCGCTTTCTGCAGGTTCACCCTAAAAATGTTTTAACTATTAGGTACTTGTGTACTGACTGTAATGGACTGGGCCCAGCTGTACAGGCCTCAGTGCATGTGCTCCAACCAATAAAAGTATATGGTTAATAGGTTTACCCTCAATTGGCATAAGAACTTACTTCTAAGTCAATAGCATATGATATCAGGGGCACCCGTGGCCTGTAAGTTGAGCATCCCTTCGAGGACAGCAGAACGAATTGTGCCATCCTGAGTGTGACAAAGTAAAACATGTCTCCCAGCTTGCCTCTTTAAACTGCTAGTTTGACTTTGCCATCTAAACCCAAACCATTTTTGTTAATATATATGCCACCTCTTGAGGTAAGCATAACGAGCGCCCCACCCCCAGATACTCCTCTTTTCTGCTGCACGAATATATGGGCCATGGATGTCCCACTGCGAAGCGCTCCTCGTCCACCTCCAACGCACACCCAGCCAGAGAGTGGCCTTCCCAACGCTTGCAGCAGTGGGGCTCCATTAGGGCCAGAGCTTGGCCTGCAGACTGTGCTACTGGACTGGCGAGGTGGGGAGCTCCCCCTTTCACTCACTCATCTGCCTTGGGCCCGACTATCCCACGCAGCACCACCAGCTCACCCAGCTGCCGCTGCCACCTTGGGCAGGGGGGACGACGACCCCAGAAGCTGCTGACAATTTCGCTTTGCACCCTCCCTCACAGTAGCAGCCATCATGACACATGCTTCACACCTACAGCACTAGGGGAAATTAACACTTTTTGAGGAGTCAGGCTGCTCGTGCTACAGGTGAGACTGACATTTGCTCTGGGCCATCACTTGGGGCACCTACTTCTGATTACGCTGGATGATCAGTATGCTACCTTATCTATGTTTGTTCAAATATAAATTGCTTACCATCGTTACCGGTATCTGTATTTCGTTTTTGTTTTCAATGACCCATTGTCAAAAACAATGTTTGAATGATTCCTAGGAAAACACTCATCAGTGCACACTTAATTACCCTTGTTCTTAGGTCCGACTGCCTAAGTAAAACCTGGGAGAGCGAGTCCTGACCCTCAAAAGTTACACCAGAGTGATGGATCCGGGAGAGTTGTAGGAGTGCAGTTTGGCTGCCCAGCAAGGAAGGTACCATCAGTTAAATGGAACCACTGGTTTCACTGCAACTGGAGACAAGTAGCAACTGTTGTTTTTTGGCTGAATTTCAATGGACATCGATCCCTGTGGCCAAAACCACCCCACCATTTTCGTGGACATGGGGTTGCCCCAGGAATACACCAGTCAGCGATTCAGCATCCTTGAGCTTCTTCAACATCCTGTATCCTTTGCACCAGGACCACTCCAACAAAGTCTATGGCGGTTCATCCATAGTGCCTGGAAATGGAGTAGAGACAGCTTGGACTGGAAGTTAACTGTTCAACTGGACCGTATTGGTCTCTGTGACTAGCTCCCTGCTGGAGTTGGTTACCCCAAGAATGCGGAAGTAGGCTGCAACTTTATAAAAGTTTGGACATTTTCCCGCAAATACAGTCCATTATAATATTTTTATAGTGTTTCTTGAAACGTTGTTAATTACTATTTTCCTAAAAAATTTTATCTCCAGAACCTTGTGGATTTTGTTGTTGAGGTGTCTATTTAGAGAGAAAAAAAACTTCTTCAACTTTGTTTGGTACTTCTTAATGCTTTACACTTGTTCCTGTGAGAAAGCTCAGAGCTACGCAAACAAATGATGGACGGAATGCTGAAGAAATCATACATTGACCCCCAGTCAAGAGATCTGGTTCAAATCCATCGTTCTTTTGCTTACCATGCTACCCCTTTTTAGACCCAGCCGTATGCAAATCAGTCTTGACCCTGTGCCTCATGGGAACTGTCCAGACTGAACTGCCAAGCCAGGTCCTCCCTGGACCAGAAACAAGCATCCTGGGACCGGTTTCTGGGTATTACCCTTCATCAGCCAGGCTAGCTTGAATCTAGTGCCACAGTGAGCACGGGACCCACGTCTGGGCATACCCATCCCACTTAGGGTGAAAAGTGCTACGCACACATATGATGGACGGAATGCTGAATAAATCATACATTTACCCCCAGTCAAGAGATCTGGGTCAAATCCATAATCATTTTGCTCACCATGCCACCCCAGTTTAGACCCAGTCATATGCAAATCAAATCAAATCAAAAGAAAACTTTATTCGATTGAATTTACAATCATAAAAGTGCATTTAAAAAACAGATAATTACAACAATTTATAAAAGTTTCAATTTAAACGTTTTTTAACTGAAGGATGCACGACACTGTAAATCAATACATTAGGAAATCATTAAAAAAGTCGTCTGTGCGGTGTCACTCTGTAAAGGAATGAGACAACAGGTTGTTCATACAAGTTATTCATACAAAACTGAATATGATCTTATAATGCAGTAAGCCGTAGTTGGGAGTGAATTTTCAAGCATGCTTTAAGGAAGCAAGCTACAGATTTGGCGACAGACGGGGTATCTAGGTACTGAAGAGCCAAAAGTGCAGGTCTGCATCTTCTCAGACCTAATTGTCGGAGAAGTGGAACCAACCAGCGTTTACGCGGGGTCTCGTAAAAGTTGCAAAAGAAGGTTACATGCAAGGTAGACTGGCAGGTACAACCATCACAGGGGCAACTGGCTAAATCACGTGACCAATCAGAAGGCTCAGGAAGTGAAACAAGACGATAAAATAAATCAAATCGGAACCTAGTTAAAACATATCTATCAAAATTTGACAGGTAAAATGACAGATAAGGTTGGATGCCATCGGAGGATTGTATCGTCGTTAAATGTACATTTGATTGTTTGCCAAGTTCAGAACACATGCGTAAGTCTCTTAAGTGAGCAACACACATATTCTTCAAAGTTTTTCTTGGTATAGCCATTAGTGAGGCAGGGTCCGTGAAAAATGTTGAACAATTCAGATCACTCAAAAATTTAGAAACATATAATAGCCAGGGAATCTTTTTCCAGTAGGTCAACGTAAGACAATCAGTTATTAAAGACCTAGTAAGAAGACATTGCTCCTGAGTCCATATACGATGCCAAAGGAGAATTGGTTGGTATCTAATGATGTCAGTAAGATACTCCCAACCAAGCTCCATATGGATACCGTAGGTAGAGGCACTTCGGGGAAGGGCTAATATATATTTCAAAAAATCGTTTTCGATTATTTGAAGCTCGTTAACGGGCGTGTGGCCCCATACCCCTGCTCCATAGGTGGCCACACTCACACATTTAGCTCGGTAAATTTTCAAAATTACAGCAGGGGCAGGCTTGCCCAACTTCCTTGAAAACGAAGTCAGAGCCGATGTTGTGCGCTGGAACTGCAGCTTCTTACTGGAAGTGGCAGGTTTCCAAGATAAATGATTATCGATAAGAATCCCTAGATATGGATATGTTTTAGCGGTTTCTAACCTAGTCTTGTCTATAAACAGAGGCTTGCATTTCTGGGCTTTCTTGCCAGTGTGCATGACAAAAGTCTTGGACTTATTTACTTTAAGTCCAAGAGAAAGCATGTATTGGCAGTACTTGTCCAATTGGACCTGGAGCTGATTCGGTGTCCTAGCCAGAATGACAGAATCATCTGCATATAATAATGCGGGGATCGGCCGGGTGTTTATGCAGGGGAGATCTTTGTTATCTGCCAGCATCGCTTGCTCCAACCCATTTGTATAAATATTAAATAAGAATGGAGCAAGGACGCACCCCTGTCGAACGCCTTTTGCAATACCAAATGATTCCGAGAGCTCTCCATTGATGCCATATCTGACACATGCTTTTGCATCCGTGTATAGCTCTCGGAGAAATTTCAGGAGTGCAGGATCTACGCCCAGGTTGCTCAAAATCTCCCACAACTTGGAATGAATTACGCAGTCAAATGCGGAACTCAAGTCCACATAGACCAGGTAAAGATTACCGCCTTTGGCCCAGGCGTATTTGCCCAGGCGTATTTGCCCATAAGCAGGGTCAGATTTAAGGCCTGTTCGACAGTCCCCAATCCCTCCTGGAAACCGAACTGTAAGTCGGTTATGATCTTATTCTCCGAGGCCCAGTCCCGAAGACGTTCCAAAATTAGTCTTCCGGCGACCTTGCCCAGAGAGTCCAGGAGGGAAATGGGTCTGTAGCAGGCTGGGTTATCGCGGTCTCCCTTTTTGAATATGGGCAAAAGGACAGAAGAGGACCAAGAGTCTATAAGGCCAATCTGAGAGACTGCGGACATAACCTGCGTAACGATTGGGGACCATAGGTCCAAGTTACTCACAAAGATGTCAAGTGGCACACCATCAGGGCCGGGGGCTTTACCAGTCTTAGAAGAAGTCAACGCAGCAGTCACCTCCACCAGATCGAATTGAAGGTCAATGGGATAGATATTATTATCCCTTATGGAGGCTGCCTCCCCAGGTCTGCAACTCTCGGTTGTTAGCGTGGTGTCCCCAAAAATCTGTGAGTAATGAGCTACCCACGTTTCGGCAGGTACTGCCACGTCTAGATGGCGAGTGGCAGTCGCGTCAGCTAGAAAAGGGGCCCTAACTGTTTGCCAAAACAAGGTGGTGTCCTTGTTTAGTGTGCTCTGGTGCAATTGAGCCCAAAGGTTGTTTTTTATTTCCCGTTTACGGGTTTTTTGAGCCAACTTATAGTTTCTTCTTAAAGAGGCAAATCAGTCTTGACCCTGTGACGCATGGGAACAGTCCAGCAGAACTGCCAAGCCAGGTCCTCCCTGGGCCGAAAACAAGCATTCTGTAACCGGTTTCTGGGTATTACCCTTCATCAGGCAGACACAGCAACCCAGGATTGACCTAAGGTTTTTTGAACGACCCTTACTAGACCCCAATACGGAATTGTGCTTTTATTAAACGGTTAAAGAGCAAAACCACACCACATGATAAACTACTTTCCTCACAACCTCACAGTGGAGGATGAGTCTAGTGTGAGCTCTGCATGTAAAGTCTTTTATAAGGTGGAGATTATCACGCTTCCCTAGGGCTCCACACTACCCTATTCATGCGATTACCAAATAGTCTGAACTGGAGACTCATACCTGCAAGGTGGAGGGGTGGTTTGGAGTTGCTTAAAGAACCCCTGGATTGCAGCCAGGCATTTTGGCCTGTATAATCTGTCACGAAGGGGAGTGCCTCCCTCTCTTAGACGTTCGCTGCAGTAGGACCATAAAAGCCTTCTATCCATGGCAGCTTCACCTGACTCAGCGTACTCACTTGCTCACTTACACTGCAATGCCGGCTGACCAGCTCCACTTAACCATGTACCGGGATGAAGTTGAGGTTGGCCTGCCTGCAAGGACAACCAGTACTGACCAGCGATGTATCACATACTTGCAGACAGGTCATCTAGGAGCAGTAGCACAAAAATAGCAGGTGCGTGGGCTGAACTGAGATATGCCCAAGAGCAGGGACATATTTTCCTCCTGCGCAGAGCCTATTGTGCTTCTCAGCCTGATGTGCCCACTGCCCTCCACAAACCCCAAGGAAAATACAAACTCATCTTGGAACAGATTGCTGCCTTTCTAGAGAAAGAAGATACCTTTGTGCAGATACACACCTCATCAAGAGGCATAATGCTGCCTGCTACTACTCCTTTTCTGAATGATCAGCCTCTCTGCTGAAATGTCTATCACCATGCCTTTCTTTGAATTTAACAGACCTTCTCTGACACAGGACTCCATTTCAAACTTTACTGCACCATGACCCTGTGACCGGGCAATAAGGGTGTTCATTTGTGTGCTCCGGCCTGCGGGTATTAACACCCACCCTGTTGGGCTGACAGGTTCAACAGGAACATCATCTCCATATACATGATTAATCTTGGAGCATCATTTTTGAGGCTGTCTCTGAATTCATCAGGGCTGTGAGCTATTGTGCCATTGGTGAGCATGTTTCTCTGCGCTCCACTTTGCAAACCTGTGGCAGACGTTTATAGATTACATTGAGGCACAGGATACAACATTCTTTGACTGATTGCCTACCACAATGTCGAAACGATATCCTTCCTACACCACTGTGGCTCTTGTGTAATGGCACTTAGTAAAGGAATTTCCTAGACAATATCTATTCACTGAAGTGGTGACGGACTAGTCTAAAAAACATCAGCATTCCACAGCACTGGCCGAAATTGCTATACAGAACCTTGGAAAAAAGCAGCAGTGGTGAAGGCTATTTGCTTTGCCATTACTTCCTTTAAATCCTTAAGTGACTTAAGATGGTGGCACTAAAGCACTGGAAAACAGGAGCTGCCAAAATAATTCAAAGAGCTACTGCATTCACAAAAACGTTCATGGCGACATGCTCTCCTTTCTGAATTCCTTCATACCTTATGTTTGGGCCTTGAATTTTCTCCACCCATTTCAGAGAGCACGGAGAATAAACTCCACATTGTTGGCCCTTCGAAGGGGACAAAGGGCGCAACAACAGACAAAGGCACTGACATTGATAAGCTGTAAGCTGAACGCCAATATCCATAAGAAGAAAATGGGCTGGTTAGGACAGACCGATGGATGGGGCAACAGGCAGAAATGAGTACAAGTGTGGGTTAGTCCTGAAAAGCTAGGATGTTTTGGTTTGAGTACCATGATTTGCCACAATCTGATCTGGCACACTGTTATTTCTGCATGTGATACTGTTCTCGTCCTCTGTGACTCAATATATTCTGAAAAAAGGCACTTATTCCTCTGATACAACTCCTGTTTTATTTCACCATTTAGTAAGATGGGCTCACTACCCGTGCTCTAGTTTTCTCTTGACCGTCAAATGGAGGGCTCTTAACCTCCCTTTCTGTGTGCTTCTATACAAATACCACAGCAACTGTTAATCCCCATTTTCACCATGTCACCAGAGTGCAGCCGCCTTCTATTTCTTGGTTTCTGTAAGGGGTGCATGTGTCTTTGGTTCATCTGTTTTATGTTTTAAAATATCCGGGAGAACTTTCAGAATTTGCAGGGTGATATTTGGATTTTCCTGCTATCCATTACTGCCTTCTCCCCCATTAGAGAATAGAGTGGCACCTTCCTTGCAGTAGTGTTTGATCTACCCCCAGGGTGGTATTTAGAGGTGTGGCTGTTTCTCTTACCTCCTTCCTTACATGTCCCATCTCTATTCTGCATATTACGGTCTCAACATTATCTCCCCTATCCAAACTCACCTCCCCATCTACGTCACCATCATTGTACATTTGGACATTATATCCATATGCAATGATTTCTCTATTTTATCCATTAATGTAAACAGTCTCATTCATTTATTCTATAAAAAAAATATACATCCTATATGGCCACTAATTCCCCCGATATACAGCTTCTTCAGGAGACTAATAGAATCAGATATATTGAGAAGAGACTGTGTGGGGAAATGGTACTGTCTGTAATCCTCCCTCCACTCCACCTGGTACCTTGGTTTTCAACATGGGTCGGGTAGCCATCTCCTTTCTGCAACTGCACGATGCTCGGACCGCTGGGTTCTCTATGTGTTTACTAAAATAGCCACTAAGGGAAAGTGTTGGGAATGGGTTTACTTCATGCTGCTAATGGCAGCAAAGTGAAATTTCTGTGGAAGTCAGAGGACCCTAACTGAATTTGACAAGACCAAGAAAGTACTGGAGGGGACTGCAACATACCTGTAGATGCCACCGATTAGTCATGTAGGCCCTACTTTGCTGAATGCAGGGGCAGAGCATTGATCAGAGATCTGATGGGGCTCCATCTGCTAGCTGACCCAGGAAGACTTCTGCACCCAAGAGAGAGAAGCTACTCTTTTCTTTCTCGTATTAATGGTATCTGCACATTCATGGATTTCTTTATCATCTGCGATGCATTGCTACAGTATGTATCCTCCTGCTCTGTATGAGAGGATGGTAAATCAGTCCACGCGTTGGTAAGACTTCAACTGTATTACCCCCCTTTGAAGACATGGTGCATGAATAAGTCAAAATATTAAATGTCCAATGAACAACTGCGACAGTCACATTGTTTTGATTATTTTAATGACAACAGTGGCTTGGTTTTCTGACTGAGAGCACTGGTCATCCTGGAAAACTGGGCTTTATGGTTTATGCAATACAAAGGATACTTGCAGGTTCAGGAGGTTGTGATCAAGAATTGTTTTTGCGGCAGACAGTCGCTGGATAATCAGCACATTACGTAATCTGGAGAAGGGCTTAAATCCATAGAATTAATTAGATATATTTGTGAGAGGATACCTAAGAAGAGGATTGTCATTTTAATGAGTTGGTCGATTTTGTCAGCAGCATCGTAGTTAGTACCTGAGCTCTAGAATCAGCAAGATTTAACTCTTTGATCTGATAGAGCACCAACAGCTGTGGAGAGAAGCGACAAAAGTCACTTTTTGCAAAGCTGAATATTCACTGTCTCGTATAAAATCGAGACATTATGAATAAAGCAAGTAGGCAGGAAAGATTAAAGCAGCAAAACTGACCCAGTACAAATTGTCCTCAGCAAAACTTGCTATTCAACATTCTCAGTGCAAGTTGCTCACTCACCCTCCAGATATCTCAAAGGAATTGACCGCCTAATGTGGCCGTCTATGCGACTTGGCTCACATTCCTACTGCAGGGATGAAGCGATATTTACTAACAATACAGAAATGTCAGAGTTGTACCAAGATGTTTGTCATTGTGTGTGTGATGGAAATCCGCCTTTTTTGCGAGGTCAACCCAGATTTTTCACCTTTTTCTCTGCCCTGGTTTTGAAGGACTCGCTGTTACCTCTGCTAACCAGGAGTAAAGTGACTTTGCTCTGACTTCAAACATGGTTAAATTGACGTATCCCTGATTGATATTTAACTTGCTTACAAGTCCCTAGTATATGGTGTAGAAAAGGCAACCAGTTAATGGGGAAGTAAGAGGAAGCTACAATAAAAGGTGGAAACCAAGTAAAACAGGAAAGCAACATTTTCCATTTGCAGCATATGTTTTTTTAGGCACATGCCATGCATAGACTCCAAATATTATCCTCCATCCTGAAGGCTGTGGGTGGTGAAAACAGTATTGGTAGTAGTACATAACAATTTTAATAGCCTGACCTACTTGTGCTATGTTCTCTGCATGAATATCAGCACAATAATGGTTTGTGTAGGTGTGTTGAGACGATGCAACGGCCCTGCAAATGTCTGCTAAGGAAATGTTTCCCTTTTAAAGCTGCTGTTTTCTTCTATCCATGACTGTGTACATTTCTCTCCTGGTTTTTCCTTAATCTGTGCTAATCCTACTAAAAGGTAGCCCCTCCTTCTCAACCCCCATTTACAAGATAAAAAATCAAAATAACCAGAGTGTGTTTAAGAGATTGCTGAATCTGTTTTGTGGTTTAATTTGTGTTTGGAAAGTGTATATAGTGCTAGTTTTTGGCTAGAAAAAGTTTTTCTTTTCAAGAGCGCAAAAAGCTGTATTTTAAGGGCTTTAGATTTGGGCCTTACTTGCAGGGTTGAACAGGAACTACAAAGAGTGTATGAGCCTGTCTGTATCCAAGGGTATTCTGACCTCAGGAGAACCTCCTTGTTCCCTGCCCAACAGTTTGGGCTTTATGAGTGGCCCTCAAGCATCTGAGCAGGCCAGACCCCTCACCTCACACCCGCACAGGCCCTCAAGTTTAAAGCCACATGCTATTTAAATATGTTTCTTACTGGTTGTTGCAGCTGTATTCGGACTGGTTCTTAGGGCTAGGGTTTTCAACGAATGTAGGGCTTGAGTTCTACTTGGCTGATAGTGCTAGGATTCTGATTGGTTCCTAGGGGTTAGGGTTTCTTGTGAACCTAGGGCTTGGGTTTTGTTTGGTGGTTTGGGCTGTGATTTGTTAATAGGGCCAGGGTTTACATTGGCTTTAGGGTTAGGGGGTCTCATTGGAGAAAGGTTACACGATCTAATGCATTAAACCTTAGAGCTAAAGGCATCTCTGTCCAGGCGTCACAGCTAAGGGCGGAGAGGACAAGGGCAGTTGATTGTTTGGGTCGGGTTGGGCCTAGAGCCAGAGATATTGCCCTTTTTATCATTTACCAGCAACAAACTTAAGCCATCCTCTTCCTCAAACACACTCTCAGCAAACACACAATGCTCATTTACAACAAACTAACTACAAAATCCCACAAATCACATCCATACACCCTTCTGCCCTTATTATCACAAAAAATGGCACCTTCACTCTCACACTAGCCACCACTCTGCTGTGTACCACCACCAAATCCACACATCACCATTACAATCCCAAATTATACATAACCTTAATCCCTTCAAACACACACTCCCTGTTCACACAAAACACCAGCTCTACTCTCTACTTACTCCTAACAGAACCCTTTCTATCACCACCAACCCTATACTAAACCCTCTCTAATATCTTCACCCTCTTCTTCTTTTACCAGAAACATACAAACAATCCTTGCACTCCACTTCACCACACATGACCTCTTCTTACTATCAAATCTAATGCACTCATTACCCTTGTCCATCTCCTCTCACAGACCATATACACTCTCCTCCAAGGCACAACAGAACCCCCTTCACCATTCAGTTTCCACTCACCAACACTACTTTACATACAAACCCTTCACAGAAATTCACTACATCAATAACTCATCTCGCTACTCCACAAAAACAAAACAAAACACAACACACACACGCTTAGAGACAGACAGACACACACACCAGCACATCAAATTCTCACACAAAATTTTACATTACATTCCATAACAAAACAGAAACAAACAGCCACTCCCAACATTATGAAAACACAAATAATACAGGTCCTAAACTAACTATAGTCCTAAATATTCTATTTTCACCAACACCTACCACCAGCACACCCCAACACAACAACACTCTTTCACCCACTGCACAATTTAGAGCCTAAAAACGTGACCCTCGTGCTCCACGACTGCTCCTAACCCATACAACTTCCACCCAAAATAGACGCAAACAAAACAAACCCCATACCATTCTTTAAACCTTTGCATCTCTTTATCTAATACACAACAAGGCACCTCTAGAAAAACACAGCCCACCAACTCACTCTCAACCACCATCTCTACCACCAGCCCACACAGATCCAACAAAATGCCTTCTAAACCTGCCGGGTGAGGATTGCAATATGGACAAACCACACTATTGCTACCCTGATCCAGTGAACACCAACACTAATAATACACCTGCTACCAGTTTAAGGAATACTACTTACTCACTCTTCTAGAAAACAAAGTCACACCACTACCAAAAAACAATCGCTAGACTGCCTACTAATAAAGGCTTGATCACTCTCTGAAAACAAGCACCATATCCACGATCTACTCAATGACACACAACCTGACATTCTTTATAACTGAATTATGGTTAGGAGATAACATGGCTCCAGTATTGCATGAAGCTGTTCCTCCAGGTTATCAAACTGTCACACAAAATTTAATTGGCAAAAGAGGAGGTGGACTAGATGCTCTATATTGAAAGAAAGACTAAATCTCACTAAAGCTGACAACATTCCCATACAAGGGGGGCGTGGCTAGCAGCCGATGGACACGGTCGCAGCCTAGCGAGGCTCCCGACCCTCAGCCCTGTAATCCGCCTTTCATCCTGATTTAGACCCGGGATCCCCGTGGAAATCGGGTCGATCCCGGAGCCAACCCACAGGTCTGTTCCGGTGGGGTCGGAGCGCCGCTACACCGAATATACCGGACGCTGAGGGGTGAGAGGTTCCCGAGACGGCTGGGGACAAGATGGCGGCTCCCTGCATCGCTGCCACTGCGGAGTAGAGACGTGCCCGCTCCGGAGGTCCTGAGGCCACAGCGTGGGGCACAGTGGAGTGCGGGTCTGGTGGAGAGCGGCGGCGGCGGCCCCCTGGAGCGGCGGCAGATCCTGTGATCGGTGCGAGGTCCGCCCGGGAGTGGGGTTCTAGCGGAGCTCCGCCCACAACAGCGAGGGGGCTTACTCGAGGCCCCGGCTTTGAGGCCTGTCATCCCTGTGGGCGCCTCTGAGCCCTACACCGGCGCAATACCCCCGGAAGCGGCCGTGACACTACAGGCCTGCTTTGGGAGGGCCATCCATGGACACTGTGAGTGGAGGCTGCCCGGAGGAAGCACGACCCTGCTCAGGGGGTCACATTATAGCCCGACGACGGGGCCTGCGACTTGCTTGGGCGGTGGCCCAACCCGGACCGACCGTGCAGGGTGCAACTGTCTCCGCGACGGAGGGGCATTGAATCGGCCCTAGACCCGAGGGAAGCGGGGAATCGGGACCGGAGGGAGAAATACGCCCGCTGGGGCCCTGTGGATCCTACGCTTTCCACCCCACCTCTGGCACCCGGTGGTGATCCCTGCGTGGAGGGTGGCTCCGGGTCAGTGGCGCTGCTGTACAGCTGAGGGGAGCTCCACGGACTGCTGACCGGCAGGCGGGGCCGGCTGGTGGACCCCAGTGCAGACCCCTGGCGCCTGGCTACCGGGAGAAGCGGATGTGCCATAACGGTTCACTGGCGCCAATTCTGATCTCTGCCGCACGACCCCCAAAGACCCGGCTCTCCGCCCGACGACGGCTGGTTGCGAGACTGCATTGGGGCTAGCAGCGGCCTACTGCGGGAGACGTCGTTGACGCCGGATCACCCGAAGGGCCCTGAATTGCTGGGAGGTGCAGGATGGGTAAGCCTAGAGGACCCAAAGGGGACGGGAGCCCAGCCACGGAAGCGCCAGACGACTCCCCGCAACCCCCCACGGAGCTCCAGCTGATGCAGGACCGGATTCTAGACGCCATTGCTGCCACGAAGGAGGCCCTACAACACGATATTGGTCAAGTAGCGACGGGGCTGGGGCACCTGCGCGCAGATCATGCGAAGCTACAAGACAGGGTCAAGGCCACGGAAGTTGCCCTACAAGATGTCGTGCCGGCCCACAAATCGATGGAGGGACGACTCACGGAAGCGATGGAGCGGATACAGGCCCTGGAGAAGAGAGCGGAGGACGCTGAAAACCGCAGTCGGCGGAATAACGTACGCCTGGTTGGCCTGCCGGAAAAAAAAGAAGGCACGGACATGGTGGGCTACCTGACTGACTGGTTCAAAACCGTGGTTGCCCCGGAGGGCTTATCTCCCTTCTTCACACTTGAGAGGGCGCACCGCGTGCCTTCCCGACCCCCACGCCAGGGTCTCCTGCCGCGACCGGTGGTTATCAAATTGCTCCATTATAAAGACAGAGACTGGCTCCTTCAGCGGGCCAAGGAAGCGGGCCCATTTCAAGTGGACAATAGTAACGTCACGCTGTTCCCAGACTATACATTTGAAACCCAAAAACAGCGAGCCTCCTTCCTAACCATCAAAAAGGAGCTACGTACCGAGGGTCTGCAATACTCCCTGCTGTTCCCGGCCAAGCTACGTGTGATAGTGGACGACAAGGCGTTGTTCTTTGAATCTCCGGCGGATGCCTGGGCCTGGTGGGACACCTACAAGGCGGGCACGGATGGGGCTCGCTTTCGGGCCGAGGAGGAGCACCAGAATCATGCGATCAGGCGGTCGAGAAGACTCCGGGGGCGCAACCGGGGATCCAAGAAGCCTTCTACGTCGCAAACTGAAGAAGAACGGAGAGCTGCGCTACAGGCGGTTAAAGAGGTGTCGGGAACGGCGTCGGTCCACTCGGCAAGAGAATCGGCCTCTGAGGCCCTGGCCACGGGATCGGACACTGACTTCTCGGGACTGGAGGGGGCTAGGGGCCCGAAGATCACCCCCCAGACGTCGGGGGAAATCGTTGAACCCTGACAGCTGTCCGCGGCCTCTGAGTGAAGAGAACCTGGAGGCGGCGCCCCCCATGGATATTGGAACAGACTACTGTGAGACTTTCCTTTTATAAGTCGCATTGAGTATTGTGGGGCAGAGGGACCTGGGACCGAGGCTTGAGAGGTTCAGTAGCCAGCTCACGCACCACAGGGCCCATAAGGCCTCCGTGGTGATTACTGCGGACTACAAGTTTACGTGAGCACGTTTGCTCACTAGTTTGGATGGGTGCCTCAGCTTCGCAGTTGGGTCCTGTTCTGGGGGAGGGGGGACCTGGAGTAGTTGGGGTGACTCGAGGTGCACTTGGGGTTGGGAAGTTGGGCGGGGGGGTGGGGATGGGAAGTGGTGGGAAGATGTCTGGTGTCCGGAAGCGGAAATTTATTGATCTAACCTGCGCTGACTGGGGTGATGGCTGACATGGGTTCGTTGAAGTGTGTGTCCTGGAATGTGCGGGGACTAAATTCCATGACTAAGAGACACAAGGTACACGCCTACCTGGTTCGCAGGGGGATACACATTGCCTTCCTCCAAGAGACCCACTTAACTAAGAAGGAGGGCACCGCACTGCAGAGGAGATGGAGGGGGCACTTATTCCACACCACGTACTCGGCGTTTGCCAGGGGAACACTTCTTTGGATCCGGGCGGGGGTTCCCTTTCAAGTTACTAGGCACACAGTAGACCCGGAAGGGAGGTATGTGGCGGTTGAGGGTTTGCTTCGGGGGCGTCAGTTGACACTTTGCAGCGCCTATGCGCCAAATGTAGAGCAAGCATCGTACTTCAATAGACTGACCAAACAGCTAGCCTCCTATTTAACAGGTTCAGTGCTACTGGGGGGGGATCTCAACTCCGTGGCAGATGCCACCCTCGATAGGTCGCACCCACCACTACACGCATCCCCAGTTCACAGACTGGCAAAACACAGATCAAACTGGCAGGGGCTGTGGGACCTGACGGATGCATGGCGCGCCCAACACCCCACTGCAAGGGATTACTCCTTTTATTCGGGTATACACGACCTCCACGTGCGCATTGACACGTTCCTCTGCTCCCAGTCGGTGTTACCAATGGTTGCCCGTACTGAATATCTAGCACGCACGATCTCGGACCACAACCCCCTACTTCTTACCTTTGCCTGGATGAATGTGGTTTCACCAATTCCGACGTGGCGGCTTCATCCGGACACTTTGGACGATCCGCCGTTCAGCGGAGCGTTGGAAGATAGAATCACCCATTACTTTGCCGAAAATGAGGGGACGGCCTCTTCCAGGGCGGTGGAATGGGACGCGCTCAAGGTGGTAGTAAGGGGGCATTGTATAGGGAAGTTCGCGGGGGTGCGGCGAACACTGGTAGAAGATGTGGACAAGGCCGAGCAAGCCTTGCGGGAGGTGGAGAAACGACGGCCCAACCACCCCGACATGCAGGATAGCGTATGCTCGGCGCGGGAAGCGCTGGCGGTAGAGGTGGAGCGCCTTCGCTGTTTTGATCACAAAACATACTTAACCAAAGCGCTCGCTGAGGGAGATAAGACGGGGACGCTCCTAGCCTGGTTGGCAAACCCCAATAGGGGTGCTGCTCCAATATTGTCCCTGATTGATGCGAACGGCACCAAGTGTTACACCCAGCCAGACATTTTACAATGCTTTAAAGCGTACTACGAGCGACTGTATAGGGGAAGCCCAGCGGACCGAACCGAGATATTAGAGAACTTGTTGTCTGAGATACACTTGCCGTGCCTAGAGCCGGACCAAGCGGAAGCCCTTGGGGGCCCGATTGACCTAGCGGAAATTAGGGGGGCCATAAAGAAAATGGCGCGCGGGAAAACGCCGGGAGTGGACGGCCTGCCCGTCGAGTTCTATGGTAAATACACTGATATCCTAGCCCCACGGCTCCAAATCATATATAACGAGGCGAAAGAGAGGGGGGAATTGCCCTGTTCGATGCGCGAGGCGCTCATGATCCCCTTGCTCAAGCCGCATAGGACCAGCTCTGACCCGGCATCGTACAGACCACTGTCGATGCTCACGACGGACTATAAAATCTTGAGCACCGTCCTGGCCACCAGGCTGATGGCCCACATGCAAGACTTGGTTCACAAGGATCAGTCGGGCTTAATCCCCACTAGGAATACGTCTCACAACATCCGTAGGTTGCTGAGGCTCGTAGCGGATCCTCCTCCGACCGCCGAGGCCCCGGTGGTGATGGCGATCGACATAGAAAAAGCCTTCGACAGCCTGGAATGGGGCTACTTGTACAAAGTGCTGCGAAGCTTCGGCATTGGGGATGAGTACGTGCGGTAGACGGAGGTGCTGTATGCGTCAGCGGGCGCTAGGGTGCGAATAGGAGCGTTGATATCGGATAAATATGCAGTGCTTAGGGGCACTAGACAAGGGTGTGCACTCTCTCCCTTGCTGTTCGCCCTCGCGATAGAGCCGCTGGCAGCACTAGCTAGGAAAGGTGACTCCTACCAAGGACTGGAGGTGGACGGGACCCGTCATTACATATCATTATATGCGGACGACCTCCTACTGTTCCTGGAGAATGCCGAAGAGGCAGTGGTGGGGGCGGAAGACCTGTTGGCGCGTTTCGGAGATGTATCGGGCCTGAAGGTGAACTGGGCGAAGACTTGCCTCTTTCCCCTCCGGAAAGCGGAGAGGTGCCCCATGACCCGTCCCGAGCCCCGCTGGGAGCCGGCCTGTTTGCCCTACCTAGGGGTGTACATTTACCACGAACCCGCAGATTTGCTAGAAGGCAATATAAACCGTTGCATCCGAGCACTGCAGGGTAACATGCTTTTCTGGGCCACCCTCCCGCTGTCAATGACAGGCCGGGTCTCGTTGCTAAAAATGATCGCCCTGCCGCGGTTACTGTACTTCTTTCGAACCTTGCCAGTGTGGATTCCAAGTGCCGTATTTCGACGACTAAGATCCCAGGTAGTGTCCTTTCTGTGGGGGGCTGGCAGGCGGAGGATAGCCTTGGCGACCCTGACCCGCCCGAAGAACGAGGGCGGACTCGCGGTCCCTGATTTCGAGTATTATTATTTGGCCGCCCAGCTGCAATTCCTCACACAGGAAGTGGCAAGGGTATACCGGGGCCCGGAGCAGGAAAGGGACACTGGCACCCCTCGCCATGTGCTAGCATACATCACCCTGCAGCAGAAGCTAGCACTCAGAGACTTATCTCAGGAGGAGCGGACATTGAGGCTCTGCTGGAACCGCGTGCATAAGCGCGCGGGCACCGGTCACCCGTACGCACCCGAAATTCCACTGGGTATGCTCACGGCACTGCCGCATGGAGGCGACTGGTCGAGCCTTCAGAGTTGGGAGGAGGCTGGCTTACAGATGGTGGGAGACCTCTTCACTGACGGGGTACTCGCGCCGTATCAATCCTTACAGGAACAATTCGACCTTCCGAGAGGTGACTATTTGCTACACGCGGCGGTGGTACGAGGGATCCAAGCGCACTGGGGCGAGGGACTGTGTGAACCCACGACGTCGCCACCGTGTCAGTATGTGATGATGGCCGCAGGCACGGTCAAGGCAGTCACGTGCCTACACTCCAGAATCCTCGAGAGCACCTTACGACCCCTTACGCGCTTAAAAACCCAATGGGAGACTGACCTGCAGAGGGAGATCCCGGATACGACGTGGGCCCAGTTGGTTCAGAGGCCCAGAAAGAGCACCAGGAACGCTCGGTTCCAGTTAATACAGCTCTACATCCTTCATAGGGCTTATCTCACTCCGCACAAAATAGCGCAATACTTTGGAGCAGAGGATGCAGCGTGTCCTAGATGCGCACGGTTGGACGCAGACTTACTGCACATGCTGAGGGACTGCCCACACTTACAGGACTTCTGGAGGGATGTGGGCGATACCATGAACGCGGTCACAGAGAGGGAGCTACACTACGATAGTGCAACTACACTCCTACACTGGTTTCCGCACACACGTAAGAATAAACTGACAAGCAAATTTATAGACATGGGCCTACTCCTTGCGAAGAGGGAACTCACTAGGGGATGGAAAGCGAAGGCAGCACCGACACATAGGAAATGGCTGACTGAGTTCCAGAAATGGGCGGCGGCGGAGAGCACGATCAGATATCAACTGGCTCGACGGGGGCCTGACGAGAAGGCCCAGGAAGCGGCACTAGCTTGGGAAACTCTAGTCCAGGCACTTAGGGATAACACAGTAGAGAGCGCGGGAGAAGATGAAGCTGAGGACCCTGGGGAACCCGGGGAGGTGATACCCACCATAGCTCCCACCATGGACACACACACTCCTTAGACATCTCCAGACTCCGCAGGTCACCAACACACTTCAACATGCGACAACCCAGACACGAGACACCATTGACCACCGTGGGTGGGGGGAGGGTACGGAAGGTGGGGAGGGGGGTTGCAACATTCCATTGCCACCGACCTAACAGTTTGAACGGATCGGATGCTGGAAGGGGGGGTTGGTGGAGGGGGGAAAGTAAAGTTAAAAGCAGACAGCGGTTGATCATCAGATACGCCATTGAGTAGTGATGAAGGGGAAGCAATTGGTGTGACAACTACCACCCAGCCCCAGACCACGAATCGCGATGATGTGGAAAATTATATTGCAGAGACTTGATTATTTTGAGATCCCGCATGCTCTTACGTGAGAAATACCTGTAATGTTTGCATTATTATCTGCAATAAAAATTGTTTTACAAAAAAAAAAAAAAAAACATTCCCATACAAGTTTATGAGGCTCTCATCACCAGATGCAGCCCTACACCAACTTTTTTCTGTAGCTTCTTCCTTCTATACTGACCACCACCCAGCAATCCAACATTCCAAAACATGTTTCTAAACACAGCTTCAAAACTTATGACACTGCACTCTAACTTATAAAATCCTTGGCGACCTAAACATATGGTTTGATAAAGACAATATGCCATCATCACTAGCCTAGACAAACTGAACCCACATCAGATCATCCACAAAGCCGCACACATCGCTGGACACATCCTAGATGTCATTTTTTCAAATCCAGAACTAGTTACCTTTCAAAGGATTACTCCAGTCACAGGGTCAGACCACCATCTGGTAGCTTTCCAACACAAAACATCACAAATCACCACACCTAATGCCACAGGCACCAACATTATGACCATCAAACAAACTCAATTGTGATTACTTAGACACACAACTAACATTCAACACAGATCTAGACACAATCAATTCAGCTGCAAAACCTTATCAGTGGCTCCAGGCTCCGAATACCACTAAAAACACCAGACAGGATAAAAGAAAACTAGCACTTTTGATTAATGCAGACCTAAGAAATATAAAACAACACATTGCAAAGCTGCAATGCACCAGGCCCAAAACAAAAACAATCAAGACAATCAAGACAAACTTCACCTACACAAACTTAACAGAATATACAAGTCAACAATTTCAAAAATCTAAACAAAAGGTACAATTCAGAGAGGATTTAAAATGCTAAATGTGCAAGTAAATAATTTTATTAAATTCTCACTGAATGTCGTAAACCTAAATGCACAGAAGGAACTCATCAAATTTCTCAAGAATTTACTGACAAACTGGCAAATCATTACAAAACCAAAGCTGACACAGTAAACTCCTTTTTAAAACAAAGGAAATTCACCAGCGCCAACCCATTTCTAACAATCCCACCAAGAGTAGGTTAACACAGCGTCTACATTCTTTCACACAACTATCAGAAACTGAATTAATGGATCTTGTCAAAGCAAGCTGGCAAGCCGGATGCCCTTCTGACCCCTGTCCACCATAAAAGGAGCCGCTGATTGGAGGATCGACGCTCATGTTCAGAAGCTCGGGATACCCGACCCTCTGTGCTCAGTCTGGAACCACAAGGACAACTTGCACAAAACTACTGACGTTGTGCATTGTCAGCAGAGGAAAACAGATCTAACCAAGGCTCTCCCCACTGCTGAAAGAGACCTTGCACCACCTCTGGGTGGAGATGCCAATTGTGATCCACTAGGTATCGAGGGCTGAGTTAGTCTTCTCTGGCGTTCAGGAAACCAGCCAGATGTTGAACCAACAGAGATATGCCCTGCTGTTTCAGCCATGTCCAGAGATGCATGGCCTCTTGACAGAGGGTCCACTACCCCACCCGCCCTGTTTTTTGCAGTACCACATGGCGATGGTGTTGTCCGTGAACACCTGCACTAGTCTTCTCTTATCGGAGGGTAGAAAAGCTTTCAATGCCAGTCAGATTGCATGAAGCTCCAGCATGTTGATGTTGAGTCCGGATTCCGCCGGAGCTAAGAGTCCTCTGATCTCCACCTCTTCCGCATCCCAGGAGTGATGCATCTGTAACTACTATGCAATCTGGTTGAGGAAGGGAGAGGGGTCTGCCTCTTAATCAATCGCGGTTCGTTAGCCACAACTGCAAGTGCTTTGCAGTTTCCTCTGAGATCTGGACCATGTTGAAGAGATTTCCTTGATATTGCACCCACTGGAAGTGCAGAGCCTGCATATGCCATCTGGCCTGCGTCACCAGCAGAATGAAGGAGGTCATGAGGCCCAGCACCCCCCGAGTCAGTCTAATGAAACCCAGGATAGAGGAGGAAACATCGGTATCATAGCCTGAATATCTTGGACTTGCTGCTTGTAAGGATAAACCCAAAACTGCACTGTGTCCAAAACAGCTCCGATAAAAGAGATCGGCTGAGAGGGAGTCAGGTGTGACTTCAGCACATTGATAGTGAACCTCAGCGAATGCAGGAGGTTTGCCTTTAGCAGCTAATCGTTGAGATAGGGGAAGACTGGCACCCCTGACCTGCGCAGATGAGCTGCGATCACCACTTTCACTTTGGTGAACACCGAAGAGGCATCCTGCTAGTCCAGCGCTACCATTCAGCCCCCTGAGTCCAGGGAAGACAAGACCTGAGCATTTTGAACTTCTCATTTTTGAGGAAGTAGTGGAGAGTTCAGAAAACTAGTATAGGATGTCGAACATTGTCCTTCTTAGGGATCAGAAAGTAGCAAGAACAGCAATGACAGCCTACTTCTGGCACCGAGACCTTATCTATGGCTCCCTTGGCCAAGAGAGCTATGTCTTCCTCGTGGAGCAAAAAATGGGCTGGTGTGAGGAGCAGGTGCTCAGGAGAAATGATCTAGCCAAACAGACTGACCAGATAAGCATATGGCTCAGGTTTATTAATGACATTTGATTTGTCTGGGAGAGCAATGAAATTGATTTAAAACTATTTCAAATTTACCATGCAACATAGTCATAATACTATCAATTTCCTAGATGTAAGACTGACACTAAAGGATGGGACTGTGAACATGGAGCTCTTTAGAAAACAAACTGCTGGCAACTCGATCTTACACGCTTCGAGTTGCCAACCACCCAGCTTCAGATAGAATATTACCTGCTCATGTTCAGCTGGTCGTAAGATAGAGGCATGAAGGGGAGGGAGTAGCCCCTTTGGACGATCTGCAGAACCCACCTGTCCGGTGTTATGGACTTCCAGCGCTGGAGGTGATGGCTGATCCCGTCACCAACTGGACGCCCATGATCTAAAATGTATTCAAAGATGGGAGCACACTCCTAACCTCTCTGTCGGATCTCCCCTTTGCATCCTGGTACATGCAGTTCGTATGACTTGAAGAGTTAGGAAAAAGTTTGTAAGTGTTTCACCAAGGTTGGTGCAAGTAAGTACTTGGTATTTCCAGTATCTCTTAACACGGCTCGTGTTTCGGGATAATATCCCTGATCTAAAATGGAAAGATTAGGAAGGTTTGGAGGCTGCAGGTGCCAGGTGGTGGTGGCTGGTCCAGACTGCTGGCTACCCGACCCATGAGGTCGATAGGAGCAGCACCCTCGGCCACGCAGAGGCTGGGAAGCTTGCATGGCCCGGTGGCTGGGATAGGGTGGGCGCAGTTGACAGCCAATTCCGTGGCCACAAAAGGAGTGAAAGGCAGACTGGGGCAGACGTGGGGCAGCCGAGAGGCTCAAGGACCTGGACGTATCACTTGAGTTCTAAAAAGCGCCCCAGCGACGAGTTTGTCTTGTCTCCAAAGAGAGAGGTGCCATCGAAGGGAATGTCCACGAGGGAAACCTAGACATTCCCCTAAAAGTCAGATATTCTGAGTCACATGTGGCTTCTGAGGGTCACTGTTGACAAAACCGCTCTGCCCCGTGGCTCGGTTGTGTTCAAGCCACAGCCTGTAGTGAACTTCGCTGCGTCTCTCCCATCTGTAACTGCTTGGGAGAGAATTGCCCGGGCCTCCTCCTGGACGTGTGGCAGCACTTGCGCAACAGTTTCCCGCAGGCTGTGGGAGTTGCAGCTAATAACCATGCAGAGTTCACTGACTGCAATGCAAGGCTGAATGTAGAACACGTTTTCTTTCCCAAGCTGTCTAGCGTCTTGGATTCCCTGTCAGGGAGAGCGCCAGGGAGAGCGCCATGGGAAGTGGAGCCTTGAACTACCACGCTCTCCAGGGCAGGGTGAGGAGTGAGGAGTGAGGAGTGAGGACATTTGGGTCCCTTGGAGCGGGGTGGCGGGTAATCGTCCTATTCACAGGATCCCCTGTGCAGGGATTGGACCAGGTCCTCAGAAGGAGGTCAGGTAGGGCTTTGTTGAACAGGAGTAGGGGTGCATAGGAGCAGTCTCCCGGTTACAGTAACTCCATCAAGATGTTGGTCTTGACTACCACCAAGAGCAACTGAAGGTCGAGTACCTCAGCCACCCTCCACAGCAGGGAGCTTCCTCATCCATAGCAACGGTAGGGGGAGAAAGCATGCCGGTATCTGGAGACATATCAAGTCTGTTGGCGTCACCCAGTTCCTCACACCAGTCCATATCCTGATCATAAGGCTGGTAAAGGGTTCAGCAAGCACTGTTATTCCTCCCCGAGGCCTAGCCCTTGGAATCGTGCTTAGGCTCCGACCTAGGGTATGGGGGTCCTGTCAGTGCTGGAATTGGCATCAGTCGACACGCCTCCATATCGGATTCGGGGATCACAATGGGCTGGTGCGGGACAATCGGTCCGGCGCTGGGAAAGGCCAGAGTGGCACGTCCAGAGCCGGTCCAGATCCATGGGGGTCCATCGGAGACAGGGTCGAAGCCACTGGCGTGGAACCATATTGGGCCTCCTTCAACACCGTGGGGCCGAAAGGGGCACTGATGGGGTTGGGCTGCTCAAAAATGAGACGCATGGCCTCATAAAACTCCTTAATTTGAGCGGGGTTGCTCCAGTTCTCAGAAACTGGAGAGGCGTAGAGTCGGCCCAGGCACAAGTACCGAGGAACCAGGCCTCGAGCGCCAATGTTCCTTTGCCACGTCGGCCAATGGATGAGGAGAAATCGAAGCACGCTTTGACTACTTACATCTTTTGTGCCTCTTACTTGAATGGCCAGACGATTTTGAGTGGGACGAAGAGGACTTCGGATTCCTGGAATGGTCCCCAGACCTTCCTCTTCAGCGGGACCGTGACTACCGCAGAGATACATACCGGGCGCCAGCAGCTTCAGCTACCACTCCCTCAAAGCCTACGGCGCCATGGCCCCGCAGTCAGAGCACAAATAGGAGTCGTGGTCGCACTCCAGACACCAGAAAAACACGAGCTGCAGGTCCGTCCCCTACATGGCACAGTGATAGGCGCCACAAAGTTTGAAGCTAGTCTTCCTCGATGACATCCTCGACACACCAGGAGGACAAAACCTGAAAAAAGGTAAACAAAATATTGCAAAACTCCTGTCAAAAACTGACAGAGGGATAGCTCTTCTCTCGGATCAGCACTGGCTGGCGTGGAAAGAAAAGAACTGACGTCAGCATGCTTAGGTGAAGCCTATAAAGGTGATACGGACATCACTTCCAGCAGGACTGCTGCCGCATGGAGCCGATCGGCGACATCTACTGGCGCTCAGTTGAGGTAAATAATCTGTGGCTAGAAGTCTCTATCAGATACTAACAGTTCAAAGAAACAAATGTTTATCATCATACTATTGTCATGTGTCCCAGTTAGGCCTGGTAGGACCCGTTGCCATTTTTACATGCACACTGCTTTTTCCTAAAGTTGCCTTCACTTTGCCACATCGACTTTTGACAACCTTATTGTCTTGGCATTGTGTATAATGCCCTTACGTACGTTGTGCAAATGTGTTTGCTATTTATGTCTGTATCGCCACACAGCTATCTGTGGAATACAAACAATGGCCGCCTGATCACAATCTCAGCCCAAGGCAAGGATGCCGTTTTCTATAAATAATCTTTTGTTGCCAAGTTTAATCAAAGGAGGCACTTCGGTTGACTTCGAGGGGTCCCTGCATGTTGATGCTTTCGCCCAGCAGCTGACTGCCATCTCTAAAAGTGGTGGCCAGTTTGTGACCAATACTGGTGCCTTCATTCTTACCCACCAGGTAACAGGTCTGGATCATCCAGTAAGGGGATTTCTTGGCAGAACATACATTTACACCTAGACACGTACATTAGGGTTTGCATAGTAGGAGTATGCTAGATTGTTATACTATTACACATACTTACATAACTATTTTGCCTCAGCAAGATGGTGGAACTCTTCATACTGTTCACTTTCCTGACACTTAAAGCTTTCATCTGTTTCTGTTTATTGATCATTGCAGCACATATTTCCTATACAAGAATCACTTTGTTTCAATAACATTGAAAATGTCCTTTTGTGTATTCTTTGTATATTTCTCTGAGAAAACAAGAGCACGCGTGTCTGAGCGAAAGATTCTAGGTCTGTCACCATGGTTCCTCAGGGAACAGGGTTGTCATGTTTAATGGTTGCAAGAACTGTTCGCTCCCCGTCTAGTTTAGGGGGGCTTATGGTTGCACTGTGAAGCTGGTCTAAGGAAACAAGATATCCCACGGGTGCATGGAATCATTCTGGGACCATCCTAAGTTTATGTCGTCCACAAACATGCAATTCCTACTGATTAGTGGAAACTAAACAACAATATTTCAATGTTACTATATGCATCAGTGTACTCTGGCCTCACAAATATGTACTGCAAACGTTGGGCTTGAGTTTTGATAGTACAAGTAAAGTAGATATGTACTTACTGGTTTTGTTGCAAACAAACCACTTGGTCCAAGGAATGTGATTGGGCCATCTGAAAAACAACATTTTGAAATGTATACATTACAATATATGATATTTCCACCATCTTCAATTGATAGAGATTTTATTCATTTTAACTTAAACTCACTAACGTAGATCACTCAACACAATTTGTGCTGGTACAGCTAAAGCTATGCAAATGACCGCCTGCTGTGTCAAAACAAAGTAATAAAGAAAACTAAGGACCCATTTGAAATAATGGCGATGATCAAAATCCTGAAAGCCTTTTCGCAGTTTGAAAATCGATTATACAAATTTTAAGGCATGATACACAAGTTACTTCACAAGTGAAAAAGGCAACTGGATGCATCAGTGAAAAGAACTTAAGGTATTTCATGCCTAATGGCACCAACTAATGTTCAGCTTTTAAATTTGGTATGGTTAATAAAATAGAAGAGAAAATAGTGAAAACAATTCAGATTGTAATATTTTTCTAACAAATATTTGTATGGTGCTGCCATGAAATTTGTAGGAAATACAATTCAATAAATGAAACAGTGGAAGCATCTGATACTCTCGGAATACATTGTGTTGCCCAAACTTCAACGGGCGATCACAAAGGGTTAATAAGAAAGAAGCTTTTAAAAGGGGAAGCAGAACAACATAGTCTGTGAATTTCCAGCAGTGTGAGCATCCCAATATGTCACCACTGCGCAGTTAATAATGTTTAAGCGAAACAGGCTGTTGATCAAAAACTGGTTAAGAACGCGAATGGTGGTTAATAGTACCATCACTACTTTTGACAAGATTACTCTCACAATATTTTGTTAATTATTGGGAAAGATGGAAGGGGAAGAAAGTATACCAGTAGAATGAACATGCACTCTCAGAAAGCACTCATCTTATAACATTGAGCTGTTACTAGGCCGATTTCCTGCTGCTAAAGACAGTACTATTTGCCACAACAAGTTAAACTAGTGTCCAAGACGTCTAACACGTCTAAGTTGAGTTTCCAGACAAGGTGAGGCTGTGCGGGATATGGATGGTTTAATCTTTTGACTGAGAATGTTGCTGCACTGACTGCTGACATTATTACCTGCAGGTAGGAATATTACTGACGAAAGGCGTAACAAGAGATCAGCTTAAAGAAAGGAATATATGGCAAGGTCTTGGGTGAATCTGAATACCCTGCATAGCAAATGAAGTACACTTTTAAATAAACTGCCTTTTCTGTTGTCTTATCTGCACTGGGAGATAGGTAGTGTGGTGGCAAAGTAGAGTACTTTTTGAAGGGGTAGGAAGGAGCATTACATGAGAAAACAGCAGCATTATTCTAGTGTACTGAGAACCAATGCATTCACCAGGGTCTTAGTATAGTGGAAGATAAGGTGGGAGCAGATTTGTAGATGCCTGAGCGGGTCACTGGAAGGCAGGGGTGACTATTGGGGAGAGCATCATTTCACTATCTCTAAGAACCTAGAGGTTTTTAGCAGAACAGGAAGAGAGAAAAGGTCTAGCTATTTAGTGGATTGTGCTGTATATAGGATGGAAAGTAATTTATCTCACTTTTTGTATGGTTGTGCATTTGCGGAGTGTGGCCAAATAGTAGCAGATAGCATAGAGACAGCCAGTAATGCAACCCAAGACTGAGTGTCTGAGGGAGGGGTAGGGGCAAATCATTTGGAGGCTGGCAGCTAAGAGATGACAGGAGAACCAAAATAAGCCAAATGTCCTTGAAGGAGGTTGAGTAGAGGGAGATGTGTTTGGGGGCAGAGAGTAAGTTAATTCACAAGGTAAGAGGGAGTGATGTGCTACTCTACTGCTGTAGAGATACTGGAGTCCAACAGCTGACTCATATTAACTTAATAACCATCTGCAGGAAACATGTAGGTAGCTCAATTGCGTCTTTTCACAGGTGACAGTATTTTTTTACTCGAAAACTAAAATGTTGCTCACCTACTGTCTTACTGACAAATATTCTATATCAGTTTGGGCTAACCATCTTCATAGCACCAATATGAACTGTAACTTTGATTCATGTTTCCCAAGCACACTCTAGCCAAAGCCAAAATTCAATTAATGTTTTTAAAATTAGTAGTAGAAGCCGCCATTTAATATGTATAGAGCATAACATAATTTTTTTTTAAATGGTGTGCTATGAAATGTGCATGAATTTAGAATGTGTGCACTGTATGATATAAATAGCCGACTTCAATTAGGGCAAGCATAAAAAGCTGAAGTGACTTACAGTCGCAAAAAATTGCTGATGCTGAAAGTGTTTCTGTCTCAGTTCCAGGACTTCCTTCCACAGAGCCTCGTTATCCCTGGGAATAAAAGGTAGTAACTGATATATGAGATGCGATGAACATTTTTAAGGTGAGAACCACTTGCGCTCTTATTTTTCTACTTTATCAAGACACCACAACAAAGGCACTGAGAGTTCTAGGAAGACAAGATAAAACATGCAGAAGACTTAGGGCATGATGTAGAAGTCAGTGGGAGGGCTACTCGGTCACTAACATGATGGACAGTCACACATGTGAAAAGTGCATCATTCCATATGTAACCCGTCCTCCGAAGTCTAAATCAGAACAACATCAGCTGCATGTTTTACGTACCTCTTCAAAGATTCCACTGTGGAGTCTACAACATCTTGTCTACCCTGAACTTGTTGGATGAGGGATAGGATTTTGTGTACATCCTCTGGTCCGTTTGTCCGTTCTTCTATGCGCGCTAATGGCACCTGCAGAAGAAAGCATAATACAGTAATTGTTAACAAAGAGAAAGAGATATAATAACATTCAAAAGTTATTCTTTAGTTTAAATCAACAAAGAGTTCTCGCTCCTATGATGCCCAAATTCCAGGGGCTATGCTGATCTGTAATGTTTAGTAATACTGCTATCCTAAAGCAGTTACTCCAGAATCTTGGACTGGGAATATTATTGTACCGTTGCATAAATGGGACCCATGTAATCTCCCGAATAAATGTAGGAAGGAACACCTTACTCGATTCTGGTGGGAAGATATTTGCTAAAAGTCATCTTGAGTATTTTAAATAATGGGTGACCAAGAGAAAGATAATTCCTATGTAACAAGATGGTTTAAAAACAATTATTTCACTCTGGATGACATAGGTATGTTTTACAATTAATTTCGGAAAAATATGTTTTATCTGTGGTCAATGTTTATGCTGCTTTTATTGATTTCTCCTTGGCATTCGATCGTGTAGACAGACACATGCTCAGTAAAGAAAATTGTTTAGTATACGCAAACCGCAGAATTAAACCAACATTGGTCTTAAACAGGACTGTCTGTTGGCTCCCTCACTATTTTCCTTATATATGTAGGACTTGCCTTCAGCTATATCTGAGTTTAAGTGTGATGCACCAACAGTAGGGGACCATAGAATAACCATGCTTGGTTCGTCTTGACCAGTTTGCGAGTTCTCATTTTGCTTAAAATTAACACTACAAAAAGTAAAGTTCCGATTTACAAAAGCAAAAAATATATGAAGAAAATTAAGTTTAAGTGGGAATTTGGTAATAAAACCTTGGAATTTGTGAATAGTTATCCATATTTTGGGATATTTTTACCCAATAATGTAAATGAAAATAATAACATTCAACATTTTTCAAGTGAGGCTATTTCCCATGCATACGGCCTTAGACCATTTTATGACTCCTTAGGATCTTCTGACTTTTTTGTATACCAATGAAATACTTAAAGTGGAAAAGATGGTTCTTTATGGATACAATTGAGGGTCTATTTCTTTGTACGCTGGGTAACTTGAACACTCTTGCAGCTACCCAAAGCCTGTACATTGGTTGGTTAGCACGTTTGTGCAGGCGCTAGATGGATTGCTTCGTTTGTGTCACTGTTTACTTAGGAGTGAAGAGAATATCCTAAGGAATCTAATTTTCCTAGCCATTTTTAATAAGAATAGGGAATAAGAATAGGGAAAATGCTGTCTTTTATAGAATAGTTTCTTACGGCATTGAAAAGTTTTCACACTCAACAGAATGATTTAAAGGTGCTGTCTATTTTGCAATTAAAATGCTTATTGAAAAAAACATGGCAGGTAACATTAGTGCTTGGCATGATATTGAATTTTGTTTAAAAAAGGTAATATAAATATTGTTGCACTTACACTTTGAATAGATCCCAACCATTCTTAACTTGGAATTTAGACTACAGAATTAGATGCTTGTTCCTCTTATTAAGAATGAATATTTTACCACGGAAATATATTACGGGTGTCTGTCAAAACTAAAGAAAGAATTTGTGGTTTATGCATTAATAGCATTCAATATTTTAAATCCTGTAATTTGTATATGTCCTGCATTACACGTTCCTCATCCCCTATTTTTAAAGCCACTTTTATTAAATATAATGCTCATACTATTGATGAAGCTCGACAGCTGTTATTTTCCTGTGAATAAAAGGATTGCTCCAAAATGCATACTTAAAACAAGCATTTACAAAACAATGGTCTCGTCTTTGTTAAAGTTAGAGCTATTGGCATTGCAAATGTTATTGTTTTCATTTTTTTTTAAAACCAATAAATAGATGGTATTGTCATTTACAATGGCAATAGGTAAGCATTAGAGAGTAGTAGAGAGTATTAGCAGATATTAATAGTTAATAGAGAGTGGCTAGTTGATTAATAGAGAGTGTACTTGTATAGAGTAGAGTAGGAGTGAGTTGTAGGCAATAGTAGTAAGTGAGTAGTGTAGATTAGTGAGGGGAGTAGAACTTTATTGTTTGATTAATAAAAATCATTACAATGGTAAACTTTTATCAAAGATTAAAAAAACGTATATAGATATTACTAAAGTATTTACACATAGTGCAGGAGACACGCATTTTGTCTCGGAGCTGTGTCTTCGCTTTAAAACGTTAATTTAGTTTTTTTGTTTTTTTCTCTTGGAATCCTCCTGAGGGTGTCCGTTTAGTCCATTCGTACCATCACCGTGGGTTAAAAAGTAAGATTCATCCATAAATAATTAAAAAGATCTGGCCATCCATCTATGTTAGTGAAATGTTAACTTCATCTGATCAGTGCAACTTGATAACTGGCAATGATTTACCAGCTGCTAAGGTCACATGCCAAGACCCTAGTCGTTGAGGAAGAGTGGTTGATCCCGCTGATAGCGCGGGTCCATTAATGTGGTGAAGGCCCTACATATAATGCTTTAAATGTTCTTCAGGCGCACGGGAGGGGGGGGGGGGGGGGGGAGAGGTAATCTGTGTGAAAAAAGGCAGTTGTCAGCTGATATTTAGTGTAGCAGAGGGCTTAGACCGCCCTTTTACAATTGACTATTATTTACTTGCTGGCTCTCTATGATTATAAATATTCTTACTCCTCTTGTCATAAACTTAGTGAACCGGATATTGAGCAGTGAATTGTACGGATTCACTGAAGCAATGATAGCTTGTCGGCGCGGGCGGATGCCAAGTTTATTCCATTCGCACTTTAACAAGATTTTTCGGTCGTCGAGTAGTGACGGGCAGAGACATGCCACATGCTCAATCGTTTCCTTGCCACTCCCGCAACCCCTGCACATTATATTAGGGATTACGCGTTGCCGGCTCGGCAATGCAGGAACAGCCATTCACTCATTCTGTATTCCATGAATCTTTTTTTCCATAGCACAGAATAAGTACATGACAGATATGGGGCCATAATCCCAGGCTGAAACCGTGATACAATTGTCCAGGCATGCTTACGTTGGGCCAGTTGGGCTCTGTCTGAATGGAAGGACCAAAGGCGGACGTTCCTTTTAATGTGGATTGTGAGAGCCTGCTGCGGTGGATTCGATCCCCAGATTTCTTCTGAGTCCAGGAGTTTTGGGGAGTTTTGTAGATAACGCCAATATGATCTACCAAGTTGTCTGGCTGAGATTTCCTGCCACAAAAGAGCCTCCAGGCTTCCTTCTCTGGAGGTACGCAGCTTGTTACACGGCCTGATGAAGGCTCCGGTCCCTACTGCTTGATGGTCTTGAAGGCCAAACTCGAGACGTATTTGAGCAGGAGATGAAGATTTCGGAAGGCTCAACACTTGTTTGAATATTCTTGTTGTTATTTTATTCACGAGGGTGTTCCCTTCCCTTGCATGATCTCCTGGCTGTAAGTGAGGAAATTGATGATTTTTGCCTTCATAACTGTTATGAGTGGGGTCAGACTAGTCCCAGACAGTTGCCTGGCAAGTGTCTTAAATGCCACCTGGATTGTCAAAGCTTTGGCTTCTACCTCGTCTCTATGTTTGGAGAATGAGCCCCTTCTATCCATGTGGACCCCAGGTACTTATATGAGATGGCTTTGTCAACACTTTTGCCATTGTACAGCCAGCCGCCTCCTCTATATTTCCTTGACCGAAAGGTGATTGCCCTTGTCTTTGTTAGGTTCAATTCCAGTTTGTTCCTGGTGGTGTAAAGGGACAATTGATCCAAGAGCCTCTGCAGGTCTACCCTGGTGTGGCTCAGCAGCACTAAGTCGTCCGCGTACAATAGATTGCTGACTCTTACCCTGGCAAGTTTTGGAGGATGAGAATTAACTTCGTTGAGTGACTCTGACAGGTCGGAGATAAAGAGATTGAAAAGAAGGGGCGCTAATACACATCCTTGTTTCACTCCGCGTGATGTTGGGATTTTTCTTGAGGTATATGATCCGTCCCCAAGATTTATGCGGATCCATGTGTTGGTGTGTAGCGCAATTATTGCTCGTAGAAGAATTGGTGGAATCCCCCATTTCCGCAATTTGAGCCATAAAAGACTACGAGGTACGCGGTCAAAGGCGGCCTTAAAGTCCACGAAGCAGTCATGCATTAACATTCCTGAGGAAGCCGATTTCTCCAACAAGACGGATATTGCAAGCAAATTTGTTATGGTGCCTGATTTTTGCACAAGTCCTGTCTGGTTGAAAGGTATTAGATTATTTTTTTGTTGCCCAAGACCCCAGATCTTGAAGAAGCAGTTTGGGCATAATATTTTGATTCTACGTCCAGTAGGGTGATCATCCTATAATTTTGGCGCCACGCCACGATTCTGGTAATACCGAATTGGTCCATTAGTAGGAAAAAAGTGGTGCCAGTTGATGGGCCCAGAATACTGTGTGATTTTTAAACAACGCTGGTGGTAGCCCACTTGGCCCTGGGGCTCCGTCTGCGCGACCCTCAGTTATGATTCGAACAGTTTTATACATGATGGTTCCAAAATTTGTAAGAACATGTTGGAATTGTTCTGGGGGCTGGAGCAAGGTTTTAATATTAGTTGCAGGTGGCGTCCTTGTGTTTGATTCAGCTTTTTTCTTTAGTGAATCTGCATCCATTGTGCCTAATGGTTGGCGGCAGTTGCGTTGTTGGACCAATACTGGGGACTTTACCGGTGGACCAGCTTCTTTTTCTTGTTCCTCGAAATGGGTTGTTAAATAGAATACCCATTCGGCTTCGGAGATGTTGGCGCTACTTTGTCCTCCCTGCTTGTGAGTTTTGGAATTGACGAGTGACCAGAAAGCTTTTGGGTTATGACTTCTACTTGCTTGAGTCAGTTTTAGCCAAAACTGTTCGGAACGTTTGTTTTTTTAGAGGAATATTGCTTGTCGAAGTGCTTTCTGGGCTACCTTATATTTATTGAATATCTGATCTTCCCCTGGGTGCCTACGAGCATGTCTTAGCGTACTGTTATGTATTGATTTGAATTTCTTAATTGCATCTCTTGTTATTGCTACGTTGCATTTTTTTTGTTTTTCTTGAAGTACGAGAAAAGTTTTTGAGCAGTTCCCGGGAGGAGGTGTCCCATGCTGTAATTGGCGATGGTTCATTGGTGCTCCTTAGGTCTTGCAGGACTCTACATTTACCCATTATTGCTGGTATAATTGGATCTGACCATTTCAGCCTTTTCAGATTTTCGGTGTAATCCCCTCCTGAGGTTTGGCTTGTTGTGGCATGATGTGCTAAGTGAAATGACATGGTGATCACTTGAGGACGGTGATCACTGTAACCTTGAGCGACTATGGCATAATTCTCGATCAGGGGGAGGATGTCCTTGTTACAGATGGTGTAGTCTAGGAAGGAGTGAATATGACCAATTGATCTTGTCCAATTTGGTGGATTGTCCTTAGGAAACGTCCACTCGGGATTGTGTAGCCCAGGGCACTGAGTTGTTGCACCATGTATTCGCCATTGTTTGCTATACTTGGTGCCGGTAGGTTTTGTTTGTTCTAGAATGTCTGGCCATGGTGCAACATATTCTTCAGGAAGTTCTTGAAAGAGGTTTGTATTATAATCACCAGATACTAGGCAGGCTGGTCTTTTCTACTTACTTTCTAGGTTACACAGGGTCTGGATTAAATGGTTGAACTTCGTTGTTTTCTCCCTAATACTTGGTGAAATATAAACGTTGATCAAGATCAGTTGGTCAGTCTGTTTGGGGCTGTCTATCCTTATACCAGCAATCCAGTCTTCCTTAAATGTCACTTGGGCAATATTAACATTTAGCTTAACTGGGATGTAGATTGAAAGACCGCTGGGTCGGCCAGGTTTATGTGACCTCTGAGCGTTGACTCTATATTCCAGGTATCCTTCTATTGGAAGACTGACCAGGGACCATGTTTCCTGCAATAATATGACCTTGTGTTTTTTTAACCCCTTCGACGCTGATGACGAGCTGGGCTCGTCATGAGGTAGCCTCCTCGCACGCTCATGACGAGCCCAGCTCGTCACGTAAAGTGCGCTTTTAAAAAAGTCAGCGTACGAGCGGAATTCCGCCCGCACGCATGCGGTTAAGAATGTTATCACATTGGTAGATTGAAGTTTCGGAGTGAGGCCGTTAATATTCCAAGAGCATACTGAAAGACCGGGTTGAGTGCTGGTTCAATTTTGGTTTCCCCGGTCCAGAGCCGCTGGCAGCCACGCCCAGTCAGACGCCTTGATTTTGACCTCCTCTGTTTCAGTGCATATGGCCCTTCTTGGGGATCGCCTTTAGCGGATCTTAATATTGAAAGAGATAAAGGTTCTGGTTGATCAAGTAAGGTTGGGGATTTTGCGAGAACCGATGGATACCCTGGTTCCGCTTGTCGAACTGCTTTAATTCCCCATGTATTAAGTAAATCAGACATTGTTAGAACCTGCTCCTTGATTACTGCGGTTGAACAGGTGATTAACGTTGGTTCATTGAGTTGATTACTTCCGAAGGGGTTGAATTCAATCGAAGTTATATCGTTGGATTCAATATGGCACAGTTCAGGGATGTTTTTAAAAAGTTTCAGAATGTTCCCTCTGTTCAGGATGTCATGTGGTCCTTGGGTGTGATATTCAGGGATAAATAACAATTTAGTTTTTCGATCTGTTGTTGTCGAGATCTGGCCGGGGGTCTTGTGATTCTTTTTATCTATTGTCTGGGGTAAATTAATTCTCCTTTGGATATGATGTAATTGTTGCTTGTGTACCACTTGTTCTTCTTGAGGTTGGTGGTCCTCAATCTTGGGGGAATGTTTGCCCGTTTGTATTATGTCCCGGTTCTTTAATAGTGTTATTTGAAAATTCTCTTTGCGTCTTGACCTACACTCGTCCTCATGCTGGTCTATCTTTTCCCGGTTTTTGTTATCCCTTGATGAATTTACCATATTTGTTGAAGCTATCGGGTCTTCAGGTCTGATCTTAACCATATGGGGCAATGTTTCCGACTTGATGGCTCCTCCTGACTCATCTAGGGTCAATTGGTATGGGGACTTTACTACGACCTCGCCCCTAGCCACGGATGTATCCTCATGATTTTTACTGTTGGCGGGAGATGATAACATCTTACTAGTTGACTCTGTGGGTACTTGCGAAGATGAATTTTGTGATAGTAAAAAGATGCTATCAGAACTCGCGGGATTGATTGAGCCACATCGTGTGTTGTCCTTTTCGGCGTAGTGGGGAGGGGGTGGGGGGGGACATTAGTCGTGTTTTCTGTCACTGTGCCGCATTTATTGCGTTTTTTTCCTTAGTCTCTTCCTTTCCCTTTTGCTTAAATGTTGGTTTTGAAGGGGTTTATTCATTGGTCTTGACCTCGAGTCTGCGTTTCGAGTGTCAATATCTTGCCGTGTCTCAGACGTATTTACAACAAGGGGTGGTGAGGGACAGAGTCTCTGAATTAAGCAGAATACTCTCACCCAGTCAAGAGATCAGGGCTAGATCCAACACCGTTTTTTAGCTCATTGCACCATCCCAGTTTCAGAACCTGGCTGTATGCAAATTAGTCTGTTCCTGTCCCAGTGCATGATGGGAACAGGGCAAATCAAACTACAAAAGCCAATTCTTACACTGGGAAGGAAACAAGCTTCCGGGGACCGGTTTCTGGCATTACAGCCGTCTTCGGCCCGGCTTGCTTGAATCCTGATGGTGCAATGAGCAAGGGACTCATGTCTGAGTATACCCTTCCACGCTTAGGGTGGACAAAATTATTTACAACAAGGGGTGGTGAGGGACAGAGTCTCTGAATTAAGCAGAATACTCTCACCCAGTCAAGAGATCAGGGCTAGATCCAACACCGTTTTTTAGCTCATTGCACCATCCCAGTTTCAGAACCTGGCTGTATGCAAATTAGTCTGTTCCTGTCCCAGTGCATGATGGGAACAGGGCAAACCAAACTACAAAAGCCAATTCTTACACTGGGAAGGAAACAAGCTTCCGGGGACCGGTTTCTGGCATTACAGCCGTCTTCGGCCCGGCTTGCTTGAATCCTGATGGTGCAATGAGCAAGGGACTCATGTCTGAGTATACCCTTCCACGCTTAGGGTGGACAAAATTATTTACAACAAGGGGTGGTGAGGGACAGAGTCTCTGAATTAAGCAGAATACTCTCACCCAGTCAAGAGATCAGGGCTAGATCCAACACCGTTTTTTAGCTCATTGCACCATCCCAGTTTCAGAACCTGGCTGTATGCAAATTAGTCTGTTCCTGTCCCAGTGCATGATGGGAACAGGGCAAACCAAACTACCAAGCCAATTCTTCAATGGAAAGGAAACAAGCTTCCGGGGACCGGTTTCTGGCATTACAGCCGTCTTCGGCCCGGCTTGCTCGAATCCTGATGGTGCAATGAGCAAGGGACTCATGTCTGAGTATACCCTTCCACGCTTAGGGTGGACAAAATTATTTACAACAATGTTCTGCATTAATTCGGAATACTCTGTCCATCACCACCCCCTTTACTGTATCGTTTTGGCCACCATAAGCGTGGTAGGGTATACTCGGATGCGAGTCCCTTGCTCACTGCACCATCAGGATTCAAGCAAGCCGGGCCGAAGACGGCTGTAATGCCAGAAACCGGTCCCCGGAAGCTTGTTTCCTTTCCAGTGAAGAATTGGCTTGGTAGTTTGGTCTGCCCTGTTCCCATGATGCACTGGGCCAGGGACAGACTAATTTGCATATAGCCAGGTTCTGAACTGGGATGGTGCAGTGAGCTAAAAAACGGTGATGGATCAAGCCCTGATCTGCTGACTGGGTAGGAGTGTTCTGCATTAATTCGGAATACTCTGTCCATCACCACCCCCTTTACTGTATCGTTTTGGCCACCATAAGCGTGGTAGGGTATACTCGGATGCGAGTCCCTTGCTCACTGCACCATCAGGATTCAAGCAAGCCGGGCCGAAGACGGCTGTAATGCCAGAAACCGGTCCCCGGAAGCTTGTTTCCTTTCCAGTGAAGAATTGGCTTGGTAGTTTGGTCTGCCCTGTTCCCATGATGCACTGGGCCAGGGACAGACTAATTTGCATATAGCCAGGTTCTGAACTGGGATGGTGCAGTGAGCTAAAAAACGGTGATGGATCAAGCCCTGATCTGCTGACTGGGTAGGAGTGTCCTGCATTAATTCGGAATACTCTGTCCATCACCACCCCCTTTACTGTATCGTGTCTCAGACGTAAGCAGTGTTTCTGTTTTTAAGGTGATGTTATTTTTATTGCTTAATTTGGCGGTTTGAAAGATACTGAACTCCTTGGGAGCCACTTGATTATCTGAAAACGGTACTGGTACTGTAGCGTTGGTCAGTTGAATATCCGTTTTTGCTGGTAAAACCTTGTTGCTGTCGCTGATTTTATTATGGTTTATGCTTTGATCGTTAACTTTCTGAGTAGTTACGTTATTTGTGAGCAGGCATGAGTGATATGGTGTATCTTGCAAACCTGATGGTAATTTTCTTATGTCTGTCAAGACCAGGGCAAGGAACTGGGGAAGCGTTGACAGGCTATCAATGATTGGTGAGCAGCAGAATATCGCTTGGGTCAGGTTGACTTTGGATTGTGCTTTTGTAATTAAGGCGTTCAAGCCTTTCAATGTATTGTCAATCCCTGCCGTGTATACTGCTAGTATGTTTAAAAGGTCAACTTGTAGATCGAGTTTATCTGAGTGATAATTTAAAGCCGATACTGTGGAATGTAGAGTTTGTAAAAGCTGGGGCCAGACGGCGGTAAAATCAAATGCTATGGGGTTGAGGCCTTCAGTCTTATCTTTTGTTTTATTTGATTCTGTTTTGAAGAAGGATAAGTCCATGAGGGAGTGATCATTGCGTTCCCCTTGGTTGGCTTCAGGAGTTTCCTGGTGGACCAAGGCGGGTGGCGTTGTTGGCGTTAATGGTTTAATGATACCCGGAGTAGTTCTGGTCCACTGCGCTGCTTGGGGGTAGAATTTATTTTGTTTCCAGAGTAGACAGAGTTATCTATGAGAGGTTAGGTTTCATGCTGCAGGGGTAATCTAGTGTTTAGAGGGGAGTCGTCATCACTTGAAATTGATATTGGGGATGAACATTGATCCTTGTTTAGTTGAAGCGCTTGTTGTAAAGTAGGAGACATGTCTCCAGACTGGATGACTGATCTTGACCCCTTTTTTTCTGACTTATGGAGTACGTCCCTTGTGGAACAACTGTCTGGAGATGTGACAGTGACCTGGTTGTGGAGCTGTTTGTTGATCAGGGCCTGCACTTTAATCTGAACTAGGTCGGTGTTGGGAAGAATTTGTGGGGGCTGAACTAATACAGACGATATTTCATTGGGGTTGGTTAGAGTTTGGGCTTTTGATCCATTTTTCTTAAAATGATCTCCGAGGGTCCTCTTTTTTGTATCATTACTTGTTTCATCCTGCGTATTATGATGTTGGGTGAGGGACGCTGGAGAGGTTATTATTTCCGTCGTGGTTGTTTGGACCGAGGTGCTAGGTTTATAATCGTGATGCTGTAGAGGGGGCAGTAATGGTGCCTGGGGAGGGGATTGCACCAACTCCGATTCCCCGGGTGACTCTGTAAGATCTTTGTTCGGGTTTTTGCTGTTTCTTTCTTTAGCCTTCCGGACTGCATTGTGATGTAACTGTAGCATAATGTTGCTAGGATTCCTTCTTAAAAGTTTTTGGCTTTCTTATGGAGTAAAGGAACTCCTGTGGCTCTTATAAATTGAGAGGTTTGGCCTCAGTGGGCTACAGCCAGCCTCCGCTCTGTTTTTGGTTGATGGTTGATGAGTGTGGGGTACCAAGAGCGGGGGAGCAGGAGTGCACTAACCTGTGCTGGACCCTGCTAAAACCCCGCTACACAACCCCTCTGCTCTTCCAACTCTGCCCCCAATCACCGGTTTTGTACTGTGTCCAATCAGTAACGGACTACTAACTACAAAGGGGTTCTTCCCCTCCTTTGCAACTGTGCATGGCCAGGTCAAGGATACTCAAGGCTATTCTCTCTCTCCAGGTGAAACTCGGGATGACTCTCCACACTTTCGCTATGGGATAAGACAGTTGTGTGGTTTAAAAGAGCTAAACTACTCCACTTGTCCAGCCTATATGTCCCATTGGTGAGTGAAGGTTTGGGGGGGCTGAATGGGAAGACTGAGTTGGAGGCTGAAGAGAGATAACAGGGCGATCAGGAGCAGGGCACACGCGCACAACAATCTGCAGCCTCTGATAGCAGAGGCCGCGCTCCAGACCCTGCTCTCGCCCTGCCCGGGTGTAGACGCAGGCTCCTCGCTGGCTGCTCGCTCCTTACCGGAGGCTGCCTATGTTGTGAGGCTTTAATTCTACACAACACAGGTACACACCTATGTCTAAAATTATTTCATATGATTTCATTTCTGGGTATAGAGAAGGAGCAGTGAGGAGATCGCCCATGCAAGACATCATATTGGGGGTATGACAATCTTTCTCAAAGCAATATGTGAGACTCCAGAGATGTTAGAAATGGCGATTCTAAGCCACAGTTAGCGCATATAAATGAAAACATGTGGTTTAATTTTATTTCTGTGTTAAATTGTATAGAGAAATAGTTCCTTTTAGAAATGAGACACATAGTTTATATGGTTTTGTGACTTATACATTCTATATCCTTATAGGGAATGAATGAGTATAAATCTCCTTGGAGACAGAATATATTGATTGTCTTGAAAAAGATGGTGTGACAAGCAACAAACCATCGAAACGCGTCGACGCATACTAAAGTACAATCCTATAAAGAACACTTTTTTCCTAATACAAATTGATTGAATGTATAAGAAATAGTGTCTCAGACAGATTGTTGGATGTACAAATAGTAATTGATAAACTCTATATCATACAGCCTGTTTGTCTGTCCCAATTATGCTGGTCATAATGATGTTATGTGAATAATTGTGATTTCTTTGGATATTGTTATTATTTGTAGTGTCTGATTTTATGATTTTATAATCAAACATTGTGTGATTACCATGTTTTTTATTGTTGAATAATGACATTTTAATAATGTTTTTGATATATTTTATTGTAGACATTAATATTGTTTAGTGCATATAAATTGTAAAATTGTGTGTCTTGGGAAAACATTTTTTTCATCCTATATTGTGACAGGGGAGTGGCAACAGTCAACGGTTTGCGGACCTCAGGGTGCAGGCCGTGTGAAAACCGGGTCTCTACCGCGATTTGCGAATTCTCCGCGGTCCTAGATCCACTGGGGGCCCCCCGGGTGTCCAGCGGCAGTGACAGCTCGCCTGCTCCTCGCTCGCTCCTCTCGATCCTGCACTGCCACCTAGAGAGTAGTATAGAGAGAGTAGTAGATAGTGTGCAGAGAGAGTGTAGGATTTAGTGAGTAGTAGAGACAGAGTAGTAGTGAGTAATGAAAAGTACTATATAGAAATAGATGCAGTGTAGTGAGTTATAGATAGTATATGGAGTAGTATATGTATTTAGTAGAGTGAGTAGCGAATGACTTAAAATAGAGTATATATTAGAGAGCAGTAGTTAGTTAGTACTTTTTAGTATTAGAGTGTAGTAGAGTAGTAGAGAGTGAGTATAAAATTGTGGATAGTTTAATTTAGTGAGTTGTGAGGAGTGTGACTTGTAGTAGAGAGTAGTTAGAGGGTGTATTAGAGTGTGATTAGTTGAGTTAGTAGTAGAGTGTGAATTGAGAGTATTAGAGAGTAGTAGAGATTGAGTAATGTGTGAGTAGCTTACAGTAGTAGTAGTAGTAGATTGAGTAGTTAGTAAAGTGTAGTAGAGTATTAGATAGCTATAGTACAGAGTGATATAGTGAGTAATAATGAGTGAGTAGTATTTTGTAGATATAGTTTTTAGAATAGTTTGAGTAGGGTATTATAAACTGAGCCACACACACAGAGCCACACACACACACAGATGGCACAGGTTTAGCAGGAAACAAGACGTGATGTAGAAAATGAAAGCGGTGTGGGGGCGGGGAGAGACGGCACCAAATATGACTTGAACAGCATTTGAGCTTATAAATTACTCCATCTGGCAACATTTAAAGTGTAGAAAATGTGGCAAAGTGTGGACCGGAGGGAGCAAAAATACCACCCTGCTTTACACTCAACTGAAGCTGAGCATGTCAGGTTTCTACTGCACATTCGAAAACTCAAGCATACTCCATTTACGACATCCAGTCATGTGTGCGGGGAGGGCACACATTTACAGAACATACACAACTTATAGAGAAAAAGACAAAGAAATTTGTTCTGAAATGACCAGCATTAGAAAACATGCACACAAGACGCTGTGATAACTATGCAAACTTTTGTTTGTGAACAGTGCCCCCTCCCACCCCACATGTAGACAGTGTGCAATGATGCGGGGAGCAGACTGCATATGCGACAGCTGCGTGCTAAGCTGTCACGCACGCTGGCTCACGCACACGACGCCCACTCAAGGTTCAAGGTGTTGAATTTAGGAAGCAGTGATCTAGGGCGCAGACAGTATAGGTGTGAAGCATCTGGCTAATGGTATCGCTTTTTGAACACCAACCCGCGCGTGCGCACACACACACACACACACACACATCAGGGGTCGGGATATGGGGTTTTTAAGATGCAGTAATAGAGGGCACAGAGTGAGTATCTGCGGTCCCCCCTCTCACCTAGCCTTCATCCATACTCCCAGGATGACAGCAGGGGGTGCTGAAACTGGTCTTCGGGGCTCTCCAGCTTCCGCCTCTGCAGGTACATGGACCAACCCTGCCCCTCCTTGGAGAAGCGCTGATAGAGCAACGTGCGCTTGTGGGGCGTGGCGGGTCTCATCTCCGCGTGGGAGAGGGTGCCCCTGCTGCCTCTGCCCAGCTCGGGGGGCACCCGCTCTTCCTCACGCTTCTCCTCTTCCTCTTTGCTTGGCGCGTGGATCAGGGGCAGCTAGTTAGTGACCCCGGGCAGGTTGGTGACCACCCGCCTCCTCCGGATGGGAAGCGGCTGGCGCTCCTGCTGCCCGTACTTGGCCTTCCAGGGCACCTGGGTGAAAACCTCTTTCTCGATCAGCTCCTTCCAGCATATCTCATCCAACATGGCAGTCACCTTCTGTCGTTGATGCTATATCCGTCTGGCCGCCCGGTCGGTTTTTGCCCATCGTGGTCGCGCGTGTGTGACGCCAGAACGGCAACGGCGGCCGTGAGGGCTGGAGACAGAGAAAGGGGGTAAAAAAAAAATAAAAAGGGCTGAGACGCTGCTGAGGGGGCTGTGACGAAGTGCCAGGGCAGGAACTGAAGCGGCGGATGAGGGGCCGTGCAAGGACCCCCGGAGGAAGAGGGCAGCACGCAGGGGATGACGTGAGGGGCGCGTGACCGGGAGAGGTGAGCGGCCAGTACCCGAAGGGTGGTCAGGAGGGTAGGGGCCTCTAACCGTTCCCGACAGGTGTGCTGTTTGATAGAGGAAAGTGAGATTACCCGGGGGAAAAGGGTGTATGGTGGGAAGAGACGCCTCTGGAGGAGGGGGAGGCTGGGAAGACCTGGAGGAGTTGCGCTGCTGATCCAGGAGCAGGCGAGGGCGACAGCGAGACGGGCAGCAGGAGTCTGTAAGCCCCGTCCTTTTCAGACTGGGGGGCGTGTTTTTCTTTCTCCCCTCTTCCCCATTGGCTGGAATGTAAACAACGGGCATGTTTTTGACTTGTTGTTTACATTCCAGCCAATGGAGAAGAGGGTACAACAAACTGAAAAAACACGCCCCCCAATCTGAAATGGACGGGGCTTACAGAGAGAGAATGACATCACTGAGACCTCTTCTCCAATGGCTGGGCGCCGTTCAGGAGGCCAGCCAATGGAGAAGAGGGGTAGGGTTAACCCTCGCTACTCAGAATCATTCATTCTCACCAGCGAGACTGCGCATGTGCGCAGCCTACGCTAGCTGAGACCTAAAATAGTTTTATAAAATTGTTCTGAAGGGAAAACATTGTTTTGTGTATGGTTGTGGACCAAACCCTATAATAAAAACCCTGGAAAAAACCTTAATTCTTATTTAAAAATCTGCATTCTGGATTTGTATCTGCATTTCCAGGCACATCTCCAAACATTTCCTAAACAGCACGGCTTTGCATAAATTTCCAATAACACACCACAAACAAATAAATTCATTACAGTAGATGGCAAAGTTAGTACACACAAATGGGTAAAATGGCGATTACATACACTTATCATGGGGTTTGAGGAATAGGGCTCAAATGCATACAAATCTAAATAACATCAAACAAACTGGGGATCACCTTGTCAGTATGTCAGTAGATACCAATAGTTTGCTGTACTCCAGATAGGACTTCTTGAATTGTTCGAGGGGCAGTCATACTCTTAGTACAGTGAATGAGTACAGATGTAAAGGGGGCAAAAGTTTCAAACCATGATATTTTGAATAGAAGTCGAAGAGTGGCTTGGAGGTAGGGGCCTGCAAATCATAGGATGCAGTTTGGGGTATTGGATGATTTATATAGTGTTTCGTACTAATGACTAGGTCATGAAGCACTGCAGTTGCATCAGGTTCCAGGTGCAGTTCAGGAGGGCATGGCTGATAGGGTGCTGGACATGGAATGGCATATATGGGATGTATGGTAAGTGTGGGGTGAAATGCATGAGGTTGAAAGATGTGCTTCAAGCACGGTGCAGCAAACACAACTGAACAACACCACGAGCTGTTGCACAGCTCCATCTCATTTTATGAGTGGTCTGTATGTACCCTGAAGTTGAGATGGTCATACTGCAGAGTATGTTACATGGAGTACACCTACAAGCAACAAGACACAAGCAAGCCCTGTAACACTGCTTAACAGCCACGGTTAGCAAAACCCAGATCCAAACAGAGGCACAACATAAGGAGGCACTGCTACGCAACAAGCAAAAAGGATATATGCACTGTACCGGTTTTAGAGAGCAGCAGACGCACGTTACCTGGAAGCACTGTTAAGTAGTAGGAATATGCAAGTTTATAGTAAATAGGATTGGATCTACTCCCTAGTCATGGTTTGCTTTGAATACCAGGCAGAGAAACTTGAACAGCGCCCCAATTTAAACAAAGCCCTAGCCCACATTTTGTCATTGATAGGATATACAGGATGTACTGAGAGAGGTGGAGTGAACAATACTGATGACTCAGTCCAGAAGGGTGAAGAAATACTGTGGAAGATAGTGAAGAAATACTGTGGAAGACAGAGAAGACCATCCCTGCAGCAGTTAACAAAGTTAGGAAAATGGAAGGAATGGTCCTAGGTAAATTCCCTGAGATTAAATCACTCCTAAGGGAATTACACGGCTTACCCATTCCTCTGATGGAGCAGGTTAATGAACAATATTTTGTTCAAGCTTGTGAAGTCAGACTTCCATAATATTTAATAAAACTAAAATGTTTGCTGCATGTTATTAAACATACCTAGAATAAAATTGCATTCACAAACATGTGGGTTTAACATTATGTGCTCTATGTTGCAGCAAGTACGTTTTAAAAATAATTAACTAACCTTGTTTTGTTTGTCTATTGTCTTGTCAATATTAATTGTGGCTGTTCAATTAATGGCATGTGCCTATTTTATATATGCTTTTGTCTATGTTGTGTCTTTTTATTTTATACAGGTATGTGGAGAATCCTGCTGGACTAAATAAAGAATGGTAGATACAAACGCTGCTTTATTTGTTTGCTTCTGCCAGGTAATATAGACTAATTGGTTAATTAATTAGCAAAGGTGGGTGGGTAACAGAACAAATGTCAATTCCTTAATTAATTCTTGTTTTATGTTTGTTTATATAATAGTTTTACAAATGAAGCTTAGAGTTGGCTGCAGAGAAAAATAATGCTTTAAAAAGTGACGCAAGAAGAAGTGGCACAGAAAACTGACGCTTTCTGAAAAGAGGCCTGTTGATAAAAAGCCACATGAGAAAATTTATTTTGAAGATGATGAAAAGCCTATGAACTTTTATTTTGAAATGTTTTGAAAAGAACTGCCAAAAGTGACTCTGTGGAGAGGTTTGCTAAGGTGCCACGGGAAGCTCAGAGCTGACAAGCACAAGGTTGAAAGGAAGAGACGTAACAAATTTTGTATTGCTTGAACATCTTTGCTACAAAATGTAACAGCTTAAGGAAGTGTCGCCAAGATTTTGTGCATGAACAATGGCTTAGTGAAAAGCCCGGACATGAGCTAGAAGATGTCACAATTTAATGTGGCATGAGATGGCTCAGCCAATGAAGAGCTAGAATTCAACTGCTGGAATGTGAAAAATAGTAAGATTAGCTTAGTTTTAGGGTATAAGAATTAGCTCAGACAGCAGACATTTGGCTTGCGCTTTTTGATTCCAGAGGGACGTGTTCTGCTGATGGACAAATGCACGTAAGGAAAGAAGTCTTTGATAATAACTTTGTTTTCAGGCGATGAGGGTAGAGACAGGAAAATAGTTAGGATTTGGAAATGCTTATTTTCACTTATTTCAGCTCATGAATAATATTTCTTGAATTAAGCTCTTTTATTAATGCTGAATAAACTTCTCTTTATAACATTTTCTAATGCGTGTTTAATAAAGTTCCAAAACCTAAGTTTTCATGAATATGTTTAAATAAACTTACTAAATGACAAGCTGGTCTTGTTTATTGTGGATAGTTTAAACAACATATTTAGATCTAATCGCCTCATGATTCAGTCGCTCTGTTGTTGATATGGGCCTAGTATTGTATGGTAAGTTTGATAGTAGTAGGTAGAGTCATTTATGCAGAATTTTAGTAGGAGCGCTGGATCACCTCCAACTCAGTTACTTACCTTTTCCAGAACCTGTTTCATGGAATTCTTGTGTTCCTCAGAGAAACAGAGGCAAGTCTGTCCAAGAGCGAAAATACAAAGCAATGTTTGGCTTTGGCAGTCCATTTCAGTGTTACTTATAAACATTTTTTTAAACTTTTTTATGGTGGGTTGCTCACATCCGACTGCCTTATCATCTGCTTTTTTTTTTAACAGAGGTGTTCCAAGGCGCTTAAGCTGCAAACTGCTGGTGACTTTAAATTCTGGAAAGGAAGCATGATGCTGAATTCAGCATAGACTGAAAAAAAGAAGAAAACAAAAAATGCTGACCTTCCATCCAGCTTTAACCTTTTAATGAAGAGCTTCAGCTTTTCCAGGGGCAACATCTTGTCCAATATGACTCCATTCGTAATGGCAGATTGTTAAATATGATGTATGTTCCCCTGATGGGTGAGCGGAGGCAAAGGCCAGCTGCCAAGTTCTAATTGACTTTGTTAGCCTTTTTCCGTAATATGGTTGACAGAGTACTCTATGGTCTTACATGCAGTCGGCAACCCACACGGATCTAAAACACCCCCCCAATTTAGGGAGGAGCCACACAATTTTGTTTCAAGAAAAAAATCCTTTCAGCTTCCTCCAATGCAAGTTAAAATTGAGGTATCTTGTTTATTTCCATATCTTCCCCTTGAATGAATTTAAAAGTTGACATTTATGCATTAGCAACCACTCTTGCGTCAGTACACTCGAGTAGGACCCTGGCCCTCCTCTTACATTCTCTTACTACTTTTTTTGGTTTGTCAGAGATTTCAGCAGAAAGCCTGAAAGTGTCTTCACAAAGATTCCTGGAAAGTGTTAAATAGTAGTTAGCATGCATGTATCTGCTTCTTCTGCACTAGGCTGGAAAGATAACAGAACCAGAGGCTGGACCTAAGACCGCAAACAGTCTGTAGTGGATCTGTTATCCTTGCTGTTAGATTTACAGAAATGTATGATGTTAGCTTGCTATACCGAAGGAAGAATTGATCAAGGGTACATTTTCCTTGTCGAAGAAAACCCACTTGACACAATAAAGGGATGAAATAAAAGGTTTACTATCTACTTTAAGAAATTCACCTCCATGTCAAAACTGTTAAGTTAGAGGTGCACACTTTAAAAAACTTACTTCAAAACCAAGATTCACAGCATGACCCTGTTCCATAAGGAAACTGCTGCACCCCAATAACTGATATTTTCATCAAAATTATTATGTGTGCCTGGATTGCGTAACTACCCAATAATACTTGCAACTATTTATATTTCCATTGTCAAGTATCTGTTCAGCATCTCATGCATTTGTCCCACAGTAATGTGGAAGGTAAAACGAATATACACTGCTGTGATTTTTCTTAACCAATATGCCTACGCTTACACTAACAGCCTTCCTATCAAACAAGACAATACTGATCGAAGATGAAAGTAAGCACTCAGAGCATATGAACGTGGGGATGGTATGCAATGAGGTCAGGTTTAATGAGATGGGGAGTATATTCTCTCTCAATGTATGTGGGTGATTCCCACATATGTACTCAATGATTTCCATTATGCACCTTTCTTTAGGTAGCAGTGTTTTACAGCACTTTATGGCATATGTAGAAATGTTTTACTTAACAGGACAAAATGGTGTTTATCTAGCAAAAAACACAAATCCTACCTCTTTAACAAAATGTTGGCGAGTATGCGGAAGCATGCATCCTTCCGGTATGTGGAGCTGGTCCACTCCCTCGATGGAAGGTTGCCAACAAGCTTTGGGGGCCTCTTTTTTAACCTGAAACACAGGAGTGGTGGGGACATTCACAAAATTAAAAAAATAGGTTTCTTGTAAAATATTTTCCTTTTATAGGTTCCCTCCTTTCCCATTTCATTTATCGTCTTCATTCCCCATTTTGCCTGGTTCTCTCTCTTATTACTAGTAGGGGTGCTTTCTGTCCACTCAGCAGTAACAAGGTATCTCTCTTTTTGTCCTGTAGGAAGCTGGCTCTCTATATAGTGAACTAAAACGAAGTGTAGAGAGTCCAGGCAACCCTTGCTGGTTTACAGGGCTTTCTTCAAAAATCCCAAGTGCTTTATTTTGTGGTAGTGTGGTCGAGCAGCTTAAGCTAATTAAAGGAGAGAATTGAGCATTTGTTGTACAAACACAGTCAATAAATAGGACACACACTCAAGAAATCCGACACCAAGATATAAAAATAGCACAGATTTTTATATTTTTTTAGGCACCAAGATCTTTGTGATCAGTAAGTACTATTCAAGATAGGTTTTTAGCATTTAAATTGACAATACTGTATTTGTGGCAATGTTAAAATAGACTGCCTCGGACCACTTATCAAGGACTTGCAGGACTGTCCTTCAGGACCTAAGGTAAGTATGGGCCAAGGTTCAACAGGTCTCCTCGGTCGGCTCTGGAGAATTCGGGTGCAGAGCCACTTTTTGATGTCGGGCATATCCTTGAATTCAATAGGAAATGGTACCTCTAAAAAGAAGCGGCAAGTGGAGACTGAGGGTCCAGTTGGTTCGAACCCAAATGGAGGCTTGGGTCTTTAGGGTCGCTAAAGCTGTGATGCACCGTTAGTTGGTCTGGGCTTGATCTGTGGGAGCAGTGGTCTTTGCTCCGCCGGATTGTGGTGGTCAGAGGCACTCTGTTTCAGTGAGCCTGCAGAAAGAGGCTGCAGGCACGGACTAGGGGAACAAGCTGACAGAACTCAAAGGTGGACTCAGGTCTGAGGGGTCTCTGGGTGCTAGAGGTACCGTCAGTTAACTTGGACTCAGGCTGTGGTGCTCCGGTGCAGAGATGCTTTGAGATGTCGGGTCATGGCGGTCAGAGACATTTGCTTCAAGTGACGACCTGGAGATGGGGACACAAAGTAAGAGCTGGGCTACGTCCCTTATAAGCTGGTGGGTCTATATAAGGTCGGTGTCTGGATTGAACTACCAACAAGTCTTGGCTGCTACAAGGGGACCAGTACCCCAGGTATTAGTGCTAGAGGGCTCCTGGATGGTCTAGCATCTCGTTACTCGCTGGGGAGGTGGGGCTGACCTCTGGGAGCACGGAACACCTCTTCCTGGTTGGCTGCTGCGTTAGTGAGGCTGGGGGTCAGCAGTTCGGTAAGCTGGACCTTGCGTTTCAGTGCCTGCAGGAAAGTAGCTCCGCTACTCCACGGGGATACTGGCTGTTTTGAGAAGTGCTGGCAGCCCTACCAGGTTTTTGGAGGCTGGACAGCTGCAGGACGAGTCGTCTTTGTTGCAATTGTCGGTGACAGGAGGCAGGCCGGTAGGGCTGGTGCCAAGTCAGTTGCTGCTCCTCAGTTCTTGCTACTTCAGCTCTTCTGTGTCCTTCTTTTTCTTAAGTCAGTCGAATCGGATTCTCTGATGCCAGGTGCTCCCCTAAGTACTAGATTTAGGGTGTTAAGGGGAGTGAAGGGTAGTAGCCAATAGACTACTCACCCTTGGGGTCACTACACCTCCTATATGACTACTTTCTATGAGGAGTGAGCATATACCTGTCCCAGATTTCCTAGTTACATCAAAAAAAATATGTAGGAACCCTTCCTTTGTGGAGCACATTAGGTAACCCACCTTAGGAGTGTGACTAGCCTGTGTGTGCAACACACCTACTGTATAGCTAATTTCCCACCTGTCCTGGATGCCAAATGGCCCTCAGGGCAGGGATGGCATTCCCCACGTCAGGACAAAGCAGAGGTTGCACATCAAAGGCGGTAGAGGCTTTGAAGCCTCAGTCCTTGATATGCAGATCCACTAGCCATCTGATTGGTAGAGGTGATAACACCTCCTGCCAGAGCAGGCATTGTTCCTGACCTCCTGGGATCGCAGGTTCTCATCCCTGGGGTTCAGAAACTCATCTGTGGTGGGAGGCTGGACAGGACCAGTCAGCCAGTACACTAGAAGACTAGTAGGCTTCAGGGGGCACCTCTAAGGTGCCCTCTAGATGCATGTCATAATAAATCCAATACTGGAATCAGTATGGGTTCATTAAGACAAGGTGTTTAATATCTAACACCCTAGGTTTCAGTGATGTTATTATGTAGCTTGGTAACTCGTAATGACCAGTGGCCAGTACATAACTTAACATGGCTTCCCTGTTCACTTGCAATATCTAGTAGTTTGGACTAGACATCACAGGGGCATATCTGCTCAAGCCCCAGGGCTGTATGGCCTGCTGTAGGGGTGACTTACATATATCATATGCAGTGACTTGGGCATGACACACAGGGATGTGTGCCATGTCGTGATTTTACCATGGATTGCACCATGCCACGCAGCCTGCAATGGCATTCTGCATTCACATTTGTATGGGGGGATCCCTTAGGGTGGCATAAGATATTCTACAGCCTTAGGGACCCTTTGTGGTACCCCTGCCCTAGGTACCATGGGTACCATTTACTAGGGGGTTTCAGGGTGCCACAGTGCATGCCAACTGTATCACAATTGTATTTTTTACCTTGTTTTAGTGAAAGAGCATGGCACTGGGGGACTGATTAGCAGGTTTCCAGTGCACTTCCAGTCAAAAACATCAGTATTGGTGAGGAAACAGTGGGGGTGACCATGACAAAAAGGGGGCCTTTTCAACATGTCCAATTCCGACCAATGTCTTAGGCAGTCACCAGTATAAGTTTTCTTTTAACTGCCATTGGTATAAACCCATAATCCTTGAAATGTAAATCCACACATGGTACAAGGTCTCTACTTAAAACATAACCTCCAACCTTCCCTGCATTAGTACTGATCCCCTTTTAATACTAGTAATGCAATGTCTTTGCTGATTTCCCAACACCCTGATTTTTGTAAAGGCCTTTACACCAAACACTTCACCCTCAAATTAGCGCCAAGACACACTCCCATCCTTCCCTTCCTCTTGCCAGATTAGTGGATTTTTTTTCTCTTCAGAAAGCAGGGATATTTTCCCCAGCCACAAGCACATCTTGTCATGAAGGGAGTGCTGGGGAAAATCACATTTCTCAATTGCCATTTTTCAGGAATATTGGGTGAGAATCAGCATGCTACTGCAAGGAGACTACCCAGTCTTTACAGGCTAAGCTCTCCCCGTCCATATAACCTATCACACCATTAAAGGTCTTTCTCCTTCCAGCTTCATGTCTGCCGGTCTAGAGTAAGAGCTAATATTGGCATAAATGACAGGAGGATGATCATGCTGTCCATTTGAGCAAAACATGGTGTTGCAAAGTCATCATGTGCCCTGGGCACTCCCCAACTTGTTGCTGACTAATGTTGGTGGTAACTGATTTTGACTGACCTGGGCTCTGCCTAACCAGGCCCAGGGCCAGTGCTGAGCTGAAAGGAACACATTAGAATACAGTTAAAACACCCAACATACACTAGAGTACACTATGGTATGGTAGGGTACCCCTGTAATTGGCATGACCTACCCCATAGGCCCCTAGTATATAATAGGGCAGGGGATTGAAACTACCTAGAAGTCCCCAGTACCCTGAGGCATGGCAGTTTAGAGGCCAGCAGCTTTTTGATGAAGCCTGAGGTCAGTTTAAAAGCAGCATGGGGTGCCAGGACTGCTTTTAAACAGTAAATTGTGCCCAAACACGACTTTGGTGGTAGGGGCACTTACAAATGGCATATTAGGGACTCCCAGGGTCTCCCCATGGTAACCCAGGGGTGGGGGGTCAGTTATCTATAAGGTACACCCTTATACAATGAGTTTTTATATGTCTGGGTAAAGTGAAATTTCACATTTCACTCCCCACATTGAGTTAAGTGCTGCTCAAATTCGACTTTGATGCAAGGAGCACTGGGTAAGGAGGATCTGCAATATTTCTGCAGATGCAGAACCTCTAAAGTCTCCCCTAGTTGCACAGGGGGTGGGGGTCTTGTAGAAATTAGGGGAATACTTATAAAATATGTTTTTATAAGCCCTGGTGCTAGAAAACGGGCCCAAGCCATTGTCCCCATTGCAAACCCCATGGCCCATAGGTTAACAAGGTAGGAAGTTATTGATTAATAAATATTGATAGGAGAGGACTAGCCGGACCATTCAAAGACTGCCCAGAATGGTAGTAGTAATTCCAACAATATTATATTGTTGAATTTCTCCTAAAGTGTACATACAAGAAGTTATAGGACTTTCTTGTTTGTAACTCCAAATTCAGTCTTTCAGTGGTCTGCCCTAATTGGTCAGAGTTAAGTGGATTAGCCAGGCTGCTTTGAAGAGGTGATAGAGAACCCTTCTGGTTAACCACTCTGCTGGGAAGGCAGCATGCTGGTCTATAGGAATGCCAGGCCAGGGGGTGGAGTTGTAAACCATGCTCTTCAAAGGCAGAGGGGTGGCATGGGTTTCAGTTACACTCTGACACTCTTTACCCAGAGTCAGGGCTAGGGCTAGGCTTAAGGAAGTATATGCAGATGGTAGGGGGAGAGTCCATGGAGATAAGCCATCCCGGGGGGGGGGGGGGGGGGGGGAGATAAGCCATCCGGGGGGGGGGGTGTTTAGCCAGCTCTTACCTCTTTGCTGGAAAATCAGCCATTACGGATTTGGAAGATTGGTGCACTCTGGGACAAAATAATGCCTCACTCTACAGGATGTGGTCATATCTATGAGGAGTTATTCTGCTCTCATTGGTCAAAGGTGACCTGGTGCTTGACCCAGAGAATTTTGAATAAGTATCTGAGAAGGGCAGAGCCCCCCAGATCTTCTGCTTGAAACTTACTGAAGCAAGAAGTGCCCTGCTGTGAAGTGTTGCTGTGCAAAGATTTCATAGGCCTAACCTCTGAAGACGGCACCAACTGAAACTGCAGCCCTGTGGATTACCTTGCTGCAAAAGGACTAAAGAGTGGACTCCCTGCAAGCTATAGGTTAACAGAGCTCACCTGGCCATCCCCACAATGAATTCCCAGCCTGGAGTACCAGTGGATTGTGGAGTTAAAGTTTCACACTTTCAAGGACCCTCTTGGAGATTCCAGAACCTTGGATTGTGTGTTGGATACTTTAGGACCCACAAGCAGAACTTCAGGAAGGGGTTCTAACTGGACCCGCCTGCTGGAGAAGGCGCACAACACATTTGGTGAGATTCTCCAGAACAGCGTCTAAAGGTGTCCCTGTCAGAGAAAACGAAATGACTAAAAGGGGCACTGTTGGTTTCTAAGCACTAGAAAGTGGCTAATCTTAAAAAAAATCATATCTCTGGTTCCCTACAGTGAATTCTTTTCGTTTTGGTGTCATTTAAAAGATAAAAATATTACCTATTTTTATAAATTGGTGTTGGATTTTTATTTTGTGCTGTGTCTTAATTATTTACTGAAATGGTGTTTTTGAATGCTTCACATACCTGTTTTTGAAGTTAAGCCTATCTGCTCGCAGCCACGTTACCAAGGGTTGAGCAGAGGAATAATCTTCTAAGTCGTATGCTGGGTCCTACCATGTGTTAGTGGCCTTATTGCCAGCGGCATACCTACATTTGCCCCTACCAATAACCCACTTTCCAACACATGGTCCATTAAGATTTCACCAGATGTAGGTATAAGAGGGGATTGCCTGGTGAAGAAAGGGACTAATAATGTTTTCTATTTTGCAGGAGCAGACTTATATATTTGCTAATTCTGTGAAGAAGGATTGAGAGAGAGTTGGGTGGGGGTTATTATAAGCAACAACATGACCGCTCAGAGTAAGATTCTTGATCTACAGAAACTTGGAGTATGCAGTGTCAGTGGGTATCTAACACAACCCATGTGGAAAGGACAGGTAAGGAGGACAGGGGAACATGAGTAAGTTAATCTAGAAATGAACTAGTGCAGTGGCCAGTGTCACTTGAGTAGCGCAGGTCAGGTCTAAGAGAACATGTGCAATCTACATCATAAAACCCCTCTGCACCAATCACAAAGCTAGCATCTCTGCCCCCACACCTTCTGTGGTTGTTCTGGAAAACGGACGAGGAAGCAGGTGGCGCATAAAAAGCAGTTTCTAAAATATTTATATTGAGTCACTCAGATGCTCATTGTCACAAGGAACGTAACCCTTAAACGCCTGTGCTACAGCGATTCCTAGCAATACGCAGTGCTCTGAAAACTTAAACACAGGTAAGCTCAGAAATGACACACCAGAAAATACAGGCTCCGTGAACAAAAAAGGTCATAAAGATTGGCATGATTAAAAACGTATATATCAACTTATCTGGAAACTGAACTACATCACTACCCATTCTTGCTCAGCACAAATTAGCACAATGCCCGTTGTACAGAGGTCAAGTGAGGAGAGCAATGCCCATACAAACTCCAAGTTCCTCCAAATTATATTCTGCAGAGTTAGCGCCACACATTTTATGAGAACCTACGCCGAGGGGCCACTAATTAGCCAATGGTGGCCTTGTAATAATTTTACATACATTCATGTATATTTAGTTATCTTCGAATGATATTTGGTTTTCATTAAAACTAAAAGATATGTGGAATTCCACACCTGGGTACTACACTGTGCAGATTATGGAATTATGCCCAATGATTTCTGTAAAACCATATACTCTGTATGTGTTGAATGCAAACAGGACTAACCTTTGCAGGGTTACTAATCACAATTGAGGAAATGGATGCATCCCTTACCTTCCTCTTAATTCTGGCCAGCAACTCTTCCTGGCCCTGCTTAAAAAAGGGATGGTGGTATTTGCCAGTTCCAACTCGCTCCTGCTTGAATGTGCCAGTTTCGTCTTGTATGACTTTACGGAATCCGTCTAAAAATCAAGAAATGCATTCAGGGTTTAACAAGGTCAACTTTTATAACCACTAATGTGAATATTATGCTGCATCGCCCACAGCCTCTGATTTTCATTTCTTGACCAGAAATGATATGCTAAAATTACACTCTCTACAATGCTGCTATTCTTTTCTTCTGGCCTGTAGAGAACACAAGTAAATCCACTGAGGACAATATATATATATCACACGATAAAAGGCACACCCCAACTCAATACAGAGACCTTGTGAGCGACGAAAAGATGGTTCTATAAAACCCAGAACATGTTTGCTCCATGTATAATACGAATCTGGCCCTCATGACCCCTGATTTGCCTCTTAGTTGACTAATAGCACTGTCATCAGGGCGGGCAGGAATATTTTTGATTTTATGTTTAAAAAACGAACTTTTAATAAATATACTACTAAAACAGTATGTTGTAGTGCACTGTCATTTACAGACAGCACATTTCCAATTGAAATTGCCACAAACTTCCCCACTAACATGCTGTTTTACTGATAAAACTATATGGAGGATAAAAAAAATTTAAAAATTGAGTTTTAGCAAAAAAAGATATATATATATATATATTTTTTTTTTAACACTTTATTTTCCAAATAAAGGATAGGATACACATTGCATGTAATATAGCATCAACAAACACAAATAGAAACAGCACAACGTCCCCGACAGTTGCAGCACAGTCACAAACATTATCCAAATCAGTGGAATGGCAATAATACAACAAACACAGGACCCCAGCCTCATCCCCACCCCCCATGTGACCCCATCCACTGTGTCATGCTGAAAGCTCTCCCTGTATGAGAAACGTGCAGAGCACCGGTAAAATGTTATGTTCACTGTGCACCCCCTCAATCAGTCGTATGTCCGTGCACTCTCCTCTCAGCCCACTCCCTCAGGCACAATACCACTGTCTACCTGTGAGATGGTAGTCTGCTGAGTCGTGTCTAGGTAGGTCCTCAATGGTCCCCAAATGTCCTTGGGGCGAGACGCCGATGGCATGCGGCTGGCGTATTCCACCGCATTCGTGTTGCAGTAGGTCAAGCTAGTAAGCCAATCCTGCAACTTAGGGGCCGTCTTCCTGCCCCAATGTATGGCCACCTCCCTCTTTGCCTGTAGTAGCCCCAGGGAAGCCAATTTCCTAACTTTCTTGGAAATCTGAATAGTATACCCCAAAAGGGCGATTTCAGGAAGGGGGACAAGTGGGATCCCAATTATTTTCCCTAATGTCTCATGAACTAAAGTCCAATATGTGTGTAACCGGGGACAAGTCCATGCCAAGTGTATACAGTCAGCGTGCGAGGATGCACATTTTAAGCATTGGTGTGGTTTAGTAGCGTCAATCCTATGGGCGATTGCTGGTGTAAAGTAGGCCCGGTGGAGAAATTTGAAATGGAATAGCTTATCTGGCTATTGAGTGAGGTGTCCATTTTGGCCTCGCAGCACTTTGCCCATTGTTCATCCGAAATTTCCCCTCCCGTGTCTGCCTCCCATTCCCGTCTAAGTTTGGAGTCCTCTACAGGTAGCATCTGAACACAGGCTTTGTACAGTTCAGAGATCAAGTGAGTGCCACCTGAGCTTTCTAGACCAATGTAAGGGGGAGGAATGAATCTGGTTCCACTGGGTACGTGGGGAACATCGCACGCAGGGCAGACTTCACTCTACACATGTTAAAGCGCATCAAGAAACTGCAGCCCCTGAATCTGTCATCCTCCTCTATGGAAAGAATGTGACCCCCAGGGAACAGGCCGCCCACCTTCCCCATGTCAAAGGCTGTGAGCGTACGTTGCATAGTACCCTCTCCCGTGATCGGAATCAATCTAGCTTTGGGCAGTGGTAATGCGGAGGAATATAATAGAGGAGCCCCAGTATGCTTTCGCAGTTTGTCCCACGCACATCAACAAGTAAATTGTGTCCGATTTGCTTTCATCCTGTAAAAACTCTTTTTTTTCCACTACACAGCTTTCATAACTAACTTTGTGAGTGAACAGAACATCTGTTATTTGTCGGCTTGCCAGAACGGGCCAGTAGGCCCTAATAATAAATCATCTTGATGAAATCTGACTTGCCATATCGAGTGGGCCAGTATATTTCTCGAGGCATGTGATCCTTGGCTAAAACAATCACAGGAAGCACTACTCTATGGATTTTCAAGATGGCAGGAGACTGCTTCCTAGGCCGAAGCCCTCCTAGCCAGCTCAGACCCAGGTCTAATAAAATGAGGTACCTCCCTCTGGCCAAAAGTGGAAGTTCTACTCAGAAGGGTTCTCTTTCGCTAGGACAAAAAGAAGGCAAAGCACCAGCTGGGATGGAAACAGGAAAGCTTCAAAAATAGACCCACACTTTAACTCTGCTTTCACAAGAACAAAAAACCCAAAACAATTGTTTCAGTCTGTGCTTTTTTGTGCATTTTTGTGACCTTTAGTATCAACTCCTGAGGGTTGTTAAAGATGTTTCAAGTCTGCCTTGCACTAGGGAAATCAAATTATATAGTCCCTGCTGTTTGAAGGAGGGAAAAGCCTGGCAGTCTTCTTTTAAGATGCTCCCTTGGTGCAGGCAGAATAGTGCAACTCTTATAACAATCAATGTGGTGACATTCCTACAAAAATAGAAGTTCACTATTGAATTCGATTTCTAATACTGAATAAAAGATGTCCACTTTTTCTTGTAGCTGGCCCAGAGGCCTAGGCTGGTATCTAAGTATTTTAAGCATAAAGTTGACCTTTGCAAATGCAATACTGCTTTTACGTACAGAGTAAGTAGCACTTTTACATTCTATCACTGCAGAGACATGGTAAGTTACCTACTTTAGCAGGTCTCACTTCTACACGTTAAGCTCCAAGGCATTGTGTGCTCCAGATAACTATTTTACATGTACCTTAATTAATGTTAGAAGTAGGCTAAACATGTAAAAAAAAAAAAAAGACTAAATGTGCAACTCTACACTGCAGAAATGTATGCATCTAACGTTTACATCACTTTTTGCACACCTTTACCATTGTCTTTCTTGAGGGATGGACATGCCAACTGTGGTTAAACAGTTGTGCACATTTAGTGAACAAGGCATGCCAAGAAAGGTGTATATCAACCACCCAGAACCAATATATGCCAGACTGTTAAGCCTAATAAATGCAAGGAATATGCCAAAACTTATAAGAAAGGTGAATTTTCTTAAAGCAACAAACACTGATTAAATCACAGTATCGTAGCACAAACCTCGACGTCTAATGTTGACCTATAATCCTTTTTTTCCAAGCAGACGTCCGAATGAGGTACACAAGCACCACATTTTTTTTTTATCTTAGCCCTTATTAATCTTCTGATGTTTATTAATCTAAAATGTTCCCATCAAAACTAGGTTCACTGCCGAAGGACAGAACATCTTTATGAACCTAAAAGAATCAAGGGAAACTTTTGTTGGTTAAAACAACTTAGCTCCACCTTGAATGAGAGATTCCTATTTGGAGGTAAAGGAGGCACTTAAAATATTGTATTGGGCAATTCTACAAGACCCCCGAATTGGCCATAATACAAAGAATTAAAGTAAGGGGAGAAGTAAACACACACATTTCAGATATTTCTGTTTGTACACCTTTAGACTGAAGTGAATTACTGAAAATGCGTAAATCTTTGGAATTTGTTAGTACAAGCCTATAACTTGCTGATATACTTGTTTTTTTGGTAGGAGTCAGTTTTGAAACACGTGCAAATGGCAAATCTTTTCAATTTGCATCATTATTAACTTGTATTTTGTAAAACAGAGTGACACTGGAGCCTCAACATATTTTCTATATAGTTAACACACCTGATAAAATACTGCCTAACCTCAATAATTTGCAGATGTACATAAAATTATTAAGAGAATTACAATACACCTTTTCAAATGACTGACAAAGAAAACCAACTAATCACATCCTAAGTGAAGAAAGAAGAGAGAAATAAATAGGTTTTCAAAGAATATGGACAGCTATTACGATGCAGCAGACACGTTTCAAATGCTAATGAATTGCATGTACTTGGTGATGGAAATGTTAAAGAAACTGCCAGCTTGAGTGCTTCAATATGGGAAAAGACAATCTTTGAATGCCCGCATACCGGGTGACTCTTTGCTCTTTGGCCCTCTCAGTAAGCACTGCTATCAGCCACATACAGAGGTGTCCAAGGACACATGTCATCTAAGTGATGCAGCAACCCCTGCAAGTCCAACCAGCGCACGTTTACCTGGATAGGGGTCATGTGGTCAAATCTTTTGGTGTCAAGCAATTGAGAGCAATATGCAATCAAGAGGGACCAGTCAAAAAGCAGGTGGCAAAACCAGAATGGCGATGCCATCATTCAAATTGAAGGGCAGCAAGACCTGAACATCTACCTTTTAACAGGGATATCCAGAAGAAATAGGATTTAGAAAAAGACCAAATATGTAGTGTTCGTGTCAAATGTGAATACACTACAAAGCCTAACGACTTAACAGATAATAGAAATATAAATAAATAGGTTAAGCCTATTTCCTTTTGTAATTTTTCATCTGTACAATGTTTGTTTACGTTTTACGTTATATCTGTAATGTGTTTTGCAAATATTCTGTTACGTTTCGATGCTTCTTTTACTGGCATGTATGCGGTATAGAAAGAAATTAAACAAAAGTTAAAGTAATAAATCAGGTATAATTCTCGCATTGTCTTACTGCATATTTAACATATTGATGTATAACTAGACCAGAATTTTTTTGCAAAGCTAATTGATACAAGGTTTAAACAAAGCATGACTTGAATCCAATAAATAAATAAATGAAAGATATATATATATATATATATATATATATATATATCTGTCATAGTTTCAAAACTAGGGCAGGCGGTTCAGCTCGGGGTTTGTACGTTTTGGGGTGATTCGTCAAGTGGGGGCCAAGAAAAAGAAAGGGGGGGGGGTGTCGAAAAATGTGTTCTTCCCATGCAATTTTCCAAAGGAATTTTGGACATGACTACAGCCCGAACTGCTGAATAGAATTACACCAAATGTGGCAGAAAGGTAGCGGTTGGTCGAATTGAATGGAATTTTAAATTTATATTGCGCTCAAATGCCCAAGCGCGTCAAGGCGCTACAGCGGAGGAATATGTCAGTGAAATGATTCAAGATTTATAGTGAAAAAAGCCAAGTTTTCAAAGCCAGAAAGAGACCTTTTTGTGAATTGGTGTGAATGCGTCAGTATTTTTCCGATAGTAAGACAAAAACAATTTCATATATATAGGGACACAAAGGCTCCACGAATCCTCCTGCTCTCGTGCTGAGATCTGATCGGTTGCCAACACATCAAATAGGAAGTGTCGGCAACCATCTTGGGACTCGGATTTGGCCGAGTCCCAGAAAAAAACGTTCAGAAAAACCACAAAAAGGAGGCAAGGTGGGAAAACCCTGACCCACTCAATCTGGTCCTGGGACCCCAAGAGGGCCAAAAAGCATTTAAAAAAAAAAAGAAAAAAAATGAATTGCTGGTAAATACAGCCGTTTTGAGAAAAAAAAGTGTGGGCTTCCGTGCTTGTTTTGAATTTGCCCCTGGGTGGGCCAGGTATCAAGGGCATTTGTTAAACAAGCATTTACAATGCAACGGTTTCGCCTTTGCAAAAGTAGGTATTTGGTCAAAGCCAATGAGGGAGAGTACACTAGGCGTCTAATATCAAGGTTAACATATTCAAAGGAAATCCACGTCCCTAAAACAACATTTTGTTCTGTTAAATTTAACTATGCATGAATAAGGTTTCCTAACGCGTATACATATTTAAATGTATTAAAACTCTGCATTTACTTTATCCTCGTGTGTATTTTTAAAGCTAGTGGGCCCCAAGGTTTCATATTGCTTCTCGGATAACATGCAAACCAGGCTGAAGATTGGCAGCAAATTACTCCAAAACTCTGTAGGAGAAGCATGGTTCTCCGAAACGGGCACCATGTGCAAACATGGAAGCAACGAGGTAATAAAATAGCTCTGAAAAAGCATCAGTGCTAAAAGGAATGTCTTCCTGTTCACAAGTGTGGAAGACATACTTTTGTTGTAACGTAATCCCCACCGACGAGAGCAAACCGTTTATAAGGCCTGTAAACTCCCTACTGTGTGTACATCCTCGGTATTCAGAATCCGGCTAGAAACGATGCAAGACTGGTGCAAAGCACGAGTACTCTGCATTTCACGTTGGCAAGGAACTTTGATTCCTGCTGGATTGTTAGCGGCGCACCAGGGTGGCTTTAGGGTTGAAAATGCACAATCCCCATCGTTCCCATCCCATGCCCTGCTGCAGTGGATGGACGTGGGATTGTGGACTCGCGCTAGCCCCCATCTCGCGCCCCACGTGCTCCTACGAGCCAATAAATACTTAAGAAGCAAGAATGCTCCCACTGGTTTGATGGCCAGACCAGAAAAGTCTCCACCACGGTTACACCCGCAGCTCGACCCTCCTTCTGCGAGCGAGATCACTTAGGGAATCAGGACTCGAGTGCGTGAAAACTGCGAACCAACACAATGACCGCAGTGCTGCTATCAAACGTTCAGCTCGCAAAACCAACTCCTACTCTGGCAGGTTACTACCGTTCCTATTGTGTAGCGCTCTGACACTTTCGGGTAAAGTCCGCGCTATATAAAAACTCATTAAATAAATAAATAAAACGTGTTCACAGGTCAGACTACGAGAACCCATTTCAGTTCGTCCCGCATCATTTAACCGAAAGAGTGACCGTGCGGTACCGAGAGAACAGTTCTGGTCTCCGGTTACAACCAGTTCAAGTTCTTGCTGGCGCGCATTGAGAGCTTGTCAGTTTTGACCTTTTTACTGGGTTGTTCATTTACAAAACTGTGGAATATTTTGAACACCATCTTTTAGCACTATATAGCGCCGATGTGTTTCAGGAGTGAAGCGCACAACCTAAAGGTTAGAGGCTCGAGTCAGGACAGTCGTGGCTGCGATTTTAATCCACTTAAGGACCACAGAACGAGCATCATCAAGGTGCGGATTGGCACGGTACCCCGCAATAACGAAATAACAACATAAAAAAAAACGATGCTCCTACAAACTCATCAGCATGAAGGGCACTCGCGCCAAGAGACATTTAATTTTTAAACACATATTACAAACAGGCCCTAGGCAGATAAGGGGAGTTCAATGGCCCCATGATACACGAGGACTGTTAAAGGCACGGAACCCAAGTGGCATGGAATGTCAAACAAGTCAGGTCACGGGCCAGCAGCCAATCACGGCGCGGCCGGGGAATGACGTCACAGGGGTGTCCCGGGCCGGCAGCCAATCACAGCGCGGCCTGGGAAATGATGTCACAGGGGTGTCCCGGGCCGGCAGCCAATCACAGCGCGGCCCGGGACAAAGGGGCGGGACTTAAAAAAAGCCCGAGAAACGCCCCCGAATCGCGTTTTCCCGAGAAAGCGTGATTGACAGCCTCTGTCTCCCAATGGCTAGCCTCCATTTATGGAGCTAGCCAATGAGAGACAGAGGCGGGTCATTGATCCACATACAACTCAAAAGGTTTTTTAGCGCATGCGCACTACGTGCGCACTTGCAGGCAAAACCTAAAAATTGTAGAGAGGTCTTATATAGACTAAATGAGTGGATGCTACAAAACAACATTCTGGAGGAGTCTCAAGCAGGCTCTCCTACGAAAGTAAGCACACTGGACCAGGTCCTCCGCTACAAGGTGATAACCTGGAAATATATCACACTGTTACGTGATCATCTTTAAGTCGCTTTTATCGATCTAATAGGGGCGTTTGACCTGGTACCAAGAAGTACGCTATGGGAGGTGTTAGATGGGTATGGCATCCCTCTAGACCTCCTAAGAATACTTAGGCTCCTTCATGAAAACACCTATGCAAGAGTGAGATGGAACATGACTGAGGATTTGATAGGAAAAATTGCAATCTCAAAAGGGGTTAGACAGGGATGCGTCCTTGCACCGACTGTATTTAGTATTTTTATAAATGGAGCTGTTAAGAGTTTGAAGGCATGCACGGTACCTGCAGATTGCCTGGGCCTTAAGAAGGAAGGGTACTCTCAATCCCAAAGCTTGATAGAGAGTCGATAAAACTCTTGCTTGGACAGGACTCTGCTCGGACATGACATTCTCTCTTTATACTGGTTTTGCCTCAAAACTCCTACTGAGTGCATCTATATTTACCATTTACTCACGTTTTAATGGCTATATGGAAAAACTAAGTATATATACTGCTGTACTTTGTTTTCTTTTCCAACTTTGTTCAAACCTCTGATTGCCTTTTTGCACACTTTCTCTATTGTAAATATATTAATGTCCTTGAAGTAACACTGTCAATAGTAACCTAATTGTGTAATTTTTTGTATCCATAGCCTTTTAACCCAGCTGTTTAGATGATGACTTTTCCCTTTTTATTGATATATTAACTTTTAATCCGTTTTTATAGTATGTCATTTCGACTCATGATTTCTGTTTTCTTTTTCTTTTCTTCTTTTAGTGTAAAATTGCACAAAGTATTCTAGAGCATTTATGCTGTATGTTGTATTGATTGATTGTGTTTTATGGGCTGTGCCCGAAAAAAACGGTATTAAAAAAACAATTAAGGATGGCAGCACTTCAAAAGCCTAAATCGGTAGCCATCTAATTAAGTTAAAAGCCAAAAATTGAATAAGTAAATAAGAAAATAAACGAAACGTTGACAACTACATCTATTTCCTCAGTGATTTATTTTCCTTAAGGAATTGATTTCTGTGCTGATCAGTCTCATTTTCTGTTTATGTATTTTGTTTGGAATAGATGCTCACACTAATAACTCTGAAGTATCAGTAATCACGAATAATTTGTAAACCTCGGTCGTCGTATGTTGTTTTAGTCTTTTGTACCCTTCTCTTTTTTTCATCATAAAAGTTTGTATTTTGAAAAACTCACACCCGTTTTAAGAGTATCTTTGGCAGATTTACTGTGATAAACATTAGCTAATTGGATTGTTGATTGTTCAATTGTAAGCTACCGATTGGAGCTTACGAGCACTGTTGTGTGTATCAAATGTCGAACTAAGTGCACTGAAAGAAATCCCTTGTAAGTACAGGTACATGTCAGTAGATATATTACCCAAGCCTCCAAGGGTCAACTGGGTTCCCCATTTTCCTTGTCGGATCCCAACCTAAAGCACACCCGGAGGGCAGGCACGAAGGAGCCCCACCTACTGAATTTACACTTAGGGGTAACGACCTTCCCACACTTAGCAGGGGCCACCTGCTATATGACAAGGGCAACACTGACTAGACTAGTAGCAGACCTGGCTCCCTGCAACATAATCTGGTCTGAGATAATCCCCAAGGACGAGTGGCAGGGCGCTCAATCACACTCAGCAGTGAAGCCTCCAGGAGAAGGAAGAATGCTACAAGGCAAAACTTTGCTAGAAACCCTGAACTTGGAGTTGTGAAGCACGGCCCGCTAAGCACAAGGATGCCCACCCACTTTGCTCAAGTTGGGGTGCACCTATCGGTCTTGGGCAACAAGCTATTTGCGCGGAATATTTGTTGGGGCCAATGCAAATGAACCCTAGATCTACACAGCTGGAGGGACTTAGGGTCACGGTAGGCCACCCTGAGCCATGGCGGGTATCACTGGTGATCCTAATGCAAAAAGCACTGAATACCCCATCCGGTCGAGATAGGGCCGCTAAACATGACTTCTTCAGGCCAAGGGGGCCATGAGAAGAACGCAACGGCGACCACTTCATCCCGTAAGGGACAATTGGTATCCTGACAGCTGGTAGTTAGCCTTACATCGCTCTGTGGTGGCATGGGTGCAGCAACCATTAAAATCATTGGGCTGCAGTCCGAATGCAAAATATACAGCACTGGATGAATAATAAGACGGCATGGTAATGCCCGGTGGCTGGAGACTGTTTCAGGATGGGTGTCATTGGTTAGTCCTAAATGGTGCTGCACTAGTATGATCACCCATAAGATAACCCTATCTGTGACCTGCATAATAGAATATGAATAAACTTGCAACAGCTTTCCCGCAAAAAGTGTGGTCTTTTTTGTTTAAGATGCAACTGTATTTTGTCACAAAAGTAGGTGTGTACTTATGATTACAATGATGCTTCCTGTTGTTTGTGAGGTCGGAAGAGAGACATTCTTATCACTGGCATTTTCCTGCTTTCAAATGTCTGTCACTATTATATAAAAGCCAATTAAGTTGTATATAAAAAACTTTTTAAAAGAGTATGTGTGTACACGTTAGATCACAGAAAGGCTGGGGTGGATGGACAAGTCACCTGCAAGGAGACACTAAAGGGAACAGCTCCGTAGTGTTTCCTCACCGCAAAGGGGTAGTATTTTTTCTGTGGCCACCTGGCCTATGAAGATAGCCACGGCCAACGAAAGATCACACCTCCCCGTGACCCCAGGTGTATGACGTCAAGTTGGGGAGGTCGTGGGGTATTTAGGTGGGCCTTTACACCTGGATATTCCTCTGACGGTAGCCCGCAGCAGAGGAATTTCCTACCCACCACCCTGAACAGGAGAGCAGCCAATCACTATACAGCATAACAAGCGGGGTTCCAGGGAGATACTAATGCAAAAAGTAATGAACACCCCATCAGGTGGAGATGCAGGAGACTCCTCAGGCAAGATAGGGCCCATGAGAAGACCGTGACAGTGACCCCTTCATCCTGTGAGGGTCAGCTGGTATCCTGACAACTGGGGGTTAGCCTTACTTCGCTCCATGGTGGCACGGATGCAGCAACCATTCAAATCAGTGGGCCACAGCCCAAACGTGAAATACATAGCGCCAGATAAATAAGACAGCAATGTTATGCCTGGTGGCTGGAGATGGTTTCAGAATGGGCGTCAGCAGTTAGTCCTAAACGGCGCTGCACTCGTATAATCACCCGTAAGTTAACCTTACCTGTGTATACTGCATAACAGAATATGATTAAACTTGCAACAGTTTTACCACAAAAAGCATGCAGTCTGTTGAGTTAATGATGCAACTGTATTTTGTCATAAAAGTATGTGTGTAGACATGTCAGATGACAGAAGGGCTAAGGGTGGAAATGCTAAACTGGATTACCCTAAATCAGAGCTACTCAAAGTACGGCCCTGGGGCCGCATGTGGCCCTCCTTACCTTTAGTTGTGGCCCCCTGGTGAACAGCAGCACTGGGCTGTTGTTCACTTGACAGAGCAGGAACATTCAGGAAGCTGTGAAACGGTCAGACTTTATTTGCAGGTTAACTAAGCTAAAGGTGAAGAAGCAAAGAATGTTTTCTAGAAAACGTATCTTTATCATGCACCTGTTTTGCGTTCCCCCTAAGGGAGGGTGACCAGGTGTCTAGGATTTGCCAGGGTAGTCCTGTTTTTTCACCAGCTGTCCCGGCAGACTTTGGTAAATGTGTCCCTTGTCCCGGTTTTTAGAGAGGGACTAGTAAAAACGCTGGGAGGTGCCTTTTTATGTTTTCCAAAGCTGGGACAGTAACAACTGTTATAATAAAGCAATTAAATTACAATGACATACTGGCTTCAAAAAATTAATTGACTTTATGCTTTACTATCTTTTCTGTAATCCTATGGTGATTAGCACGGTCATTCTGTACGCTCAACTGAGGTAAAATTGTAGTCCTACTTTGTGAAATGTCCCACTTTTTGGCTTTAAAATTCTGGTCACCCTACCCTACACCCACCTTTTAACACCCCGCCCTTCCCATGCTGACATCGATGCAACCCTCGGAAAACTACAACCAGTACTTTGTAGCCTCTGGGGAAACGTTTGCGGGTATCCATGCCCTAATTACCGGGTCTGAGATAGGCCCACTTAAAGCCCTGAGAATATCCAATGCTGTTCATGCGCTCTATAACTTCATACATGCCAACAGACCCGATTCAGGCGGGAGACTACCGATTTTAAAAGCCAAAAATGGCTTTATTTTAGCAGTCTCCCGCCTGAAATTGCATTTTCTACAACAGAAGTCAATGGGGAATTTTCATTCTCCCGATTTTTTCTTTTAAATCTCCCACTTCCTGGTCCTTAAATGTTGGCATGTATGATAACTTAGTGATCTGTAACCCTCTTAAACCAAACACCACAGAGCCCACCCGGCCAGCCGCGAGCCAAACATCAGTTAATTCAAACAACCCCTTCATCATCCCAAAGGCAGCACGAAAGTCTGAAATGAAGGTGAACCTCCGCTCATTATAAACTCCCGAGGGATTAGCCTAGATAAGTGCTGCCATGATATCGCTTCAAACATTTCCCCACTTCCGCCCGTTCCAGAATCACAACACAAGCGGCACAAGCTTGGTCTTTCCAGATACCGACTAACTATCAGCAACCAGGCGAAACAACCGAGAAGACTTTTCTGCGGGATGTTGTCTCGGTTGTTCAAGGCGGCTTCTGAAGAGGCACATGTGAACTCCACAGCCAATCAGCGCTTCGGACTCCACAGCCAATCAGCGCTTCGGATTGCTGCGCAGAACATTCTGATTGGTCATAGTGCTCCAATCCTAAACCCTTTTATATTTTTACCTACTTCCAGCATTTGTACCGCCGTGAGATTGGTTGTTTTGCGACCCGGAAGAGTTGAAATTATAGGCAAACAACATCCTTTTTAAAAAACAAAACTGGAGTTTTGCAGAATACGTGGAAATAAAGGATAGCCGATACTCGTTTTAGCGTGCGCTCCCCACTACCACTTAATGTATTAATTAAAAAGAAAATACAAAGATTGTTGCGTTTCCTATGGAAAACGCCTTTACAAGTCCTCTCTCTGCTGAAGAAGGTATCTGGTCTTGTTATGGCTGAAGGCAAAAGTGGAATTCCTATGCGGTAAGACTTTGCAACAAGTGCAGTGGAGGCTGAGCTGAGGAGCCAGAATATCTAAAATGGGCATGTGTAGGGAAAGCAAGCGGCTTCCGGGCTGACAGTTGGAGTTACTGGCTGGTAGAGGAATTTAGAATAGAGTGAAATTGGCATTGAGGTTTGGGTGCACCAATCACATAGCCAGTCGTACGCGGGAGGGAAATGATCCTTAGTCAAGGGGGCATGATAAAGCACAGGAAATAGGCACAGAGCCTAAAGAAGTGCTGCAAGTAGTGCTGGTCTTTGGCCAGAGAAAGCCCTGGATGAAACCGAATTAAGCACCCACACCTCCACGTGTCCCCTTTTTGGTAGGAGGAAGGTAAAGGGGGCAAGATTAAGGAGCCCCATGATGAGAAAAAAAACAGAAGCAGACAAGTCTACCTGAAGTCTTAAATACTCTTTTCTTTAGATCTAAGTCATAGAGAGACTGATACAGAGAGATCCAACATCTAGTGGTCGAAGTGCATAAAAAAACAAGTCAGGTCCCGGGCCGCGCTGTGATTGGCTGACGTCACGGGGGTTTCCCGGCCGGCAGCCAATCACAGCGCGGCCCGGGAATGACGTCACGGGGGTGTCCCGGGCCGGCAGCCAATCGCAGCGCGGCCCGGGACAAAGGGGCGGGGCTTAAAAAAAGCACCAGAAACGCCCCCGAATCGCGTTTTCGAGAGAAAACGCGATTGACAGCCTCTGCCTCCCAATGGCTAGCCTCCATTTATGGAGCTAGCCAATTGGAAACAGAGGCTGTCCTAACCTCACTATTAGAAACAACAGATTTCGATCTGGGAGTGGCTTCGCCCCTCGCCAGGTTACGAAACCTAAAAAATGAGGGGGTGCACGGGGACCCCCTCCTAAGGCTCTTCGAGCCCCAGGGACCACCCCTCCCGGGGATTCATTTACATATTGGAGGGGGGCCCCACGGATCCACCTCCATGGGTTCTTTAGAGCCCCATGGACCATCACTTATTATGGGCTTTAAAGTAAAAAAGAGCAAGGGCCACCCGCACCCCCGTGCCTTGGGGACCACCACCTCCCTGGGGCCAGCTAATAAAAAACATGTGGGAGGGAGGCCTATTCTGTTACATTAGTCCCACACAGCAGGATTGCTGAGAACTCGTCGGAGGCCCGCTTCCTTTCTCCACCACACTGCAAACGAGCCTCCTGGCACCCTTCTGGTTGACTTCCCTCTCAAGCACTTTGCCCATCCTGAGGAAGGAGGTGCCCAGGATGTGCATTGTTTCTGGTCCCAGAAAGCAGAGGCTTTCGACCCAGGGGTCCAGAAACATGTTTGGTGGTGGTGGTGGTGGAAGGCTGCCTACATCCAGTCAGTGACCACACCAGGGTTAGTAGGTTTTCAGGGGGCACCTCTGTGATGCCCTCTGGGTACTTGTTACAATACATCCCATTTTGGCATCAGTGTGGGTTTATGGAGAGTAATAGTTTAGTACCAAATATACTGTGAGCAGTGAAGCCATCATGGTGCTATGGAAGTCGAGTTGTTGAATTTCCAGCCCATGTACTCTCTATGGCCTTCCTGGCACTTACAACATTAAGGAATAGACCCCAATATTGTAGATATGCCCACACCTGTGATATCGTGCACTCCGCCTTAGGGCTGGTAAGGCCTGCTAGAGGGGTGACTTAGCTATCTTTTAGGCAGTGCTCGTTGACATGGCACACAGGCAGTGTGCCATGTCGACTTAGTAATTTTATTGTTACCAGGCCATGCTACTGGCTGGGGGGTGGTGTCCTCTTAGATGCTGAGGGCCCTTGGGGGCCAAGAAACCCTCCTGTTACCTCCAGTAAGTCCCACACAGATGGACTGTTGAGAGCTCATCAGAGGACCAAGCCTTTCTCCACCACTCTGAAAACATACGTCCTGGCACACTGCTGGTTGGGGGATGAAGTCCCGTTGGAAGTTGAGGGTCCTTGGGGCCAAGAACCCCTCCTGTTACCACAAGTATGTCCCACACAGCGGGATTGCGGACAGGTCGTCGGAGGCCCCACTCCCTTTTCCAGCACTCTGCAAACACGCCTCCAGGCACACTACTGGTAGGGGGAAGAAGTCCCCTTGGATGCTGAGGGGCCTGGAGGACCAAGAGCCCTCCTGTTACCACTAGTATGTCCCACACAGCGGGATTGCTGAGAGGTCATCGGAGGCCCTATTCCTATGCCCAGCACTCTTCAAACACGCCTCCTGGTGCACTACTGGTTAAGGGAATAAGTCCACTTGGATACTGAGGACCGTTGGGGGCGAAGAATCCCTCCTCTGAGAGCAGGTCGGAGGTCCCTCCTCCTTTCTCCACCACTCTGCAAACGTGTCTTCTGGGCACTATAGGTTGGGGGATGAAGTTCCTTTGGGGAATGAGGGTACTTTAGTGGCACTCACACACCTACTTACAGACCCATACAGCCACTCACACATCTGCTCACAGATCCATACAGCCACTCATACAGCCACTTACAGACCCATATAGCCACTCACACGCCCACTCGCAAACCCATACAACCACTCACACAATCACTCGTAGGCCAAGAAACATTGGTCTGCACAGGTGAAGACTTTTACATCATTTTGGCTTCAGCTCGTATGCACTGCTATACTAAACCTGGTCCTGTTTTATATACTTGAATGCATTTGATAGCCTGGGTGTCACAACAAAAACCCAGCATGGAGGTCAGACATTTAAAAACGGGTGGATATAAATGCGAACATAACCCAGGAAGATATGGCATGGCGGTGGTACACTGCAAAACAATCTAGAATGGCATTGGTTAATGGTTACAAAAATAATCATAAGAATAGAACATCCAGTTTCCATGATGAGAACAAACACAAGGGTCAATAATTGAGGAGACTTACTATTCATTGACCCATTTACACCAACTGTTCCTTTACCAGATATTTCTGAAACTGGAACCATTACATTTCCACCTTTTATACCGGTCAGGCTGAAGCACGTTCTGGAGGTTATACGAGTATAAACCTTTCTGTTTTTTAAATAAATAACTTTTCCTTTTTGTGCGAAATAATAATTGACTATGACATGAATTCACTGACAACGGCTTACAATTCTTTAGACGCATAGAACTAACAAATAGAAAGTTCAAAAAATGACTGCGGTCGAGGTAGCTTATGTACTTACACCAGTTTAGCTGTCTGACAAAGCTGGCCATGTTGTTATGCTTGAAGTGCTTGGGAAGGATGTTCTTCGCAAAATTCTCTTCGTTCAGCACAATGAAGCTGTTTCCATCCTAGACATGAAAACACCACAGCCAAAATAAGAGTCAGATCCAAATCCATATAGCTTGCAAAACGGGTGTTTGAGTATTAAATAAGTAATACAAACTTATTACATCAATTTATCTTCCAGAAGAAGGCAGCCCTCTGTCACGAAAAAACAAAGTCATCTTGTGCTTTGTAGAAAAATAATTTGGCTTCAGACTCCCTCGGCTTATCCAACCTGCCCAGTTGCTACCTGTTTCACGATCTACATCCCTACCCGTGTCACTCAGAACCGTGGTTTCCTCTACTCTTCCAGCTGGGCTTTGGAAAAAAAAATCTATTTAGGATAGGCACCATAAGGAGTAGAGAAAATTACATAATAGCAAAGAAAGTCTTTGATACAATATGTAAATCACACCTTGTAACCATTTGATGCGACTAGAATGTAAGTCATCCATAGGTACAACTGTCTACAGTTTGTGGGCCATGAACCATTTTGTATTCTGCGGGGTGTCTTCATTTTCAGACCTTAGGCTGTTGTTTGCATTTAGTCCATTGTGGCTAGTCAGTTGCAAGAAATGATAGATTTTCTGGAAAACTACAGGAATGCTGTTTGTAAAGAAGTTAAATGTAAAGGCAGATTGTTTTCAAGGGTATCTGCTAAGAAATGATTCTTGAAGGAGACTAGAAAGATGTACCCTCTTACAAATACCCTCTCTGATCTCTGCCATTCACACTAGCTTTAAACCAATAGGGAGAGCTCAGCTTCTCACAAAAAAATCTTGAAAGGTGGTAACCACAGAGATCAGAAATATGTGGAAGAGAACAGTCTTCATGGAGAGTAGAGTTGGGTTTTACAGGCCATCGCAACATAGAAAATGCCTCAGTGAACATCAAGGAGAGGCTGCTGGAGAGGAAGAATGGAGGTTGCCAGCGCTTTTTGTGCTATTGTCTTCTTAGCTGAATTCAACATCCTTCTTAACAGAGTGCAGCACACATCTGGCATTCCCCGCCAGAATCCTGAATTGAATTAGTTACTCCTTTCCTGCAAAAACACCTCGGTTGTTAAAGCAAGGTATATTTGCACCAGTGGTCCATTAGATATGCATACTGCCTCAAGTCACACCCCACGCCAATTAAATCACTACATGATTTAATGGCCTCAAAAGGTTGATTTCACATCTAGGGCCGTCACTCAGGTGGTGCTGCAACACAGAGTATATTTTGATGTGGATTCAGAAGCATCGTCAACCCAGGATGTAAGAGAGATGGCTCATAACATAAAAAGGGAACTCATGCTATTCAGTTCAATGGCCACCCATTAAAAAACGAGCAAGTCTCAAAAGAACTGGCCAGTGGTGGAATTTAGCATTAACTGCCCTGGCTGGACAGGTAAGTTCATGTACAAGATTTTACATCGTGCAATCAAAGTTAACATGATACTCTACATGCAGAGCCTGGTGCTAATAGTAGTAGTAGTTGATGGTCATACCCATGTGATGGCTGATTCTATGGATAAGAGAAAGTGTGCTTTTCTTACGTTTCTAACACTTAATAACAGTTATGCATTCGCAGGATGGGGATAATATTATTGTGCAACTCGAGTCCCACAACTGTTACAATATTTTGAAAATTTTAAGAAAGTAACAAAAATCTATTTATGAGTCAACTGGGTAAATAATGATTTCTAGATAAGCAGAGCTCTAGCCCTAAGCCCACATAAACCAATGAGTGGCGCTATGCCTATTTTCCCTCCCTTTACTGGGATAGCAGTACCGTAGCAACAGACATATCCCTCAGTAACATCAATATGATCAGCTTCGGCCTGTGATCCGGATCCTCTTGTAGAGGCAGGAACAGGGATCAAACAAGGAAAATCTAAAAAGCCTCTATGTGAGACGTTGGCCTGATGTGCAGTGCTCACTATTCTAGTGATCACTATATATCAGTCCAAACAACCCTTATTGATGATTGGTTGTAAGTCAACCTTATAGACCAGCTATCCTAGTAGCATGGATACGAGCAGTCTAAGGCTAAGACTCTAGAGGGCGTGTTAAGCCAGCTGTTTTACCATCACATTACCCCTTGAACACCCAGTGAAAGGACACCACACAAGTTGTTATGAAAATAAACAGTGTATTTATTTATAACAAGACTACCCTGGCTCTTTATGAGACAGGGAGCTAAGCACACAACAAAACTCTTACGAAAATACTTAAGTTAGCACGTTATACACAAATGCCCGAGGGGCACGAAAAACCATATACTTTAAAAGTGGAATGCGAATTACTAGCAGGTAAGTAACAGTTCTAATAGGCTTTGGAATCGCTAGGACTGGACTAGGGAATCGTTAGATTGCTACTAGGAGGCCCAGGGGACTCGGGTGCAGAGTGTGCACTCTCACGCGGGATGCGGGACAAAGTCTATGGAGGCTAGAATTCACAAAGTTAGTGTTCACGGGCGAACCCGACCTGGTAGGGAGAAAACGACAGTGGATCCTGACCCTTGGATAGTGAGGCTATGCTGGGACACCGAAGTGCCGAAGTTACCTAGCCCAGGGGCTGCAGCTGCATAGGTCTGAAAAGACGTCGGGGATCTCGTTGCCGGACCAGGAGCCTGGAAGAAGGAAGTTGCTGGCAGGCGACTAGTGAAGGAAAGTTCGATGGATCCAAGCCTGGATCAAGGAAGAAGAAAACCTGAAAGCAGAGGGGACCAAGTTCTTGAATCACTAGCCAGTGATTAAGTGGGCACCAGGATGGCACCGGGCGAAGTCACCGCAGTCAGGTGAGTGGGCGCTGCTGAGCTCTGCAGTCTCTCGGACCAGGAGGCGTTGTCGGCGACCAGGATGGAGGTGCGAGCTGTCCCACGAAGGTTCTTGCTGTCGACGTCGCTGGACCCAGGATTGGGCAACAAGTCTTGGCAAATGCAAGGCCCACGCGGTGGACCTAAAATGGCGTCTTGGGTGGACCAGGAGGGTCCAGGGTACTTCTCCGATGGAGGGAAGCAAGGGCCAGTCTGGAGCAACCAGACCAGCAGCAGAAATGTCGTCGGGCGTCGTCAGGAAGGCCACAAGCCAGCGGGCTAGTAGCCAAACAACGCGGTGAGCAGCAAAAAAGCAGAAGGGCCCCACGCAGATCGTGGAGATGCTGGGGGGGCTGCTCTTCGGTGCTGGAGCTGCTCAGGGTGGGGGCTTCTCGGACCCCAAAGCACTCACCAGGAATTCACTCGGCGGGCTTGCTGGAAAGAAGTCGTGCAGTCTTGCAGATGGCCGGTCCCTTGAGGTCTCGTCGCACCCACGGTTCTCAGCTGGGCTGTAGAGGTGGGTAGAGGTCAGAGGTGCCAGGGAAGCCGGTTCTCGTCGAGCTGGGCAGTCGGATTCCGGAGGAAGGACTTGCAGCAGACCGCAGTGTTCTTAGATGGTGCCTGCGGATGCAGGGTGACTACTCCTTAGTCACAAGGGAGAAATCTTAGGAAGAAGTCTTGAGTTCCTTTCGCAGAAAGTAGTTTCAGGATTCAAAGATGATCTGATTTGGAAGGGGGCCAGTCTCTACCTTTATCCTGTAAAAGGGGGCTGGCACGCGACTAAGTCCTGCCCTAGGGGTGGGACTAGGAGGGGGGTGGTTACACCCACTTCCTTGGCGGGCTTTTCCCCAGCACAGGGTCTGGAGTGACCCTGGAACTGGTTCCAGCCAGCCTATGCACAGTGAGCACCGGGGTGCCACGTGCAGTCACCTTCCTCTAAAGCCCTGCCTACCTACAATACACAAAACCCTGTCTGGGACGGTGCTGGCACCGCCCCTGGCAGGAAACCCTTTGTCCTTATCTCCTGCTCTGGGAGGACTCCCAGCAGCAGGAGGGCAGACTTGTGTCTCGGTGGCAGCATCCATTTTGTGGATGCTAAGGCTCTGTCTGACTTTTAACCGGGTTATAGGTTACATGCATGTCGTGTCCCTCTAGAAGGGTGGAATGCTAACCCCGTCGCCAGAATTGGCGAGGGGTTAGTATTCCAATTCGTATGACACCTTACTCGACATGTTTTGATAAAGCGATACCAGAGTTGGCACATAACCGCGAGGATTATAATGCACTTAAGAGTATATGGTATGCGATATCATGGAAACGGCTAAGGGATGGATCCCGAAAGCCGCAGACAGGCTCAGCTCATGCCAGAGCACCATCTCACACGATTCCAAGCACTCTGCCTTCAGGATTGTTAAGGCCTGCCATAGGAGTGACTGATAGGAGATCTGTGTGTCCATTTTAGGGTTAGATATAGGTATACTATATCTAAAGCAAAGGGTGAGTACACCACCTTGCCCCAGCTGTCGTGCAGCCAGTTGTGTCAGTTTTAGTTAGTCAATCCAGGGGTGGCACAATACATGCTTCAGCCCCTGGGAGACTTCTGGGTGCACCTCAGCCCTGGGTACAGGGACTTGGAGAGGGCCCAGTGCCAATTCAGTACCTGAGTACAATTTGGATAGAGAGAACAGCTAGGCTGTGGGTCTGATTAGCAGGCCCACAGCCAGGGAAAGTCGTAAACCAGTGCAGCAAAAAGCAAAAATCTGGGTGATCATAGGATTGCAGACCCTACTCTCCTACATGACCCCCCCCCAAACTTTGGGACAATAAACTAACCTTGACCAGGTGAGTCTTCTTGCTCTAAGTGGAAATACCTGGAGAGCCCATCAGCATTGCTGTGATCAGTCCCAGGTCTATGCTCCACTGTAAAATCCATCCCCTGTAGGGAAATGGACCACCTAAGCAGTTTGGGGTTTTCACCCTTCATCTGATTTAGCCACAAGAGGGGCTTATGGTCTGTCTGAATGGTGAAGTGAGTGCCAAACAAGTAGGCCCTCAGCTTCTTCAGGGCCCAGACCACAGCAAAGGCCTCCCTCTCAATAGCTGACCAATTTTTCTCTCTGGGTGTCAACCTTCTACTAATGAAAGCAATAGGCTGATCATTACCATCAAAATTCAGTTGAGACAGAACAGCTCCCACACCCAACTCAGAAGCATCTGTTTGGACAATGAATGGCTTGGAGTAATCTGGACTCTTGAGGATAGGTGCTGTGCACATGGCCTGTTTTAGGTCATTGAATGCTTTCTGACAGCTTGCTGTCCACTGAACTTTCTTTGGCATCTTTTTGCTTGTCAGGTCATTAAGGGGGGTCACTATGGACCCATAATTTCTGACAAACTTCCTATAGTACCCAGTCAGGCCCAAGAAAGCTCGAACCTGAGTCTGGGTGATTGGAGGAGTCCAGTCCTTGATGGCCTGTATCTTACTCTCCAGTGGCTGAACCTGGCCTCCACCTACAAGGTGGCCCAGGTATACAACCTGTGTCTGCCCTATCTGGCACTTGGTGGCCTTGATAGTGAGGCCTGCCTTTTGCAGGGCCTCTAACACTTTCCTCAGGCGGACCAGGTGATCCTCCCAGGTGGAGCTAAAGACAGCAATATCGTCCAGATATGCTGCACAGAAGTCATCCAGCCCAGTGAGGACTTGATTCACCAACCTTTGGAAGGTGGCAGGTGCATTTTTCAGTCCAAAGGGCATTACCACAAATTGATAATGCCCTCCAGGGGTAGAAAATGCTGTCTTGGGTTTGGCTTCCTCAGCTAACCTGATTTGCCAATACCCAGCTGTCAAATCAAATGTGCTTAAGAAGTTGGCAGAAGCCAATCTATCTATAAGCTCATCTGCTCTTGGTATTGGGTGGGCATCAGTCTTAGTGACTGCATTGAGGCCTCTGTAGTCTACGCAAAACCTCATCTCTCTCTTACCACCCTGGGTGTGAGGCTTTGGCACTAGAACTACTGGGCTAGCCCAAGGGCTATCTGAGGGCTCAATGACTCCCAGCTCCAACATTTTCTGCACTTCAGTTCTGATGCAGTCTCTAACATGATCAGGCTGCCTGTAGATTTTACTCTTAACAGGCAGACTGTCTCCAGTGTCAACATCATGGGTACACCAATCAGTTTGGCTGGGTGTCAGAGAGAACATATGTCGAAAGGATTGCAGAACTTGCCTGCAATCCTGTTGCTGATGTTCAGTGAGGCTGCCACAAAAGACAACACCATCAACTGACCCATCATCAGGATTCTGAGTGAGCAGGTCTGGGAGAGGGTCACTCTCTTCCTCCTGTCCCTCATCTGTGGCCATGAGCAAGCTCATGTCCTTCCTGTCAACATATGCCTTGAGCCTGTTAACATGGAGCACTCTGAGAGGGCTCCTGGGAGTTCCAAGGTCCACCAAGTAGGTAACCTCTCCCTTTTGCTCAATGATGGTGTGGGGCCCAGACCATTTGTCTTTCAGAGCTGCTGGGGCCACTGGCTCCAGCACCCACACCTTCTGTCCTGGCTGGTATACAGTCAGTACAGCCTTTTGGTCATGCCAAGCTTTTTGAAGTTCCTGGCTGGCCTCAAGGTTTTTAGATGCCTTTTCCATATACTCAGCCATCCTGGAGCGGAGACCAAGTACATAGTCCACTATGTTGGTTGCAGGCTTTTTGAGAGGTCTCTCTCATTTTTCCTTCACCAAACACAGGGGTCCTCTTACAGGATGCCCATACAGAAGCTCAAAAGGGCTGTAGCCAACCCCCTTCTGTGGGACCTCTCTGTAAGCAAACAAGAGGCAGGGGATCAGGACATCCCATCTTCTCCTAAGAGGTTCAGGTAGTCCATGAATCATCCCTTTCAGGGTCCTGTTGAATCTCTCAACAAGCCCATTGCATTGTGGATGATAGGGTGTGGTGAACTTGTAGTTCACACCACACTCTTTCCACATGGCAGTCAGATATCCTGACATGAAGTTTGTACCTCTGTCAGAAACGACCTCCTTAGGGAAACCCACTCTGGAGAACACTCCAACTAGGGCTCTTGCCACTACAGGGGCTGTAGTGGTCCTAAGGGGAATAGCCTCAGGATACCTGGTGGCATGGTCCACCACCACCAGTATAAACTTGTGTCCTGATGCTGTCTGGGGTTCCATTGGACCAACAATGTCAATCCCCACTCTTTCAAAGGGAACCCCCACCACAGGTAGTGGTATGAGGGGGGCCTTTGTTGTGCCACCTGACTTACCACTGGCTTGGCAAGTGACACATGAGCGACAAAACTCCTTGGTATTCTCATTCATATGGGGCCAGTGAAAGTGTGAGACAAGCCTGTCCCAAGTCTTTGTCTGACCTAAGTGACCTGCAAGGGGAATCTCATGGGCCAAGGTGAGAAGGAAACCTCTCAGAGACAAGGGGATGACCAGCCTCCTGGTTGCACCAGGCTTGGGGTCTCTTGACTCAGAGTACAGGAGTCCATCTTCCCAGTATACCCTGTGGGCACCTGTGGCATTCCCTGCAGCCTCAGCAGCAGCCTGCTGTCTGAGGGGTTCAAGGGAAGGGCAGCTCAACTGTTCCTTCCCCAGGTCTGCTCTGGAGGGTCCCCCTGAGCCCAGAAACTCAACTTGATCAAGTTCAAGCTCTTTAGGCTCAGTTTCCCTCAGCTCTTCTAGATCAGCCTCCTCAGAGACTTGATCCTCAACCTGGGGCAAGGGGGAAGGCAAAGCCTTACCCTTACTGCTCTTCTTCTTGGAAGGTGTCTGGTCCATAATTTCAGGATCCAGCACCTGTTCAGTGGGGCATCTTCTGGCCTGTGACCTAGTCACAGCAAGCACATGTGCTGGCAAGCCTAACATCTCCATGTGAGTCCTCTGCTCCACTTCTGACCATTGTGATGACTCCAAATCATTGCCCAACAAACAATCAACTGGGAGGTCTGAACTGACTACAACTTTCTTTTGTCCCTTCACTCCACCCCAGGAGAAAGCCACAATTGCCACACTATGACTAGTAGTGACATTGCTGGCATTGGTCACCAGGAAATCAGTACCTGGCATGATCTGTCCAGGGTCCACAAAGTTAGGTGTCACCATGGTGACACTGGCACAAGTGTCCCTATAGGCCTGAGCCATTTTGCCATTTATCAAAGGTGTCTGCCTGTATTTGCCCAAAGTATTGGGACTTATCTCAGGGGACATATCCATATCCCCTGTACAGACAAGGACAGCCTGAGTGAGTGTGCCAACTAAGTTGTCAGACCCCTCAGTACCCAAGGTTAACCCAACTAATGCCTTGGGAGTGACACTACCACTACTGACTGTACTAGGGGGTGCAGTTGCTTTAGGAGCTGTAGTGGCAGGAGTTTGTCCTCCTCTTTTGGTGCACTCACTAAACCAGTGAGATTTACTTTTGCAGTACTGGCACCACCTTTTTGACTGGCCTTCTTGAGTCTTCTTCTTCTGGGAAGCCTGACCCCCACCCTCTTTGGTTTGTTGGGGACCTGGTGAAGACTTCTGGTCATTTTGCTCATTCTTAACATTACCCTTCTGGTCTGCTTTCTTCTGACCACCCTGGTTCTGGTTCTGCTTGATCCTTGTCCTGACCCATTTGTCTGCCTTCTTTCCCAATTCTTGGGGAGAGGTCAGATCTGAATCAACAAGGTGCTGGTGCAGCAGCTGGTTCTGACAATTGTTTAAAATTTGTTCTCTCATCATTAGATTATACAATCCTGTGTAATCTGTAACCTTGCTACCCAGCAACCAGCCCTCCAAAGCCTTAGTGGCACAATCCACAAAATCAGACCAGTCCTGAGACTGAGTTTTCTGGGTGTCTCTGAACAGCAACCTGTACTGCTCAGTGGTTAAACCAAACCCATCAACCAGTGTATTCTTCAGGACCTGGTAATTGTTAGCATCCTCCACTCTTGTAGTGAGGAGCTTATCTCTACCTTTACCATCAAAGGAGAGCCACAGTATAGCTGCCCACTGACTCTGGGGAATGCCCTGCACAGTGCAGGCCCTCTCCAGAGCAGCCATCCATTTCTGGATATCATCCCCTTGCTTAAAGGGGGGCACTATTTTAGTCAGGTGTTTAGTATCTAAACCCTTCTCTCTATCTCTTGGGAGATTGCTGCCACCAGTGGGAGCTAGCCCACTCATCTGCTGCTCTCTAGCAAAGGCAAGCTTTTCTTTGGCCAGGGCAAGTTCTTCCCTTTCAATCCTCAGTTCAGCTTGTCTCATTCTAGCTTCATGCTCTTTTCTCTGAGGGGAAGTAAATCTCCTCTGTGGAGGATTCCTTCTCCCCTGAGAAGAGGCATTAGAGTGCAGAGATCTATTGGAGTCCCTAGAAAGAGATCTATCTCTCCTAACTCCAATGTTAGGCCCACTTCGGGTTAGTACTGGGGGTCCCCCAGATCCTAGCCCAAGTAAGTCTAAGTTGGTCCTAGTTAGCCTTCTGACTACCTCAAGACCTTTGTCTACCTCATCCCCAGAGAGTTCCTCTTGATCCTCCTCCTCAACTGCTGAATCAGTGTTGGGGAGGTCTGGATCCCCAGAGGTTCCCTCTAAGGCTGGCATGTTCTCATGTAACTGAGAAAGCTTTCTGGCATCATATGTCTCTAAGAGACCTATCAGAAAGGGAATGGTGGGGTTAGACCCCTGCTTCAGTTTCCTGGAGACACAGATTTGTCTCATCTCCTGAAAACTGAGAGCTGCATATCTTGAAGTGACCTGTGGAGGGTCAACACTGACCAGGGGAGTCTCAGTAGAGTCCCCCTGAGTCGACATGCTTTTCTAGTGAGGTGTAAGTGGTGCACTTACCTACACTATATGTTTGCCTACTGATCCCTTGCTAGAGTTGTAGTTTAGGGTGTGCTAAGCCCTAGGAGCTACAACAGCTGGTTCAGTAGAACTCAGAGTATTCTAAGCTAAGTTATATGTACCTTTAGTACTTATGTGATCTTTCACAAGATATTCTTAGGGCATGTGTGGTAAAACAACAGCAAGCTCAAATCCCACCGCTGCCACCAATGTGAGAAGTTGGCCTGATGTGCAGTGCTCACTATTCTAGTGATCACTATATATCAGTCCAAACAACCCTTATTGATGATTGGTTGTAAGTCAACCTTATAGACCAGCTATCCTAGTAGCATGGATACGAGCAGTCTAAGGCTAAGACTCTAGAGGGCGTGTTAAGCCAGCTGTTTTACCATCACATTACCCCTTGAACACCCAGTGAAAGGACACCACACAAGTTGTTATGAAAATAAACAGTGTATTTATTTATAACAAGACTACCCTGGCTCTTTATGAGACAGGGAGCTAAGCACACAACAAAACTCTTACGAAAATACTTAAGTTAGCACGTTATACACAAATGCCCGAGGGGCACGAAAAACCATATACTTTAAAAGTGGAATGCGAATTACTAGCAGGTAAGTAACAGTTCTAATAGGCTTTGGAATCGCTAGGACTGGACTAGGGAATCGTTAGATTACTACTAGGAGGCCCAGGGGACTCGGGTGCAGAGTGTGCACTCTCACGCGGGATGCGGGACAAAGTCTATGGAGGCTAGAATTCACAAAGTTAGTGTTCACGGGCGAACCCGACCTGGTAGGGAGAAAACGACAGTGGATCCTGACCCTTGGATAGTGAGGCTATGCTGGGACACCGAAGTGCCGAAGTTACCTAGCCCAGGGGCTGCAGCTGCATAGGTCTGAAAAGACGTCGGGGATCTCGTTGCCGGACCAGGAGCCTGGAAGAAGGAAGTTGCTGGCAGGCGACCAGTGAAGGAAAGTTCGATGGATCCAAGCCTGGATCAAGGAAGAAGAAAACCTGAAAGCAGAGGGGACCAAGTTCTTGAATCACTAGCCAGTGATTAAGTGGGCACCAGGATGGCACCGGGCGAAGTCACCGCAGTCAGGTGAGTGGGCGCTGCTGGGCTCTGCAGTCTCTCGGACCAGGAGGCGTTGTCGGCGACCAGGATGGAGGTGCGAGCTGTCCCACGAAGGTTCTTGCTGTCGACGTCGCTGGACCCAGGATTGGGCAACAAGTCTTGGCAAATGCAAGGCCCACGCGGTGGACCTAAAATGGCGTCTTGGGTGGACCAGGAGGGTCCAGGGTACTTCTCCGATGGAGGGAAGCAAGGGCCAGTCTGGAGCAACCAGACCAGCAGTAGAAATGTCGTCGGGCGTCGTCAGGAAGGCCACAAGCCAGCGGGCTAGTAGCCAAACAACGCGGTGAGCAGCAAAAAAGCAGAAGGGCCCCACGCAGATCGTGGAGATGCTGGGGGGGCTGCTCTTCGGTGCTGGAGCTGCTCAGGGTGGGGGCTTCTCGGACCCCAAAGCACTCACCAGGAATTCACTCGGCGGGCTTGCTGGAAAGAAGTCGTGCAGTCTTGCAGATGGCCGGTCCCTTGAGGTCTCGTCACACCCACGGTTCTCAGCTGGGCTGTAGAGGTGGGTAGAGGTCAGAGGTGCCAGGGAAGCCGGTTCTCGTCGAGCTGGGCAGTCGGATTCCGGAGGAAGGACTTGCAGCAGACCGCAGTGTTCTTAGATGGTGCCTGCGGATGCAGGGTGACTACTCCTTAGTCACAAGGGAGAAATCTTAGGAAGAAGTCTTGAGTTCCTTTCGCAGAAAGTAGTTTCAGGATTCAAAGATGATCTGATTTGGAAGGGGGCCAGTCTCTACCTTTATCCTGTAAAAGGGGGCTGGCACGCGACTAAGTCCTGCCCTAGGGGTGGGACTAGGAGGGGGGTGGTTACACCCACTTCCTTGGCGGGCTTTTCCCCAGCACAGGGTCTGGAGTGACCCTGGAACTGGTTCCAGCCAGCCTATGCACAGTGAGCACCGGGGTGCCACGTGCAGTCACCTTCCTCTAAAGCCCTGCCTACCTACAATACACAAAACCCTGTCTGGGACGGTGCTGGCACCGCCCCTGGCAGGAAACCCTTTGTCCTTATCTCCTGCTCTGGGAGGACTCCCAGCAGCAGGAGGGCAGACTTGTGTCTCGGTGGCAGCATCCATTTTGTGGATGCTAAGGCTCTGTCTGACTTTTAACCGGGTTATAGGTTACATGCATGTCGTGTCCCTCTAGAAGGGTGGAATGCTAACCCCGTCGCCAGAATTGGCGAGGGGTTAGTATTCCAATTCGTATGACACCTTACTCGACATGTTTTGATAAAGCGATACCAGAGTTGGCACATAACCGCGAGGATTATAATGCACTTAAGAGTATATGGTATGCGATATCATGGAAACGGCTAAGGGATGGATCCCGAAAGCCGCAGACAGGCTCAGCTCATGCCAGAGCACCATCTCACACGATTCCAAGCACTCTGCCTTCAGGATTGTTAAGGCCTGCCATAGGAGTGACTGATAGGAGATCTGTGTGTCCATTTTAGGGTTAGATATAGGTATACTATATCTAAAGCAAAGGGTGAGTACACCACCTTGCCCCAGCTGTCGTGCAGCCAGTTGTGTCAGTTTTAGTTAGTCAATCCAGGGGTGGCACAATACATGCTTCAGCCCCTGGGAGACTTCTGGGTGCACCTCAGCCCTGGGTACAGGGACTTGGAGAGGGCCCAGTGCCAATTCAGTACCTGAGTACAATTTGGATAGAGAGAACAGCTAGGCTGTGGGTCTGATTAGCAGGCCCACAGCCAGGGAAAGTCGTAAACCAGTGCAGCAAAAAGCAAAAATCTGGGTGATCATAGGATTGCAGACCCTACTCTCCTACACTCTAGACCAGACAAAATCCCGGCTGATCTGTATAAGCACAGACCTCATGTCATAAGTACACTCTATCCTACTCAAGAGCAACAGAATTTTTAAAAAAGGTGTCCATATTCCACTTTCCTCGCTTAACTCAAAATTAGTCCCAATACACAAGAAAAGCCTTATAAGGACGACTCTGAAAACTACTGTTCTATCAGCTTGAATGACAACAGACAAATATATTCGTTTTAGGCCAAAAGTCTGGGTACAAAATAATATCATATTTGTAAGTCTTCACATTATACATGCTGCTGGAAACATATGCCATCTTAAGAAAGAAGAGCCTCTATGGGGTTTTTGTGGCTGTTTGGTCTGCCCATAAATCTTTTGAAGACTTTAATAGGACAACATGGTGGGAACCATGCCATGGCCAGGTGGAGCCAAACGGGGCGGGGGTGGGATGGAAACCCTTCCCAATCAACAAAGGTGTTTTGGCAGCGGTGCTCGCCGGCACTACTGCTGTTAACCCTGTACATTAAATAGGTAGTAGAGTTTCTCATCAATGATTAAGTAGGTCAGGCCTCAAAAATCATAAAAATGCTACTAGACCTTCAGGTCTAGTGACGTAAATAAATCTACTCGACCTATTTGTAATGCTCTTGAGCTATAAACTGGTGTCAAATGATGTGATCGTGGGCAAATATTTTAATTCATTGAGCCACCATTTTCTTTATTATCACATATGAGATTTCCTTCAAATGTGCGAGTTCAGCATGTCTGCTGTGATCGTGGGCAAATATTTTAATTCATTGAGCCACCATTTTCTTTATTATCACATATGAGATTTCCTTCAAATGTGCGAGTTCAGTATGTCTGCTGTGCAAAAAACTCTTTTGTTTAATTTAACAGACTTAACATTTTCTCCATATATACTACAAATCTAGCCACATATAGTATACACAAACATGACCCTGACTTGCCTCTTAGTTCATTAACAGCATTGTCATCAGGGCAAGGACAGGAATGTTTCTCAAATCATGTTTAAAAACTATCACTTTTGATAAATACATAAAAAACTAAAGCATGAAGTGGTAGCACACCGTCATTTGTAATCAACAGATTTTACATTGAAATGGGGACAAACGTTCTCACTGAAATGCGGTTTTACTGATAAAACTGTATAGTTTGCAAACAATAATGTTTGGAAATAGAGTTTCTGCAAATAGGAGTCATTTGCACATCACCAAGTAAAGAGTTCTGTTTTGTTTTGCTCCTATTTACCTCTTTGTTTGCAACACACTTCTTAATTAGAAAAGAAACTGCTTTGGTAATTCCTGATATATTTAGAAATATTTGTAATAATAATTTTCAGGCTATTTTTAAGTTATGCGTTAGAGAAAAACAACGGGCATCTTCAGACAGCTCACTTGACAAAAACCTCTAACTTTAGTAAGAGTGAGAACAATTAACTAAATTTTCCAAGCAGCAATTAGTAAAAAGACAAGAGAACACCTGCTCCTTTCAAGCCAAAGTTCACTGGCTTGATGGGACTAGTAGGTGCTAAAAATAGCTCGATCTGATACAAAAATGTACTCGCAATTATGAGTGGGCAAGTAGATTTTTCGAGTCCTGTAGGTAGTAGAGTTTCACTTCAGTGGCATCAAAAATGTGACTCTGTTAGGAGTTCATACAGTTTTCACTCTGTTATTGGCAGATGGCACCTTGCTGATATCCAGGAGTCCCAAAGGATTGCAAAATAAGTTACACAGATTTGGGGAGTTCTGGAATCAAGCCACGGCATGGCTTTAAAAGTAAGCTGGTAATGGCTGAATCGCCTTGTGACAAGGTGTCTGACTCTCTTTATCGTGGGATAAGCATATGTTTGAATACAAGAAGGCTGAAAGCAAGAGTGCTGCATGTCCCATTACCTTAGAGATGGGGATTGAGGGGCATTGGGTCTCCAGAATGTGAGTTACACAAGAATTAGGGTAAAATAGCATCTCTTTATGAGGCTGTAATCTGGGTCTTTGCAAAATTATCCCCTCTAACAGTTAGTGAGAATTCCTTCTTTAAGCAACTTGGTATCATAGTCATGACAAAAGTGCCTCGCTAGAATATCAACAGATTACTTTAGGACTGCCTTACATAGATCTGTTTTCTTATCTTTATTTTCATTTTCAACATATACATTGGCATATAGTACATTATACAGCAAAGAATGAGGAAGAAATGGAATTTCCACATATTGTTATATTAATACTGTCTCAATACTAATCTAAGTATATTTGCTGTGAATTACAACATTGCGTTCATTACTAACGCATCTGACCCTCAGCATCAACAATAAAGAAATGTACTGTTGTTATTACCAATATATATGGGGATATTAGAGAGTCAAGAGATAGCTGCAGTGTGGGTCCCAAAAATCCTTTAGAGCAGGACACCTGAGGGAGTGGCATGACATAGGTTTCAGAATAATGGAAGCAGATTAAGTCTCTTATCCAATGGGTGGATCTTGGAGTCCGGGGCCTCTGCTAGTTTAAGGTGATTCTGCGTTTACCAAGCAGAAAGTCGTAGGCTGCCTTCCATGAGCGATGCTGCAATAAAACATTGCGAACGGGCTGGTACATATCCTCGGAATGAAGTAAACTGCAACTTAGATTTGGGGGTGCGCAACAAGTATAGTAAAATTAAATCTTTGCAGGGGAGAGTTATGATCCTCTTGCTGGTACCAAAAGTAGAACTTTTTCCATTTGAAAGGGTAAGAGGCTCTCATCTGATGTCGCATTGCTTCCTTTCGGAACTGTTCTGCATGACCTTGCCAAGTATTCCTTTATGTGAACTTTGTTGATCAATAAACGCTCCTGGCTAAAAGCTGCGTTTAAATCCTCGGTGCCTTCAGAGATATGGGTCTGAATTTCATTTATCCCTGTTTCTTCAGATAGGGCAAAATATTGGAATTGGAAGTGACTGTTGTAATAACAATACTGTGCGTTGACATGGACGATAGAAAAGCCTTGAAAGCTGGATGAACTGCTCTGAGCTCCAGAAAAATTATGTTGTTTAGTCTTTTTCTTCCTTTAACACAGGCCTTCAATGGACACATATTATCAAGAACGAGCGATAACATTATCGCCGCTTTAGCAGCAGGAAACTGCCTCTAAAGCGGTGATAAGGGGCTTGATAATATGCCCTAGACAATTCCAATAGAAGCCCAGGTTCTGGTGGGAAGGACATCAAACCTGGGCTTCTAATGGAATTCTCTAGGGCACATTATCAAGGCCCTTATCGCCGCTTTAGCTGCAGTTTGCTGCCGCTAAAGCAGCGATAATGTTACGCACGTTCTTGAAAATATGGCCCTATATCTTTTCTCTCCAGCTCACAAAGGAAGCATCTGTGCCAATTGTGTAGAGTAAACAGATCTCCAGTATTGAATCTTTCAGACGGTGACATGATTGAATCATTCACTGTCGTCGAGCTGTGAAAAAATTAAAGCAGTACTATACTAAGCATACCCTGCAAAGGCTGCAAAACATTCACTTTATTTTCCTAAACTCTTTATTTGAAAATGACTAAACTCCAACCAACTAGATTGTACCACTGATCACCACTTCCTTCAGAAGCCACCATACTTCAGATTTCCTACTGTTTGTTGTGTGGTGGGAGTTTCCATGAGCACTGCTCAAACTACTTAGGAAAACCTGAAAACGATCAACTCTTTAACTTTTCAACCAGTATGATTACTTCATAAATTTGTTTGCCATCATTTGCTATGAACTTTGAAAGAACATTATGTCAGATGCATCAAAGAATGTTTTTTCACCCCTTGTTGTACTTGTGGGAAGCTGAGGCTACATTCCGAGGATCCCTGCAAAGAACAGATCTACTGCCTCTATCACTCTCAAAACGCACAGGAATGCAAAATCTAGCAAACCTTTTCAGCCAAAGTCTTTGCATGATAGAAAGGGTAGGTTTCTGAAGTGGCTTCAGAAGATAGTAGCCAGGGAAACCCTTGATGGAAGGGATGAGATTGAAGGTACCTTAGAGATGTCTAGAACTCAAAAAGAGCGCCAGATGGCCATTCATCGAAACTTCTGCTATGAATCAACACCTACTAACGAGCCTCCAAAAAAGGTTTTAAAGAAATTTGAGAAGAGGCCTTCAAGAGACCGTAGTCCATCTTCTAAGGTCTCTCAACAACGAAGTAAGAAAGCTGAAGTATCTTCAGTACACAGACCAAACTTAGTGCCTCCAATGCGATTAAAAAGGGTGCCTTTAGTACTTATTAAAAATGTCGCTTGCATCGTCCACTGCACTGCCCCAATCAGATAAGCTATCAACTAAGTTAGTTTTACCTCCATTGACAACAGTAACACTATTGTTATAACCCATAAAATGACCCAGATCTCTTGGAAATTGTTGCTACATTTCATAAGAACCACATGTTCAGTCACCATACTGTTACCACGCTGTTTACCATGTTTGTTCTGCAAGTAAATAGCTCTGACTCCACCCCCTCCCAACCTTTGCTTTAGACCACTACAACCATGCCAGAGATAGGCAGGGTGGGGTCCAAGTTTACTGCTCAAGTCAGTTCACATTTCTTTCAGCCTCAACACACACCTTCACCTACAATTTCATTACTTTTAACAGATTGATAACAAGTGCTTGTGACCTTGATGTGTCTCTAAACACCGGAAACTAATTCTGCAGTATGCTGCCAACATAACTGCATTCCACCACATCTCGGGCAACAGAGCTTAGATAAACAATCACACCCTCAAGCGCAACATTCAGCTTACAGTTTGGAAACAATCCAAACAGCTTTGGATATGCAGGTAAGCTAAGAAGGGCTGCACTAGGGTTTGCCGGGGCATAACATAGTAATGTAATTTCATATATTACAATTATGGCCGATTAACTAACACTAATAATACTAAGACCATAATGCTCTGCGGTCACCAGACATTTGTAACTTCTACCAAACACACAAAAGGTTATACCTCTTAAATTCACATAATATATGTCTTTTACGAGGGTTTTATGAGGTAGTACAGCCAAGAAAACAGACAACACTAAATGAACAAGGATGGGATAACTGAGCAAAGCGGAAGGCTTTAATCTACCCCACTATTGCAGGTCCCAAATATTTATACACTCTACCATTTTATTGCATCTCACAATGACACTAATATATGGAACAATAGTAAAAATGCCCGTGCTAACAGATCCCTCCACTTCTTTCTCCCTCCAACCATGCCAGTTCAGGACCAACATTATACATAATATCTCAGATTAAATAACCCAGAGCAGTAACCAGCTAAACAGACTATGATCATAAGAAATACCATAAAGGGTCCTTTAGGGTTGGCCAAAGCTGCCAGCACAATATAAACCAAAACCCTGTGTGTCTGTTTCTCACACCTCTTCCTCCACCACACTGCTATGCTTAGTGTCCAATAAAATAATAACCAGTCCTCACTCTTGACATGAAAACACTTTCCACATAGGATCAGAAAACATCCTCCCACCCCCACGTGGCGTACCTTGCTACACCTGTAGGTGCTTCCGTGCACCACATAGGTGTAGTAAGCGCTATATTAATTCTGCAATACGAAACAATACAATTAAACTACTGAGGTTATCCTCAAGAACAGCAGGTCCACCTCTGGACCCGAGGACGGCCTCTCTGAAGAAATTAAGACCAATCGTGTAATGGATAAGGAATCTGAGCACGGTTGCGTTAAAGCACCACATAGTTTAGTACGGGTCGTGGTGGATGGACGAAATAAACTTAGGAGGGAGAGAGTGTGTGTGTGTGTGTGTCGGTCTGTCAATCTCTGTTGGAGTGTGGGGGAGGCTAGGCACGGGGCTGGTAAAAATGCGGTGACTTTGTCACAGTCACGTACTATGTCCTACATCTTATTATATGCCCCTCTTTGTTATATTCAGAAAAGTAGATATAAACAGACTGAAAATGTCAATGTGGATACTTTGGGAAACGCGGTAAACAACAATGCCAAATAGACCTCAAGTTTAGTCTGAAAAACGAAAATTGCAAAGCCATGTTTTTCAACCAGGAAGGTGTAGGATTGAACAAACCAACAGCAGGCATTTGCATTGGCGAGAAAAGTTTAGATAGAATGCCTTGTTTTGGTTTGGTGCACATCACTTTTCCTTAGAGGAGGTTATGTTCAAGTGGTTGTCTTTTATGGCTGCACCTGGCACATTAGTTTTTGCGCTCCTGAAACTGTCCACGCACCTGGCTCCAACAGATGAAGTCGTTTGTCTTGGGATCTTCCACCAAAGCCCAGATCTTGGTCAGGAATTTGGGAACGCTATAATGGGGCTTCATGTTCAACATTGTTTCTTCGGAAGCAGCTACTGCTCTACCAGCATAAACTCATGTCATGTGATCAAAACCAAGTGCTGCTGCATCAGATACCCCGAACGCACACTATAGAGACATAGAAGACGGGCAAGCGCGTTGGAACTTGTGAGGCTGCGAGCGGAGCAGCCATGTTTGAACAGTAATGTGTTCGTATCTCAGTGACAGGATCCTAAAAACGCACCTCCGGTTATGTTAATAAAACATAATCCAAGTCTCTGTACGTTTTATCACGCGTGTGTTGTACATACCATTATGGAAACCGTAATTATACATAAACTAATAGACTTTATGGAATACTGATATGTATCGATTATATTAATCAATTGCTTTTTAAATAGTGTTTTTCACTCTTTAGTAATCTGATTCTTCCAGAATTTCTGTATAAGTTTGAAGTATATGAAGAGTTTAATTTTTGTTTAAAGACAATCGCTTACATTAGAAATGGCCAACACGTAAATCAGCGTGTATTGTCTTGGAACAGGCGTTAGTTAGTATGTGTCATGCTTTTACTAGCTTGACGATCTCCAAATGTGTGGGTGTAATCAAAGGGACAAGGAACCTGCAAGAGTGAGATAAAGGGGAAGGGAGTGTCTTGCAGTAGATTAAAGAGGCTTGAGGTTTACTAAAAACTTTCAGCCTTGGGATTTGGCACCCCGACCTTTCAACAGCAACGATAGGAGGCTGATGACCTCTCTGGGCACTTGTATACATTTTTTGGAAATTATTTTTCAAAATTAAGCTCTGGAATGAGATGGCTGAAAGTGTCCCACTTCTACACTTGCAAAACCAGGGCAGTTTAGACTTCTACAGATATGCTTTATCTTGGAAAGTACGAGAGACTGCATGGATTTTCAACTTTATCAGGGAACAAAACAGTAAACCAGTCCAGCAGACCATAAAACAAGGCCAGAAAAGCCACAAAATTGGCCCTCAAACGGACTTACCTGTCTGACTAGCCCGTTGGGCACTGCCTGATTGTTCTATAGGTAGAGCCACTGGAATTATGCTACAGGAGAGGGACAAATTATGCGCCAAGAAAAGGCAAATTATGCAGTGTAATGCAGCACATTTTGTGATAGTATTTATTAAATTGTCATTTTTACACTGTCTGGATGTAGATTGCACCGAATTAGTACCAGTTTAACACCCAAATGCCCCAATAAGCAATAGAAAGGTGACAGTCAACCTTTGCATTGGGCTTTCCACTTTGCTGCAGCATATCGCTGCATTTAAGTAATTTTTGAACAGTTTGAGCTAGAAACATTTTAATCTGTAGATTATATAGCAGGTGCTGGATTATGTGGCAAATGCAGAAAATCTATAATTATGTGAAGAACGCAGCGGCCGCACAATCGCATAATTCCAGTGGTCTTGCTTATAGCGCAGTCAGACCTTGGCTCAGACACACCTTTGAAATGCCGCCTGTTGTTGTAGCCCTGCCCCATATGCCTAAAGCACACTCAGCTCAAGTGCGAAATGCTGACATAGCAAATGCACTCCCAAAGCACTTGTGGGCGTTGGCTGTCAGGTGAGACATGGACTCTCAATCTCAGACAATGTACTGGAAAGTTCTCCTTATCTCTGCAGCATGTGCTTACCATATTAGGCTACCAATCCATTTAGTTTGCACCGTTCAGAGGCATGCCTTTCTTAATTAATATTGTTGACTGAGACTGCGAAAAAATAACTTGTTTCATACAGACAAATAATTATTTTTGTGTTGAGATTGCATGAGTGATGTCTGACAATGTCCATCTCCATGCAGCTGTAACAGCCAAGTTGTCAGCATTACATGAAATATGCATTTTGGATGCCCTGCACTTAAAGCCAGTCTTAACTACCTACTGAAATTTAATTATGCACAATATAACAGAGGCTACAACAAAATATGCACAGATTTAGTGTTCATTGTAAAGCAAGGGTTAACCTTCCATTTAAGGGGTCTTCAGCAATTTCAAGATATTTTAGAGCATCTCATAGCTCAAAAGGTTGTCATTTCTGATATTTATCCCTTTCCGTGCACCTCATTGCTTGGATTTACTCGCGAGAAAGGGTCACTCTAGTGTCACACATTTGGCTGTTGAATGTCACCCATAAATGCACTGCAACAATGGAAATGTCACATATTAGCAATTTGAAACATTGGCAGCTATGTAGATCGGGAAAAGGTTCTACAGGGTGGATGATTGTGGGAGGTGCGACCTACTCCAAACATTTGGTTCTTTCCAGGAAAACAGCAAGTAGGTTTAGGAGATCAACATCATGGGCTCGATTCACAAAGGAAAAATATGTGAATGGAGTTTTATGGAGCAATAGGAGTAGTCTCCAACCATGTGTTCTAGTGCATATTATCCGAATTGAAAACAAATATGTATGTGATATTTTATGCACCTGGGAGCATGTTGCGCTTGCAATTCAGAGTTATATGTTGAACGCCCGATATCGATAACATGAACACAGCTCTGGCAAGTACCACATGTAGGAAGCTGGCCCTGTATATACTAAACCAAAGTAAGGTATAGTGTGCACAGAATACAGTGGATCCCCAAAGGCTTATAGAGGTTAAAGTAGAGGATACCTTACTTTCTATTTGTGGTAGTGTGGGCAAGCAGTAAAGCTTATCACAGGGTAGCGTTAAGCATTTATTGTACACACTCAGGCAGAAATGATGTCAGACACTCAAAGGCTGACCTCTGGCCAATTTGTTTTGTATAAAAATATTATTTTGTTGTTTTTTATTTCTAGAACCAAACAAGGCCTGGCACAGATAAGTGTAATAGTACTTTGCAAGAATAATGCAGTCCGATACAGTGGAAATGCAGTTGAATGCAATTGGTTTGGTTACAGGTAAGTCAAATAAACAATTGACATTTCTATACACTTACTTTGTAATTACTTTGTGAGTAGTTTGTTGGATTACTTTACAGATTACTTTTCTATACCTAGATACCAGACTGGGACATTTTCTGGATAAAGGTTAGTAATGCAATTTGTTATCAAAACACACTTGAATGAATTTTTATAGAATTTCCAACTCCACACCTTTTTTCTCAGAAAAGCAGTCAATGCAATCCTATGGGAGGAAATGAAGTTATCAGTTTACAGGTAAGTACTTGGTTTTGGGAGTTGAGTTTCCGGAGTTAAAACAAGGGTTCCCCTAGGGTCAAGGATGCACTCCAAGAGCACACTCAGTGGCACTAGGGCAGCTGGGTGCAGAGTGCTGAGGCCCAATGTTATCCAATGGGGGGCGTCCAATAGAGGGCCTCCGGTTGGTGGCGGCTCACAAGCAGGCCACAAGGTTGATGGAGCAAAGCTCCTGGAATTAAGTTCAGGGAAAGGGGGGTTCAAGTTAGCACACAAAGTGCACCCACAGCGGCACAGGGGTGTCCAGGTGCAGGGTGCTGTTTTGGCGCAGGGTGCCCTGTTTTCAATGGAGAGTCTCCTGTTTCAACAAACACTGCAGGCTCGGGGATGGAAGATCTTCTGGAGGTGACCACCAGTTGGAGAGGTAAGTTGGGATGTTGTGGGATGCGGGAACACCGTTGGTTGGGCGTGTCTTTTGGCTTTGGGTTTTCCTTACAGGCTACGGTCACAGTCGGGGGGATCCTCAAGAAAGGGGCTGCAGGCATTGTCAGGAGACTTGAGGTAGGTTAGGTATCACCAGATCCCAGGTCAGGATTGACGGGGAGACCTCCTCGTGGTGTTGGACCACTCAAACTCAGGCCATGGACATCGGGTGCAGAGTGGTGCAGACTCGCGGATTTGACCGGAGCCAGAGTCTGTTGGGGAGCAAATCCTGTACTCATGGGAGACAAATCTTTTCAGTGAAGAGAGGGCAGGTCAGCAGGGTTCCAGGGGGCTGCTGGCTGCGGGAAACGTTGGGATTCCGCTGGATCAGTTTGAGGTCGGGATAGACTGATAGGGCTGGGGCCAATTCATTTGGTGTCCTCCTGTTCTTCCTTCAGCACGGCACTTCAGTCCTTCTTCTCTCTTATCGGAGGAGGCAAGGTTCGGGGTTGCCCTTAAATACTAGATTGAGCGGAGTTTCAGGTAGGTACAGGTTGGGAGCAATGGGTCCCTTCCTTGGGGTGGGTACACCCCTATGTTGCCACTCTTCTGTGGTAGGGAGGGTTAAGCCAAACTCTGGTTGGCTGGGTGCCCCATCTTTAAGATGGCGGGGACTGAGAGTTGTGCTTCATCTCGCCTCCCCAACCTGACTGGTGAGGTTGGCAAAGGTGGGCACACCTCTCCTCCTATCTTGGTATTCCCGCCGATTCTTCTGCCCAAAGTCAGGGTCAGAACTAGTGAGGGCCAGTTGCTTGGAGCAGCAATTGGCTGGGTCAGCTTACAAAGGCATCAAGCCTTTGAAGCTTCCCCTTCAAGGAGCCTGCCCATCCTGGGGAAGGAGGCTTGGCACCGCTGCCCAGGATATGCTTTGTTTCAGACCCCGAGAGCGGGAGGTTCAGACCCAGGGGTCCAGAAACATGTCTGGGGATGGGAGCTGGCGAGCAGCCTGTCAGCCAGGACCCTAGAGTTCAGTAATTTTTCAGGGGGCATCTCTAAGATGCCCTTGGAGTGCATTTTTCATTAATTCCCACACATTCATCAGTGTGGGTTTAATGTGCTGAGAAGTTTGATACCAAACTTCCCATATTTCAGTGAATCCATTTTGGTGCAGTGGAGTTTGTAATGACAAACTCCCAGACCATATACTGTAGGGATACAGGGCTCATTCACCGTGCCCTCACCAGTGGCATGGTGCACCCAGAGGGGTGGCTGATCTACGCCATAGGCAGTGGGTTGCAGCCATGGCACACAGGGATGTGTGCCATGTCGATTTTTCACTTTTCTCTGCACCAAAACACTCAGCCTGCAATGGCAGTGTGTGGGTGTTAAGGTAAAGGAACTAAAAGGATGGCACAATAAGTGCTGCACCCCTTACAGGCCTTCTCTGGTCACAGGACCCTTGGTACCTAGGGTACCTTTTACAAGGGACTTACATGTGGCAAGAGAGGTTCCAATTTAGGGGTACACAGTACAGTTTTAGGGAAAGAAAATAGGCCCTGGGTACCTGGTTGGCAGGAACCAAGGGCACACTCAGTCAAAGAGCATCAACATCAGGTAGAAAGTGGGGGGCAACCGTGCAAAAATAGGCACTTTCCTACACAACCCACCCCCCAAATGAAAGAGGACGAGACTATCCTTTCTGTAGAGAGTCTTTTTTTTAAATATTTCTTTTTATTAAAAATAAACAAGGAAAACAGCAAGGTATCAATAAATTGCACAAAGCAAATAGACTGTACAAGGGCGGACCATCCGTACATAAACAACAGTATAAAAAGGATATGATTGGAGGGGGGGGGAGGGGGAGAGGAAGAAGGATAAGGAGGCCTCAAATATAATATTTAGTCAAGATTAGAGGGAAAGCGGGAGATCAAGTACAACTGTTTCAGGTGGCACACATATTTCTCCTCTATAGCGATTCCATGGGGCCCAGATTTTATGCCACTATCGGGCACGACCTCGAGCCACATATACAGTCTTTTCCCTGAACATACACCAATCCATGTCATCAATCCAACCCTCAATAGTAGGAGACCGCTGGGATCCCCACAGTTGTGCAATATTGCGTTTAGCAATCATTGTACCCAAGGTCACCCATTGCGTTTGGGCTACATTATGATCAGTAGACTCCCAAACATTCAACAGGCAACGCCTCGCTTCAGGCAGAAGTGCCACCCCGTAACTTCCTGAAGTACCTTGTGGATCCCGCACCAATAGTCAGCTACTTTCCCACACTCCCAGGCGATGTGCATAAACGTGGCCAACTGGCCACACCCCCGCCTACACAGACCCTCCTCTGAAAAACCCATCTGAACCAAGCGGGGACCCGTGACATACACTCTATGTAATATTTTGAGTTGGACCAATCTCAGGCGAGCTAGAATCGCGACCTCCTTTGGGGAGGAGATCGCGGACTGCCAATCTTCATCATCAAGTTCAAGACCGTCACGGGTCCACTGATCTCGCAATTGCAACAGAAGGTCTGCTCTATGGTTAATCAATTTTTTATACACTAGGGAGATGGTACTATCTGGTATATAACCATCCAGAACACGGTCCTCCAGCGGGGCAGATTCAGGTATCTCCACCCCCCGAGGGAAGACCGAATCGAGCGCATGACGGATCTGTGCATAGCGGAAGTACTCCGTTTCTCCCAGCTTGAACTCGGCCTGCATGGCCACAAAGGACTTCACTTGCCCCTTAACCCAGAGATCACCCACCCTGGAGATACCAATGAGGTCCCACCTGTCAAATCCTTTCGTGTTCCACAGTTTACCAAGCCGATCTGATCCAAACAGCGGGGTAGCTAGGGTCAAACGATCTTTCCACCCTAACGCGCTGGTGGCGTCCTGCCAAACCTGCACAGCTCTCCGCGTCGGCCCCGTCAGACACCTCACTACCGATTTGGAATATAACGCCCTATAGTAATTACCTCCAGGGAGCAACCACCTATCCATAGCAAAACCTGGGTTTGGCCCAGGGCAATACGTACCGTGGTTGATGGCCCCCAACTGCAATACCCAATAGTACCTTTTAATATCGGGAAGAGTAATACCCCCGTCGTACCAGGGGAGCGTCAATTTGGCGAGCGCAATCCGGGGCCTACCATCCCACAGCAATTTCCTCTGTAGACCCTCAACTATACGGAAGTAGCTACCAGGAACAAAATCAAGGGTATTCTGCAGGGCGTACAAAAAATGAGGAAGGGACATCATCTTAAAAAGGGCCGCACGTCCGAGTAACGAAAGTGGAAGTGTCCGCCAATTCGCCATGTCTCGCCTCAACTGCGTGCAATTGTATATGCCTACACATTAGCGAATGGTCTGGTGTTTCTGTACACTCCTCCCCATTCAGATAAACTTCCTGTCCGTCTTTCAAACATCTATAAGTGAAAGGAAGGGACCAGACTTCATGGAGAAATGCACTACCTAAGGGCTCATAGCGACCTACGGCAACATATCGCATACAATTTGTAAATTTATACAGTGCAAAAGGCAAAGTTATTAAACCGTGGATAAGCCACGTTGCATCGTTGGCCTCTGCCACCGAAAAAGGCAAGGACTCCAATCTCTCAATATGTAACATAGAAAATGAAGCATCTCGCATGGAAAGCAAGCGCTGCTTGTCAGTCAAATTAAAGGGGGCAAAGAGAGAAGAAACTTTCATGTAGCTCCATGGCACCTTGCCAGTTTTCAACGTTTGAAGGGTCCATGCAAATTGCATGATAGAACGTAATTGATTCTGACCATGGTACAATACAGACACTTCATCATGCACAATATCCACTACAGAAGACACAATAGTATCCAAAGTGTAAATGCGGAAAGAAAGCATGTTAATACTATTATCTACCACAGCAAGCACCTTTTCTAAATTTGCCTGATCTATAGCTCTAAGGCGTGTCGCAGCCTCAATCTGTGATGTCTTCCAGATTTCATTGTAAACAGCATATATCCATCTTTTTGATCTACCACCAGCCGGGCCCTTTATGAAGTCATTCAAATCTATATCATCATTCATCTTTGCAAGATGTAATTTAACTGCAGACAATGTTGAATGTTTCAGCCAATTCTGACACAATTTGCCCACAGAGTAAGTCGTGACAGAATGCTCAGTTTCAAAACGTGGATCAGGTCTAACCTGTGTAAAGCCATCAGATAAACCCAGAAAACGGTGCTGGCATGATTCCGCACTTCTGTGCCACACTAGCCAACCTTTTGGATCCATACTGGATATGTTAAAGGACGAATTCAGCAATAGGGTTTGCAAGTCCCTAATAGAAAACTGAGTATAATTACCCCAGCCAGAATATTCTTCTAACTCTGGGATGGTTGGAGAATTCAATTTTTTAGAAGTAGCCAATCCAAAGCACGTCGTTTGTGAAATAGAGGAATTCAAAAACAACATTTGATTCGGGATGAGACAAGCACGGTGCAAAGCCTCAGTGCCTTGTACCTGCCAACTCTTAGAACCCCAAACAGATTTTAAGTCAATAGTTTCTTTCCATAATTCATAGCCGCCAATAGCCAGCTGATCAAGAAACAACTTCGAATACAACAATTTGGTATTGGTAAGTCTAACCTTGGACATAGGCTTCTGGGTCATTTTAAAATAAAAGGACTCGGGATTAGACTGATTGAAGTCAGTAAAATAAGTGTACTTTTTTAAATAAGTACTCGAACTGCCTTGTTTAGGAGCGGGGCAATGCTCCCATTGTGTATAATTTACAGTATTCCTTCTTGATGCTGTTTTATGTAAGAAGTGATTGCCAAAATGTTGAAAGCAAAACAAATCACCATAATTAGCAGATTCTAAGTACAAATCCTCAGCATCAAAGGCAGCATAGTATTTCAATATCAGAAAACAAAGACTCTACGGCCTGAACATCCCAATCATCAGAACGAATGTTTTGTTTCACAACATCCCCCATGTTAACCCTAAGCACATTGGGGACATTAACAACCTCGGTAGGGCCATGAATTTGAAACCTAACGGCATCCCACACTATCCCATCAAGGACAGGCCAGGCAGTGATGTTAACAAATGTCAAGTCTCTTTTCAATCTGTGTGAGAATGCGAAGAGGAAAGGGGGGCCAAAGTTCCATTTAGATGTCGAATGCATGTTCTTTCTTCGACATAGTGTCCATTCATAAGACGGAAAAAATAAAACACAAACCCAATTGACATAAAAAGGTAAATTGAAAAAAGCACCAGCCAAATATATGTCCAAGGCGGAATTAAAAAATGTTTTTTAAACAAGCTGGCATAAACTGCAAAATGTGAGGGTTTCTTCGAGGCATTGGAAACAGTGTCAAATGAAAATCTGGATTCTGTGGCCAAACGTGCTTGCAGGTCAGGCATGGACAAGTCAGTGGGGTAAGTATAGTCTATTTCAGCAAGGTCTGTACCGGGCAAAGTACTTAATAAAGGACTGGAAATAGCAGGCAACTCGATTGCCACTTCAGTTTCATGATTAGAAGCAGTGGGCAAAACTGAATTTCTCACAATGGAAGGACAGGAAACAGCCGGTGTTATACTAAGAAGAATCGGCCACTCTGTGTATCTTGACATTGTCAATTGAGATAAACCTGTTTTCCTTATGACCAGGAAGTGGTGGTAAAATGACTGTTCTTGTGCCCTTCACTCCAAGTACTGGAACCGGAGCTCGATAGGAAGGACCAAATTCTTTCTTGTTGTCGATCTTCTCTCGAACCAGTTCTCCAACATGGGATAGCCAGCCGACTACCGGGATCTGCAACGCAACATCCGACGTGGAGGGCAAATGTTCCTTTGCAAGACTGTCTCTGGTCTTTTGTAGATTCTGTAAAACAGTACAATGTTCATCTACGTCAAAGGTTGTGGCGCGAGCCACGCAGTCTAGACCGTCAAGGTCAGGGACGAACATCTTGATGCCAAAGAGCATTTCGTATGGGGTCTGCCCACCCAGAGACCTTCTAGGGAGATTATTAAGAGCACGCTGCACGCCATAGAGGTGGGCTAGCCAGTTTCTGCCAGTGCCTATAACTCGAGCTGTCAAAGATTGCTTTAAATCACGGTTCATTCGCTCCACTACACTGTTACCCTCAGGTCTGTAGGGAGACGAAAACTTGACTTGGACCCCCATCGAATTCATGGCATCCTTATACGCCTTAGAGGCGAAAGCCGGACCCTGATCCGAATGGAAGGTACCACAGGCAAAAATCCCTACAAAGATGCGCAAATCTCTAATGACAGTCCGTGAATCAGCTCTGCGATGGGGCCAGACCCACACAAAGCGTGTGCATGAATCAACTGCAACTAAGATGTACTTATACGCAGTATCAGATGAAAAAGGACCGCAGTGATCTAAATAAACACAACCTAGCGGTTTATTAGAAATGTACAACTGAGTCTGTGGCGGCACACGCAGCAGTCGAAGGTTTAATCTGCTGACATATGTCACAAAGAAGGACATAATCACGCGTCTGTTTGTACAGTCCCCGCCACCAGAAACGTTGTTGTAATTGAGTTACAGTGGCCGAGACGCCCACATGCGCAGACGCCACACCTTCATGAGCCACTGTAATCAAGTCAGCCCTGCGATCCGAGTTGGGAATCAAACGTTCCCCAACATCAGGAATTTTCACAAAAGGAACCTGTTCGGGACTTAAGTGGTATGTGTACTTCGAAGGGAACCCCGTAGGATGTTTACCTCCCTTCTCAGTGGCAGCAACAGCCGCCAAGATGTCACTATCAATCTTACTTTTGGACCGTGTAACTGCTGCAACTAAGTATGTAGACACCGCTGATTTCGCTGCTTCATCAGCAAGCGAGTTACCGACAGCGTGGACTCCAACACGCTGGTGGCCAAGAGTATGAATAACAAAAACGAGCGGTAACGTAGCCTTAAGCTCCGCCACTCGAACCCAGATCATCTTATGTTTTATTGTGCTACCCTTGGAATCACGAAATTCATTCTGAATCCAAAAGAACAAGTTTTCATTGTAAGACTGGACACAGTAGAAAGAATCACTTACAATAAGAGTAGTAACACTAGGATCTGCGTACTCCAACGCTAGTAAGAGAGCACGAAGCGCTGGCAATTGTGCGGTGCAATCTCCTAGTGGCAACGTGTGCACTTCCCTGGAGATGAACTCATCGTTCAACATAGCACCGACCACAATGGCGCATGCGGAAACGTAGGCATGTTTAGAGCCATGCGCAACCTGCGCCGAACCATCAGTGTAAATGATAAAATGGAAGTCCTCCAAAGGTCGCATAGCTAGAGGAGCAGGATGAACAAACTCATACTGCAAGTACTCTTGCGACCGCAATGAGGCGTCAAAAATAAACGTGACATCCGTGGACGTCAAGGACGCAGCCCACTGAATCCACCGAGGGTGCAAAGCTTTTGAATTTGGTACACTGGCTTTCGTGACTGCCTCCAAATGAGGACAGGGTGTAACAACCAACATGCGTTTCCCCTGTGACAGAGCCCGTTCCTTAAGAATAGCCATCTGCACAGCTGTTAAAACCTTTTCCACAGTGGGAAACCGCATCTCAGCCGAAGTGTACAAGTGTGACTTGTAAGCAATAGGTACTGTGTCTCCTTCATTAAAAGTGAGGTATGTGAAACCCACTGTCCCCGGTATTATTCTTATCACCAGGTTGGTATGGTTATCACGAGTCAGTAAGAACTTAGAAGCGAGCAGATCAGCCTGCAAGGACTGCAAGATGGCTGAATGCTCAGGCAGCCAGCATGATTTGGAAAAAGTTGGTTGTATCAAAGCATACAAAGGCTTGATACGCTGGGCATATTCCGGAATGTATGTCCTCCCGAAATTCAAAAAGCCCAGTAAAGACTGTAATTTTTTGAGTGTTGTAGGAGCGCGCAACTGTGCGCATTTCTCCAAGAAGTGAGGAGCCAAACCTCTACCTTCATTGTTGAGCTCATAGCCCAGAAACAACACTGTGTGCTCAGCAATGTGCGATTTTGCAAAGTTAAATTTGTAACCCATGTCTGCAAAGTTACAAATAATAGAATTTACACGACACAGATGCTCCCAAATTTCGTCGTCTGTGAGATATATGTCATCCACATACGAACAAGCATCCGGGTCGAGTGCCTCCAAAATAGAGACTATGCGTGCGGTAAATATACCAGGACTATTCTTATAGCCCATTGGGAGACGCCGGAATTGGTTTTGGACCCCAGCGCATGTAAAACTGGTCCATTGGGAGCTAAAGCTGTCTAATCTGTTGGCATAGAAACAGTTGGATATGTCAAGCGTTGTTTTAAAACGCTTACGCACTAGACCATCCACTAGGGCAGAGCCGTGAGTATTCTGTACTGCACAGTTACGGCAATGCGAGTTCAAATGCCGGTAATCCAATACCAAACGATATGATCCGTCAGGCTTGGTCACAGTAAAAAGAGGATTATTCATCGGTGACACACACGTTTCAATAACTCCTTGATATTCCAATTGTTCAAGGATTTCCGCGACGGAAGCCTTTGCTTCACGACGAATGGGATATTGAGGTTGAGGCTGCGGCTGAGACCGCAACGGAATTTCGTGGCATGGGGATAATTTGTCCCAACCACATTGGTTACGGTACAGAGCCGGTGCGAGAGCCCGAGCCCACTCTTCTGCAAAATGCTGCGCATGCTCTTTCAAACCAGTGTTCGCGAAACTGGGGAGGATTACCTCCTCCCCTCGCGGCACCGCGAGCACAAAAGGTGGGGGCCAGTCAGCCTCCGAAAGCAAAATATCATACGTAGAAGACAGATTTTCCCAAAATACCCCTTTGACGGTACGCTGTATGTCACCTTCAATTAACAGGACAATTTCATAAAGTCTTTCGGGGGGAGCAAGTCTCGTATCGGCTGTTTCTATTACAACGTAGACATCAGTCGCTGTCACCCTCAGTAGTGGACGCAGCGCCTCTCTCACTATGGTAATCTCCGCCACACTGTCCAGCAAGGTCAGAGCCCACGTCAGATTCCGAAGCCGCGTTCTCACTATCTGTGGCATATCGATGCGCTGTTAAGGCCGCGACTTTCTTTTTCGCAAACTGCGGTCTTTTAGGCGTAGAATCCTCCTGCTTCGCCGCGCCGTCTGTCTGGCGGGACTGGCCACGTCCTTGTTGGCCACCACGTCCCCTACCGCCTCCTCCTCCACCGGTCTTCCTGAAAGGAACGAGGAGAGCGTTGTTCAGAAACCTGAAATCTATCAGGCGATTTAATCATCGCGCGATCGCGCAAATCATATACTCCTTCAGTTGGCGCAGGAACTTGCGGCGCAGGATATGAATCCTGAGTTTGCTGTTGTTGCTTCCCCTGTTTCTGTTTTTTAGGCCAATTCTGTTTATTGGACTTGGGCTGGATATCTGCTGTTGCAGACTGTCCCTGTGGTTGTTTTTTCTCCTTGACAGGAAAATATTTCAGACCTTTACTTGTGCAACCTATAGTTTTATAAGCGGCCACAACAATCTTCGCTAACTGTCGGGGTTTTTCGGCATCGGGCAGAGCAGCCAAAGCATTCGACACCTGAAAGTTCACTGCATCTCCCTTCATATTGGAGAGGATGAGATCGCTAACAATCTCAAAAGAACCACACAGGCGCATACCCAATTCAACCGCTGCTTCCGGTCCGTGATCATCCTGAACACGTTTAACGATCGTAGGCAGTACGGACATAGACTGGGTGCCGAAACACCTCGTATAAACGGCCGCAAAAGTTTTTCCCCAACTTTCACAGTCAACGAGTTCAGGAGTTAAATCCTTAGGCAAAGTAATCGTCAACATTCTATGTTTATCAGCAGGAGTAGAATTCGGAAACACAGCCTCCAGTTGGTCAAATTTCTAGGCAAGCCAGAAAGGGAAATCATCTTTATCATCGGGACGCTTACCAAAAACCGAATTGACCATAACAGGATTGAGTCTTAAACCGCCATGTTCCGTCTGAATTGCCGGACCCCCCGGGGGACCTCCCGGGAGATGACGACCAATGTATTGCACTAATGCACGAATCACGGCAATCGAGACAACATGCAGTCTACGAATATCCACAAGGGGACAAGCGCCGTGATTCGGGTGCGGGGTGAATCCACCCAACGCAGGCCAATTTGTGCCTGGAATGGACAATGGACCCAACCTCGCAGCGGATAAAGAGTGGGGAAGGGCGCCATCAAACCAAACGCGATGCTGCCAATGATCAATAGGTATTTCCAGTGCCCTGTAAGGTGTATATTCAGCCGGTACAGGAGAGGGTGTGTAGGTGTGGAACACGTTAGAATTAGCGTCCACTTCCGGAAACGTTACCCACGAATAAAACAGTTCGAAAGGGTACGCCGGATCTGCACACACCACCAAAATCACAGCCAAGCCATCCAACGGGACTTGGTAAGCCTGTAAATGGTTGCGCACCGCAATGCGACTATGCTGCGGGATGACCACAGCCTGCGCCATGATTGCACCGGAATAACAGAAAAAACAAAGGAAACTTTGTAGCACAACTGGGTAGTAATTCAAAGAAACCGTTTTAGATAGAATCAAGCTTGAAAAGACCTATTTAAAAAATAGGTAGGTTTCACCGACACCACCGTTTTCCGGAAACGACAGTGAAGGGGTTAAGGTTTGAACGATATACTACTCGAGTGTCATGATATAAGTCCACCAACGTATGGGCGCCATGTAGCAGGGTTTCTGTTCTCCCACAGAACTGTGCACAGAGGATTGGAACCTCAGCGAATTAGGGTGACCCAAAACTCACCTTAGTACCCAACAAACCCCTTACCGAGCTAGCTACAGTGTCTCATTGGTCATAACAAACTCCCAATGTTTAGAAAAACCAGAACATGAGCTTACAATACCTCAGGTTACGTGGAACACATGAGCACTCTTTAGTTATACTATCATTTCAAACCAGAACGTGGAGTAAATGAGGACACGTGAACATTTGAAATATTTATTTACTAATGCCGTCTTCTCAGGCGCAGTATCTTAGATAATACAAGGAAACATATTATCAGAAGCAAAGTTATCAGCATAGTTACTAGTCCATAGAAAGCAAATGGTGACAGCATGTTAACATGCTGTAATGAATAAGAGTTAACAACACTTATTTCTCACCCTCCCTAACACACATATTATATTAATAGCTAAGAAGGTCTCTTTGGGTTTGAATTAGGGCGGGCCCATACCTCAGGATCCTAGAATGAAGGGATCACATCAGCATACACCAGCTCTCTCTGCATGCGAACAGCATCAAGTGTGTGCTGTGTGTGCCTCAAGCAAAGCAATATAAAACCCGCCTAAAAGCCAAAGTTGGCAGAAGCTGCACTTATGTTATGTCTAAGAAGGCGCGAAGATCAGACCTCATAACAATTCAGTATCTAGTTGTTCCTGAAGCTTCAGCACTCCCTGTACAGACATAGTTTATTGAGCAAAGCTGATATCAGAGTAATAACATATTATTCTCATGTAAACCACAACGAACTACTAGGTTGAAAGCTAAATCAACAATTAAGTGTCGTGTGCAGAAGCAGCAAAAGGAAAAATGGCGTTTAAACATGTAATGTGCCTATGCTAACTTAACGCATTATAAAGATATATAGTAGCTATATGACAGAGATTTTTCTCATATCGGATCAAGGGGTCCATTGAAATAAAAATACCAAGATATTTAAACCCCTGCTGTGCAATCTGGATAGGACAGCCACGTGGCAAAACCGGTACATCACCACTGAGTACATAAAGAGAAGATTTCGCCCAGTTGATAATTAGACCAGAATTCTTACCAAAGGAAATCAAAACGTCGCATAACACTATCAGGGACTTTCTGGGGGAGGTCAGGTACAAAAGGATGTCATCCGCATACAAGGAGATACGATCTTCGTGTTCCGGGGACCAACAAATACCCTTTATAGAGGGTTCCCAACGGATCCACGCAGCTAGGGGTTCAAGCGCCAGCGCAAACAGGAGGGGAGACAGCGGGCAACCCTGACGGGTACCTCGCCCAAGACTAAACGTTGCAGAAACGCGGCCATTTACCACTACGTGAGCGAGGGGATCTGCGTAAAGAAGCCGCACCCAGAATTAAACTCTGAACCGAAACCAAATTTAGTCAACACCGCCCATAAATACGGCCATTCCACAGTATCAAACGCCATAATGGCATCTAAAGACGCCAAAATGGCCGATTCACGCAGCGTCGCTGCCCTAGCAATAACACCATGCAGCCGCCGAAGATTCAATGCCGTATTCCGGTGCGGGATAAAACCAGATTGATCCGGATGAACTAGATCGCCGATGACCGTGATAAGTCTATTAGCTAACAACTTAGCAAGAATTTTTGGCTCGGCGTTTAACAATGAAATCGGCCAGTATGAAACACATTTATTCCCCGGCTTCCCCTCTTTATGTATAACAACTATGGTAGCCAAACGCTGATCCCGGGGGAGAAACCCACCATCGCGGGACTCCGTGAACATGTCCCTTAAATACGGGGCAATCCTGTCGGGCTGAAGCTTGTATAACTCAATTGGCAAACCATTGGGGCCCATTGCTTTACCCGAATGTAAGGAACGCATAGCTAACGCTATTTCATCCGCCGTGATCGCCGAGTCCATTAGATCCCTATCTTCCTCAGAAAGACTTGGAAGGGCTATATCTCAAAGCAGTAAACGAGAATCCTCCTCTGGTCTATCAGACACAGAGGAGTACACGGTGTGAAAATGATTGGCGAAGCACGTCACTATTTCCTGCGGGTTGGTAACTAGGGCCCCATCCTCCGTCTCAATCTCTAGCACCACACAACTTGCTCTGTCTTTCCTATCCAACCAAGCTATCAATTTGCCAGCCTTATCTCCAACATCATAGATACGCCCCTGTTGCTCCCGGCTAAGAGCCTTCGCCGCATCCGACACCAATGACTTATATTCGAGCTGCTTCAACTGCAGAACATGCAGTTTCGAGTGGGTCACCTCCTGCTCCAAAGGCAATTCCAAATCTGTTATTTCCGTCTCTATCTCAACCACTTCCTCCTCTCTCTGCTTCTTAACACCAGCGATCAGTGACAGGGCCTGACCCCTCAGGACGGTCTTAAAAGCCTCCCATAGAGAGACCGCGGAAGAAACCGAACCTACATTCTCTTGGAAATAATGATCCAGAGCCTTCATAAGCTCACTACGAATTTTAGGGTTACAAAGATACCAAGGGTTAATCGGGGCTACCCGACCCTCGGCACCCGGGACTAAGTCCAATCGGAGCCACAGTGGGGAGTGATCAGAAATCCCCCGAGCCATATGACGGACCTCTGCAACACCAAACGCCTGTGCAGCCGGTACTAACACATAATCAATCCTGGAGAGACTACCATGGGCTCCCGAGGGAAAAGTATACTGCCGCTGAGTGGAATGAAGCAATCGCCAACAATCCACCAGACCCAGCGCATCAATAAAATCAGGCAGCCAACTATGCGTCCCCTTGACGTCCCTGGGTGGATGTCTATCAAGCCTACCCGAAACCACCGCATTAAAGTCCCCACCTAAGATCAGGGACCCAGCCGGGAGAGCAAGCAACACCCGTCCCAGATCCGCAAAAGTAGTCTACTGTAAGCCTGGAGGAACATAAATAGAAACCACTGTACTAGTACGACCCTCCCACCGCCCCGAAATCGCCACATAGCGTCCCCTATCATCAATGACAGTGGATTCCACCTCTGCGATTCCATGTTCTGTGCCGAAACCCCCTCGTCGTAATCCACCCTCGCTGGGGGGTTCGCCACTGTCCGTGATATACCTTAACACGCGGTCTTTGGTGAAACACTAGCTGGAAATCTTCCAATTGTTGGATGACAGATCGGTCGACATTCTCCTTTTGTCAGAAACTTGGCTAACTGAGGACTCTGTCCCTGACATTCTTGCTGCCATTCCTATCGGCTACTACATCCTGCAAGCCAATCGACCTACAGGACAAGCCGGAGGGGGTGTGGCTGCTATCATCCGTTCCCAGTATGTCTTTACTACTTTAGTTTGTGCAGTGATCCCCAGAACTGAGAGTCTCATTGTCAAATTTATGTCCCCAAGGTCTTCCTTTGTTGTTGTTCTTATTTATCGACCCCCCGACTCTATGCCTTCTTTTCCCCGGCAGTTTGGTGATCTTATTTCTCAACTCACTATTAACTATGCTAGGGTCATGATTATAGGTGATTTTAATTACTGGCCCTCCGACCCTCGGGAAAGCCATCTTTCGGAGGAATTCTCTAATCTCTTATCAGGTCTGAACTACCATCAACATATTACAAATCCCGCTCACTGCAAAGGTCATATTTTAGATCAGGTGTGGACAACTAACCTAGATATCTCACTCCCTATCGTGACCCCATGCACCTGGTCTGATCATTATTTTATCTCTTTTGCTCTTAATTTGGCTACTCCTTCCCGCCCTCCCCTTTCGACCAACTTTACTGCTCGAAACTGGAAAAACGCCAACTTAGTGGAATTTCATTCCATATTGGCCTCTACAATCCCTCCGCCTTCCACTCGGGTGTCTCACCAGGCCTTCCTCCTGGATCAATGGCTATTATCTGCTTGTAACACCATCGCCCCCCTGAAAAACATCAAGACTAGGCGCCCTCATGACGCCCAGCGATGGTTTACTGACCCGCTGAAGGCAGACAAATTAGCCTTACGCCAGGCGGAGCGCCTTTGGAGGCGTAACTATGACCCTCAGCTGAAAATTGATTTCGTTGATTGTCTGAAAGCCTACAAAAAATCAATCCTATTGGCCAAAACTTCTTATTTTTCCCAAAAAATCATGCAATCCGCCTCTAAAGCAAAGGACATTTTCGCCATTGTGAACGAGCTTTCCCTACCAGACCGAGTTACCCCTCAACCCCAACCTTCTCAATCCTTATGTGACTCTCTTAATGTTTTTTTATGGACAAAATTACTACTATTAAGAGCAACATTCCTCTGCCGTCATCTCCCCATCCCCCTCCCTTACCTCCCAGCAACCCCTGCTGCCTGGATGTCTTTCCTCGATCTCCCTATCTGAGTTTTGTTCGCTCGTCCGTAAAGTGAGCTCTGGCTCCCCTATTGATTTCTGTCCTCCCCAGATTCTCAGTGAAGTCTTTTTGGCCTGCCCTGGTCCCCCCTGGCCCTACTTAACAATTCATTGGCCACGGGGGTGGTTCCAGATTCTTTCAAACGGGCAGTGGTGACACCCATCTTAAAGAAGACCAATGCCGATCCAACGGTTTTGAGTAACTATAGACCCATCTCTCTTCTCCCCTATTTGGGGAAAATTTTGGAACTTATGTCACCCGTTGCCTGAGTGCCTTCATTGAGTCTTCATCCTTCTTGGAGGCCTAGCAAGCCGGATTCCGCCCCCTCCATTCCACCGAGTCGGTCATCGTGGCGGTCATGGACACTCTCAGAAGGGGTGCCGATAATAACATCTCCCAGGCTCTTCTCCTGTTGGACCTGTCGGCGGCTTTTGACACGGTCGATCATGCTATTTTGATCGACCGTGTCAGGAACGCCGGCATTCGGGGCATGGCCTTGGAATGGGTTCGGTCTTTTCTGGATAGTCGCCTCCAGGCAGTGCACCTGTCTACCTTTTCTGCCTCTTACTCTCCTTTGTCCTGCGGTGTCCCTCAGGGCTCCGCTTTATCTCCTTTATTATTTAATTTATACATGCAACCTCTGATTTTTTCCCTGCATAATTCTGCTGTTACCACCTTTAATTATGCAGATGATTTACAGTTAATTTTTCCCATTGACACCTTTCCCTCCTCTCGTACTATTTTTCAGTCTATCATGCTCGAGATCTCGGAATGGATGTGTCATAGCCAACTTAAATTGAACCCCACTAAGACGGAGATTGTCCTGGTGGGTGGAGCAGCCAATCCATGGAATGACAGCTTTTGGCCTCCCTCACTTGGGCTTCCTCCCTGCCCTGCCAAATCTGTGAAGAGTCTTGGCGTAGTCATCTCTAGTGACTTATCCATGGGGCCCCAGATCGGTGCAGTCACGTCATCCTGCTTTTTCCATCTACGCAGGATACGTAAAATCTGTAGATTTTTTACTAGAGACGCACTGATCCTTGTCATCATGGCCCTGGTCACGTCGAGAATTGACTACGCCAACACTCTGTACGCTGGTATCCCCGCATACCTTCTTCATAGATTGCAACTTGTGCAAAATCAGGCAGCCCGCCTGGTTTACAACCAACCTCGACACCAGCATGTCTCGCCACTACTGCGGAGCCTTCATTGGCTCCCAGTAGCTCAGCGCTGTATTTTTAAATTGGTGAGTTATAACGGGGTATACCCTAAGAACTCTCTGACCTGGGTCAGTTAAGTAGATACGAAAAAAAGTGGTCAGAGTCTATTGATTAACAAAAACCCAATGGCTCTTATGAATATTGTCATTTGTAAATTATCAACATTCCATCCATGTAGTGCAAAACACTTTTTTAATTTAAATTGAAGCACCTTGTTATCTCGATACTTAGTATTATTCAATAAGTACCGGAAATTGTGAAATCAAAATTAAACATTTGAGAAGGAATTGTTTCAATTACTTCATTGAATCAGACAAGCAATTAAAGACGTAAATATCAATTTAGTGCATAGAAAAAACTTTCATGTGTAGTAGAGCATTACATACATTAGCTCCATTATGACATATCGACGCGCTCAAGGTGATGAGGAAAAGAGGTAGTTAGATGGGATGGGTGTGATTGGGTATAAGGTGGGGACTGGGTAAAGGTTGTTGTGACCATAAAACAATCACGGTGGTATTCAGTACTGCCTTTACAGTCTTATTAAGATCAGTGGTTCCAAGTAGCTCTTTAACATAGGATCTGTATTACTCCATTAGTTCTTCCTATGGTTATAGGAAGAACTAATGGAGTAATGGAGTAATGGATTTTTAAATTGGGCTGCACAATTTTCAAAGCCCTTTCTGACCTCGCCCCCATTTTTATCTCTTCTAAATTGACATGTTATGTTCCCTCTAGAGACCTTCGCTCTTCTGGCCACAATCTACTGGTTGTCCCAAAAATCAAACGGAAAAAACATGGCGGCTCTTGCTTTTCCTTTTGTGCCCCCAAGACTTGGAACTCCTTCCCGTCCGCCCTTCGACATTGCCCCACCTACGATGGATTCCGTAAAATGTTAAAAACCTACCTTTTCCAGTCTGCTTTTTAGTCACACACTCCTCCCTCATCCCGCATTTGTTATGAGCGCCATGAAACCGTTTGGTGACCGAGCGCGGTATAAAACTTTTTAACATAACATAACATAACAAGCGGGAGAGCAGTTTTAACAAGGATCCCAACTCCACGAGATCCAGAGGAGAACCCAGCATGGGCAACCAGACGACACCCCCTCCTGTTCATGGCGTGACACGTATGCCCCACCAAGTGAGTCTCCTGAAGGAGAACAACATCAGGGGATTGGCGTTTCAGGAGCTGTAGTACCACCCCGCGCTTAACCTTGTCCCCCAATCCATTGACATTCCAGCTCATCAACCTCAATCCCCTACCCCATCATAAAAGAAAAAGAAGATCCAACCACGAGCTGAGTCCAATGCTTCGATGAAAATGTCCTGCAGTATAGCACCTTGCAAAAACAACGATCAAAACATACACACCCCCCATCCGTCCACCCCCAAACAACCCATAACAACACCCCCCACCCTGCACCCCTGCATACGACTAAAAAGCCACCCCAACTTGCAGTGTGTCTGTCGCCCCACACCCAACTAAACTACGAGAAGTAAGGCTGAGGAGGAATAAACCCCAACGATATCCCCGCAACCCCCCCGTGCAAAAGAAAACTGGCAGTAATAAGCAAATCCAGAACCACCGTATTAAAAGTCCTTTCGTAGTCCCCGGAGACCTGGAAAATGGTGCTCATTTCTGCTCTTCAGGTCCTCCCTCCGCTCCACCAGGCTGACTCTCAGGATCCTGTCGGGCCGGCAGGGTGTCCTACCAGTCAGCCACCACTTCAGGCTTATCAAAAAAGTACGCCCTGTCGTTATATTCAATCCTCAATTTAACAGGAAAGAGCATGGCATACTTAAGGTCCATCTTGCGAAGTCTTCTTTTCACATCTGGACCATCTGTGTGAAGTCCGGGTAAAAACTGATGGAGGAGTTTTCATACTTCAGGGGATCACCCGCACGCGAGGCCTGAAGGATAGCGTCTCTGTCCCGAAAGTTGAACATCCGTGCTATCAGAGGCCGCGGCGGGACCCCCACTTTCGGTTTTCCACCCGGGATTCTATGGGCCGTTCCACCATGAAAAACTTGCTCAGTCCCTTTGGTGCTAAATGATTGATGATAAGGTCCTCAACAAAAAGGTCAGTAGCTTGCTCCTCTGCCTTTTCCGGAACGCCAATAATATGGATGTTGTTCCGCCGGGCCGTCCTTCAAAATCCTCCAGGCGACGAACAACCATGCCATTAGAAGCCCCAAGAGTACGGACTTTGGTTTGTAACTCAACGACGTTGTCCGTAAGGCTTAATGTTTTCATATCCAGCGAGTTAACCCTTTCATTGGTTTTTGTGAGGTCTGTCCGGATCAAATTCACATCAATCTCCACCATATCCAACTTATGTGCAAGAGTCTCCATTTGCTTCCCCAGGGAGGACTGGATACCATCTATGGCGGCCATCACATCCTGCAGCGTCGGCTCCACCACCGGGGTTGACAAACTCCTCGCCTCCTCCAGCAACCTACCGGTTCCACTGGGCGACCCCCGAACTGAGCATAACCATCCATGACATTGGTTTGGGTATAGCTGCCCCGTCTGGTATTCTTCACCCTCTGTTTGTCTCCCTCAGGTTTGCCCGCCATGTCGGGACAGTATCGAACAATGTCCCAGGAAAAGGCGAGAGGAGGGGAGACACAGCAGATCGAACAGGGAGAAAAGAACAAAGTCCACACAGAGGGACTGCCAACCAGGGCGACAGAGCGGCAGGGGGGCCGAGAGAGCGAAAGTCAGTGAGGCGTCGCAAGTCCGGAGACCACAGCGATAACCAAAAACGAAAGTGAAACTGAGCTGGACCGGGGCTCTTCGCCGCCCCAAGCCGTTGTTGTTCAATTATGCCCCGGGCACCATGTCAACTCGGGCGCCGGGCATCCAGGAGACGAAGGCCGCAAACTTCTCAGTCCCACAACTCCGGCCCCCGGGGTCCGATCGGGACGGCGGAAACGATTTCAGGATCACCGGTGGTTCATCCGCACAAAGATGTCAACTGCAAACAGGATAAATGACAGGATATATTCGGGAGGTTACGAGGGTCTCAGGAGCCCCTTGCTCACGCAGCCATCTTGGTTGCGCGCGAAGCTCCGCCTCTCCGTAGAGAGTCTTGATTGTCTAAGTAGAAGAACCTGGAAAGTCCATCTTTATTGGCAAGGGCAGTCCCAGGTCTATGTTCCACTGTAAAGTCAATTCCCTGTAGGGAGATGGACCACCTCAAAAGTTTGGGATTTTGACCTTTCATTTGCATTGGCCATTTCAAAGGTCTGTGGTCAGTGTGAACTGTGAAGTCAATACCAAACAAGTATGGTCTCAACTTTTTCAGGGACAAAACCACAGCACAAGCCTCCTTCTCAATGGCACTCCAACGCTGCCCCCCTGGGGAGTAACCTCCTGCATATAAAAGCAACAGGCTGGGCTTGATCATCATCATTGGTCTCGGATAGGACCGCTCCTATCCCTAGCCCAGAGGAATTATTTTGCACAATGAACTGCTTGGTGTGGTCTGGAGCTTTGAGAAGTATTGCTAAGCACATTGCCTCCTTCAGGGTGTCAAAAGCCTTTTGACAGCTAACTGTCCAGTTTACCTTTTTGAACATTTTCCTGGAGGTGAGTTCTGTGAGGGGTGCCAGAATGGATCCATACCCTTTCACAAACCTCCTGTAGTACCCAGTCAAGCAAAGGGATGCTCTGACTTGGATCTGGGTTGTTGGACCCTCCCAGACCAGGATAGCCTGAACCTTGGGCTGTAGGGGTCGCACTTGGTCTCCACCAACAAGGAGGCCCAAGTATCCAACTGTGCCCTGCCCTATCTGGGATTTGGATGCCTTGATAATTAGGCCTGCTGTTTGCAGGGTCTGTGAAACCTTCCTTGGGTGGACCAGGTGATCCTGCCAAGTGGATCTAAAGATAGTAATATCATCGAGATATGCTGCACCAAAGGCCTCCAATCCAGCAAGGACTTAATTCACCAACCTTTGGAAGGTGACAAGAGCATTTTTTAAACCAAACAGCATAACAGTAAACTGATAATGCCCATCAGGATTGGAGAATGCTGTTATTTCTTTGTCTCCTGGGGCCATGCCAATCTGCCAGTCCCCTCATGTTAAGTCAAAGGTTCTAAGGAATTTGGCTGCACCCAAGTTATCTATTAACTCATCAGCCCTGTGTATGGGGTGAACATCCGTCTTTGTGACATAGTTGATACCTCCGTAGTCCACACAGAACCTCATTCCTCTCTTTCCACCCTGTGGATGAGGTGTGGCGACAAAGACCACTAGACTGGCCCAGGGGCTCACAGAGGGTTCAATAACCCCTAACTCCAGCATCTTGCTGACTTCAGCTTTGATGCTCACCTCAATTTGAACAGACTGTCGATGTTGTTGACAGGTACACTGTCCCTAGTGTCCACATCATGGGTACACCAGTTTGTCTGACCAGGGTTTAAGGAAAAGAGTTTAGCATACTGCTGTAGGACTTGCTTACAGTTAGCCTGCTGTTTGGCAGTAAGGGTGTCTGAGTAGACAACTCCATCCCTTGACCCATCTTTGGGGCTGTAAGAGAGGAGGCCAGGGAGAGGTTCACTCTTTGTCTCCTGATCCTCATCAGTAACCATCAATATGATTATATCAGCCCTGTCATGGAAAAGCTTTAGGTGGTTCACATAGATAACCCTTTTGGCTTCCCTGCTTGTGCCCAGATACACCAAGTAGGTGACCTCACTTTTCTTTTCTAAGATGGGGTAATAGCCACTTAATTTGTCATGGAGTGCCCTTGGTGCCACAGGCCTCAAAACCTACACCTTTTGTGTTGGTTGGAATTCCACAAGTGCAGCTTTTTGGTCATACTAGTGCTTCCTGAGCTCCTGGCTGGCCTCAAGATTCTTGGAAACTTTTCCCATGTCCATTCTTGACCTTAGGCCTAGTACATAGTTCACAATATCTTGTTTGGGTTCTTGGAGAGGCTTCTTCCAACCCTCTTTACCAAGACAGAGTGGTACCCTAACAGCGTGGCCATACAGGAGTTCGAAGGGGGAAAACCCTGCTCCCTTCTGCGGCACCTCCCTGTATGCAAAAAGCAAGCATGGCATGAGGCGATCCCGTCTCCTTTTGAGTTTTTCAGGGAGCCCCAAGATAATGCCTTGTTAAACCTTTCCACAAGGTCATTGGTTTGTGGATGATAGGGTGTAGTAAACGTGCACTGCACTTCACACTCATTCCACAAGTGTTTGAGGTATGCAGATGAAGTTTGACCCCTGTCTGACACCACCTCCTTAGAAAACCCTACCCTGTTGAAGACACCAATGAGGGCCTTGGCTACTGCAGGAGCTGAAGTAGTTCTAAGGGAAATTGCTTCAGGATACCTGGTGGCATGATCCACTACCACCAGTAATAATTTGTTTCCTGAGGCTGTGGGAGGTTCAAGTGGACCAGCTATGTCCACACCTACCCTTTCAAAGGGAACCCCAACCACAGGTACTGGAATTAAGGGGGCCTTTGGGTGTCCACCTATTTTGCACTGGCTTGATGAGTGACACAGGAGCTGTCAAACTTCTTTACTTTCTGGGTCATCTGGGGCCAGATAAAATGGCTAACTAGCCTGTTCCGAGTCTTGGTCTGGCCAAGATCCCCAGCTAGGGGGATGTCTCAAGCCGAAGTGAGTAAAAACTCTCTGTACATCTGAGGCACTACCACTCTCCTAGTGGCACAAGGGTTGGGGTCTCTGGCCTCCATATACAGGAGTTCCTCCTCCAAATAGGCTCTGTGGGTACCACTGACATCTCCCTTTTCCTGTGGAGCAGCTTGCTGCCTCAGGCTTTCAAGAGTTGGGCAGGTCTGCTATCCAAGGCGCAGCTGTTCCCTAGTGGCCCCCGGGCCTAGGCCTAAGAGCACAACCTGGTATGGGTCAAGTTCCATGGGCTCAGTTCCCTCTGGGGCTGACAAGTCCTCTACCTGAGGAGAGGGGTCCTGAAACTTTTGCTGTCCAGAACCTAGTTTCCTGGTCTTCTTGCCTTTTCTCTTGGAAGGTCGGCCCATTCTTCCAGGCTCCAACACTTCTTTTTCATCCTGTGCTTTGCTCTGTGATCTAGTCTTGACACCCACAATCTCAGGGATGTACAGCATTGCTGCATGGGTTTTCAATTCTACCTCAGCCCATGCTGAGGTCTTCAGGTCATTTCCAAGCAGACAGGCAGCTAGAAGTTCTGGAGAGGCCACGGCTACCATAGACGTGGCATGGTTAATAGTAACACTGTCCGCTTTGGTGACTGGATATGACTTTCCAATCAGGTATTGCTCTGGTTAAACCAGTGTGTCTCTCACCATGGTGACACTGGCACCAGTATCCATCAGGGCTACTATCCTAGTCCCATTTATCCAGGGGTATGTAAATACTTTTTAAAGTTGGGAGGCCACAAAGCTAAAGTGGCAAACTCAACTTCACCCTCAGTGACTAGAACTGCTTCAGTGTGAACCCTGATTTGCTCTGGGCACACTGTTGATCCCATCTGGAGATTGGCTACACCAGTACAAACTGGAGAAGGACTAGGGGCCTCTTGTTAGGACAAGTAGCATCTCCAACTTTTTACAGTTGAAACACCTTCTGGGGATCAACGTTTTCCCCTTTGTACCTACCACTGGACTGTGTAGAGTTTTTGGACCAACCCTCTTTAACAAGTTTTTGGTCCCTTTTTGCAGTTTATTGGTTTTTGTCTTTTCGATTCTTGCCCACTTTCCTTGGCGAGGTTTGGTAACCCCTTTCTTCTGGTCACCCCCAGTGGCTGTCTTTGTTACCCTAGTCTTGACCCAGTGGTCTGCCTTCATTCCCAATTTTTGGGGAGAAATTAGATCAACTTCTACCAGATGTTGATACAACTTCTTATTAGTGCAATTACTCAAAATATGTTCTTTCATAAAAAGATTGTAAAGTCCATTGAAATCATGGCCATTATTTCCAGTTAACTATCCATCTAGTGTCCTAACTGAGTAGTCAATCAATCAATCAATCAAAATACTTTATTCGGCATAAATACAAAACCATAAAAGTACAGTTTAAAAGGAACATAACAAAATGAGATTAAAACCAGGCTAAAATACAAGTGCAACCAATTCACAGATAAAAGCCACTTCTCCAATGTCATTCTTCTTTAGGGTCATATGTAAATTGTCCTGGGTTACATTGGGTCGGAGTGAGTTTGTGGGGGGGGTTAAATATAAAATCAGTCACATAAGGTGCATATATAATTAATTCCTTTATGCTAAAAGAAAATTGCCCTCCCTCACACAGTTCATTATTAAAGTTATTGACAAGTAGTCAACAAAGCCAACCCAGGACTGGCTCTGGGTTTTGTGAGCCTCCCTGAATCTAACTCTATATTCCTCAGTTGTGAGCCCCAAGCCATCAATCAGAGTGTTCTTCATGAGGTCATAAGATCCAGCATCTGCCCCAGTAAGGGCCAGGAGTCTGTTCCTGCAGTTAGCAGTGAACAGTTCCCAAAGTAGAGCCCCCCCAGGGTGACTTCTTCACTTTCCTCATTTCATTATCCCTCTCAAAGGCTGTGAATCATTTGGTGATGTCATCAACTTCCTCAACTTTGAGGACCGTCCCTTTGGTGATTTTAGGATCATAAAGTTGCTCTCTGTCCTTAATACTTAAGTTGCTGCCACCATTAATGGGTGCTAGACCCATCTCTGCTCTCTTCTTTTCTAGAGCCAGTAGTCTGGTCTCTAGGTCTAATCTTTTGGCCAACCTTACTAAAAGATTGGTCTCCTCATTGAGGCTTTCCTCAAGGGGCACAGAAGTACCTGGCCCACCTGTGTGGGATCTATGTGCTGTGAGCAGTATTCTTGGAGTCAGGGGCACAGGGACCCTGTTCTCTCTAGGAAGTGAGGGGGTGGAGATTATCCTCATCCCCTACATCCTCTTCCCCATCTGAGAGGTCTTCATCATGCTCAGAGGGGTGGTCCTTAGCATACCCTGCCAACAGCTCAGCTCCTGGAGCTTTTGTTTGGAGGAATGGGACCCCATGGTAATGTTTTTAAGTTTACATAGACACTTTAACTCCCTGAATTCCAGGTGGAGGTAAGGGAGGAGTTGAGCTCCTCAACCAGGTTCTCGATGTGATTTGGTAAGTTTTCACCAACAGTGGGTTCTTATTAACCCCTTGGGTGCGGGTTTATTTCCCCAGCGGTGCAGGAGAAATAAACATCAGGCGAAATTCGGACGGCTCCTGGCTGTCGTGCGCACACGCCCACTGTAATGCATGACGGCCGGGAGCCGTCCTGGACATACAAAGGGTTAAGAGACATTCTAGAAAAATAATCTAAACCCTCTTACCCCTATTTATAGTGAGTTTTTATTTTTCTAAAATTCTAAAGGGACATATCCAAGGCCCTAACAAGACTTTTAGGAATTTGAAAACAAACTGTCAATTGAAAAAAATCTGAATTCTAAAGACAACTTAGGAGTTCTGACGTGTGATCAGGTGTTGACCAAGTCAGTTTAACAAATGCAAAGTTGTAGATCCCACTGCTGATCCACCAATGTAGGAAGCTGGCTCTGTATATACTATACCAAAGTAAGGTACAGTGTGCACAGATAGAATCCAGTGGATCCCCAAAGGCTTACAGAAGTCAAGTAGATAATACCTTACTCTCTATTTATGGTAGTGTGGGCGAGCAGTACGGCTATATCAGAGGGTAGTGTTAAGCACTTATTGTACACACTCCGGCAAGAAATTATGTCACACACTCAAAGACTGAACTCTGACCAATTTGTTTTGTATAAAAATATTATTTAGTTGTATTTTATTTCTAGAACCGGGCAAGGCCTGGCATAGGTAAGTGTAATAGTACTTTGCAAGACTAATGCAGTTGAATACAGTTGAAATGCAGTTGAATGCAATTGGTGTGGTTAGAGGTAAGTCAAATAAACAGTTGAAATTACTATACATTTACTTATTAATTACTTTGTGAGTAGTTTGTTGGATTACTTTTCAGATTACTTTTCTTACTCAGTGTGGTATACCTAGATACCACTCTGAGATATTTCCTGGATAAAGGTAAGTAATGCAATTTGTTATCAAAACACACTTGTATGACTTTTCATAGAATTTCTAACTCTACACTTAAAATGTTTGTGTCAATGCAATCCTATGGGAGGAAATTAAGTTATCAGTTTACAGGTAAGTATTGGGGTTTGGGTGTTGGGTTTCTGAGGTTAGAATATGGGTTTCCCCAGGGTCAAGGATGCTCTCCAAGAGCACCCACAGCGGCACTAGGGCGGCCGGGTGCAGAGTGCTGAGGCCCAATATTATCCAATGGGGAAAGGGAGCCTCCGGTTGGTGGCTGCTTATGAGCAGGCCACAAGGTTAAGGGAGCAAAGCTCCTGGAATTAAGCTCAGGCATTGGGGTTTCAAGGTAGCACACAACTGGATTCTCCAGTTTCAACAAACACTGCAGACTCCGGGACGAAGGTCTTCTGGAGGTGAAAACAGGTTGGAGAGGTAAGTTGGGATATCGTGGGATGCCAGGACAGCGTCGGTTGGGCCACCGAAGGACGTGGGGCATCGGGTACAGGGGTGTCTTTTGGCGTTGGGTTTCCTTACCGGCTCCGGTCGCTGTCAGGGGTTTCCTCCAGAAAGGGCCTGCAGGAGTCGTCTGGAGACTTGAGGTAGGTCAGGAATCACCAGATCCTAGGTCAGGATCGCCAGGGAGACCTCCTTTTGGTTTTGAGCTACTCAAACCCGGGCCGTGGGCATCCTTTGCAGAGTGGTTCATGACTCACGGATTTGGCTGGAGCCAGAGTATGTTGGTGAGTAAATCCGGTGCTCATGGTACACAAAGTCTTTCAGCGAAGGCAGAGCAGGTCCTCCAGGTTCTGGGGGGCTGCTGGCTGCAGGTCATGCCGGGATTCCACTGGAGCAGGCCGAGGTCGGGACAGGCCAGTAGGGCTGGGGCCAAGTCAGTTGGTGTCCTCCTCTTCTTCCTTCAGCATGGCTATTCGGTACTTCTTCTTCTCTCTTCTTGTCTGAGGAGGGTAGGTTTGGGGTTGCCCCTAAATACTAGATTTAGTGGCATTTCAGTTAGGCACATGTTTGGACCAATGGGTCCCTTCCTTGGGGTGGGTACAACCCCTATTATGCCACCCTCCAGTGGGAGGGTGGCATAAGCCTCACTTGGTTGGCTTGGACCCCCATCTTCACGATGGCGGGGACTGAGAGTTGTGCTTCACCTCGCCTCCCTCACCTCAGAGGTGGGGTTGGCAAAAATGGGAACAGCTCCCCTCCTATCTTGGTTTTCACGCTGATTCTTCCGCCAAAGTGGTCCGCATAGAGATGGTAAAGGATCCCAGATTTACTTAGGATGTTCTCTAATGGTTCCAGATAGAGATTAAACAGAGTGGGTGCCAGGATTGAACCTTGAGGGACGCCTTGACCAACCACCAATGGAGACGAGAGACTGTTCGCTGTTTTGATCACTTGGGATCTGTCCGAGAGGAATGAGGCAAAACATTTAAGCACTGTGCCTTCCACGCCCATTCTCTGTTGAAGAGTGTTAAGGAGGGTGTTGTGATTAACAGTGTCAAAGGCTGCAAAGAGGTCAAGAAGAATCAGAAGGCATGATTCCCCAGAATCAAGTATATGCAGCGCATTATCAATCACTTGCAGAAGGGCTGTTTCAGTGCTGCAATTTTGAATAAAGCCAGACTGGAACACGTCAAGGAGATTATTGTCCATAATGTGTTGAGAAAGTTGTTTTGCAACAAATTTTTCTGTGATTTTTGAAAGAAAAGGGAGATTGGTGATGGGGCGGAAGTTGTTGAGGTCGTTCGCATCTGCGGAGGTTTTTTTTAGAAGAGTGGTAACCTGTCCTGTTTTGAGGGCAGCTGGGAGGGAGCCTTGACTGAGGAAGAGATTAACTAGCCTGGTCGAATAAGGGAGAGTGTTGGTATAGAAATCAATGGCGATGACACTAGGGATGGGGTCAAAGAATATAGTGAATTCTACTGCTTTCTTTGAAGCATCCTCAGATTTGATGCTTTGGGGAGAGCAGATTGGGTTTTTGATGAGGTCAAAAAGTTTTTGGGGTCTGTTTTTGGCTGAGTCGAAGAGGGATCTGAAATGTGGTGCTTTTTCATGGAAGATGTGCTTGTGGTATCTGGCGATTGCCGAACGTAAATGAGAAAGATTGGAGGTAGATGGAGATTGTCTCCAATGTTTCTCCAAGATTCTAAGGTTTTTCCTTTCATCATAGAGAGCTTTATTGAGCCAAGGTGCTGAGGGGGTGGGTCTTTTCCTTTTGCTTTGGAGTGGAGCGACATTATCGATTTCGAATGCTAGGATTGAGAGGCAATGGAAGGTGAGATTGTTGACATCCGCGTTAAGGTCTAGTCTGGGAAGTGAACGCATAGTAGAATCACACAGAGTCTCAAGATCAATGTTTTTAGTGTTGCGGAACCAGGTAGAAGCCCTTTTAGGTTGGCCGAGAGTTATAACGTGCGAAAGGTGAACATTGAAGGGAAAAAGGAAATAGTCAGACCAGTCTACATGGATAGGGGGAGCAATGGTAAGCAGGTCTGATTAAGAAATAACAAGGTCCAGAATTGAGCCCTTGGTGTGTGTAATTTCCGAGCAGTGTTGGACAAGATGGTTGGCTGAGAGAAAGGTGGCATGCTTGTTGGCAGCGAGTCTTCCAAGGAGCCAAAGTGGAGATTGAAGTCACCCAGGAAGATCTGCCTGTTGCTTTGAGAATATTGGTCACTAATGAAGTCGGTGAGTTCCTCCATGAAGGAAGAGCAGTTACCGAGTGGGTGGTAGATGACATGGAACCTGAAGGGTGAGCCGTGATGTACTTGAAGTTCTAGGGATAGGTATTCGAATGTGCGGAAGAAGATGGTAGGAAAGGCTTTAATTTGAAGGGAGTTTCTGGAGATAATGGCGACACCTTCCCCGATCTTGTTTGTTTTGTCATTTCTGAGGATAGAGTAGTCAGTAGGTATCAGAAGATCAAAGTATGAGAGGAGTCATTAAACCAGGTCTCAGTGAGTAAGAGCATGCCAAGATTGTAGTGGGTGATAGTGTCAGAGATTTCCAGTTTGTGTTTGATTGCAGATCTGCAGTTGTGGAGCACACAATGTAGCTCTGATGCAACTGTTTTGGTGATGGGAGTGTTTGGGCTGTTAAGGGGGATCGGGATAAGATTCTCGTATGAGGGTGTCAGGGAAGAAGAAGAAGGCTAGTTAGTTCTGACAGAAGAGATGGTCTCAATAGTGAATTGAGTGGAATTTTTAGGAGAGGAGAGTGGAAGGGGATTGACGTTGGTAGTCTTGTAGGTAGCCAGTAAGTTGGCGATGTCTGTGGAGGACAGACTGTGGTTGGCTTTATTGGGGTGCGGGAGTAAGGAACTCCTGAGGAGGTTATTAGGGAAGGGGGATATCTTAGCACTTAAAAGTGAAATGGACGCTTCAAGCTGGGAAATGGAAGAGATGAGAGGATCACGTTTATTTTCTAGGGAGAGGTGGGCTGAGCACGGAGTGTTGGGTGGCACGATGATTAAGGGAGGAAGTGCAGTAGGCGAAGGAGGACAGGGAGAGGTGGGGGACCGAGGGGAGTATTGGGATGCAAGGGTAGAAGGTGGGGAAAGATGGTGGGTGAAAGGAGTGAATGGAGTTACAGTGATATTTTACTGGTGTTGAGAAGAGGTGAAGAATAGAGATCCTAAGTAGGAGGAGACAGTTGAGAAGTAGAGAGGGAGGGCGAGAGATGGAGGCGGGAGGAGGGGGGTCAAGGGAAGGCCGGGGATACGGTAAGATGAGCGGAGAAGGGGCTGTACAGGGAGGGGAAAGAGGGAGGTCAATGGAAGGCCAGAGGTATGGGGAGATGAGAGGAGAATGGGCTGTACAGGAAGGGGAGGGAGGGGGGTCAATGGAAGGCCAGAGGTATGGGGAGAGGAGAGAAGTTGCTGCCCAGGTACTGTAGGCTATGAGAGGTGAATGTAGGGGGACAGGCACCAGGCAGAGTGGGGGGGGGTTGGGCTAAATGGTAGTTGTGGGAGGAGTGAGGGACTGTAAGGTCAGAAGGAGGGAAGAGGACTGAATTACCGAGAGGGGAGACAGGGTTGTGAAGCATAGGAGGAGGAAGGGGAGGTTGAAGAGAGATGAGAGGTGTAAGAAAATAATTAAGGGTACCAGGGAAGGTGGAAGAGTGGAAAGGGATTAGGAGAAGGGGGAGGAAAGGGGGAAGGTAAGGAGAGTTGATCGGTAGATCAGGTTGTAAGAAATGTGGATTAAGTAGGGGAGAGCTGGGTAGGATTAGGTGGCGGGAGATGGCATTTGTAATATTGGAAAGATGCAGGGTGGGGAGGGGAAGCCGGAGGTAAAGCAGACGAGATAAGTGGGAGATCGAATTGGGAAGGGGGAAGAATGGGAGGGGAGGGAGCAAGAGAAGGGGGGACAAAAGGTAGACCGGTGACTCCCGGGAGAGCGGCCGAAGGAATATAGAGGGGTCAAGGAGGAAGAAAGGGAGAAAGTAGAAGAGCTAGAAGAAGAAGTAGCGAGGGAGATCGTAGTCGCATGGGTGGGACGAAGGGAGTGGAAGAGGTGGTCAAAGAGAGAGAGAGAGACAGGAGTCTGTAGCTTGGATCATGACAGTGCCATTGTTATAAAGTGTAATGGTGAGAGAACCATTAAAGCAAGCAGAGGGGGACATTTTTAACTGCTGCCCATACTGTATAGAAGAGAAGGAGGAGACGTTGAAGGAATTGAAGAAGCTGGAGGACCAGGAAGGGATGTCGTCAGTGAAAAAAAGAAATTCATTTTTGAGCTTCCCTAGATGCCCATTATGGAATTGGTCAACAAAGAGGGAATCGGGGAATTGTTCAATGGTGTTTTTGTTTTTTTCAAAAACTTTATTCACAGCTGCTTTGTCATCAGGTAGAACAATACATCAAGTATTTCCAATACTACAGCCGGGTTTTATATTTTCACCCCAACACAATCTCCATATCTAATAGCAGTGATAGTCATATAGTACCTCTCAATATTACATAAACTTTTGTCTCATAGTGGCACAACATTCACGTCACGTGGTAATTCAATATTATCAAACAGTCAACCCCCCCATCCACCCTCCTCCCCCCACCCTCACCCGTATTGAACTGGTCGTTTCCTGGTCATCCGTTAGTGGCAATCGTCTAAGAGGAAAGTAAAAAAAAAAAAAAAAGGGTCCCTTCCCGGTAAGCATAGGTGGAAATATGTACCTTCTCGCGGGGTGTAATGACATGTGGTGATAGTTAGCATAAATGTGTGTGAGGGGGGGCCAGGGCACACCCTTGTGTGACATACGGGGTGGGACTGCTCTCATCTAATCCTCCTGTCCATTGTCCCCTGTTCGTGTTCGGTCTTCCCCCTCCATTTTAATGAGCATAGCCTCCCATTCCAAGGATATAGGGAACTTCCTAAGGCCTCTGGATTCTTCCCTTCGAAGTATCGTCCCTTCTGCACGTCCCCATTTAAGTACTTCTGAATGCCAGAGATGTGTCCCAGGCGGTCTGCGCGATTTCCACCTCATAGTTATTGTTCTAATTGCGAGCAGCAGAGCCATATCTAGTAGTTTCAATTGGGCCTACAGTGCTTTAGGCTTTCTGCGCAACCCCAGGAGGCAGTACTGGGCCTCCTCTGGCACCGGGAGGGTCGTGACCGTTCTCAGCGTCCGGCACACCTCCGTCCAGTATCCTCGGAGTCGCGGACAAGACCATAGCATGTGAACGAGCCCGGCCTCATCCTCATCACAGCGTGGGCAGGTATGGGGAGAATTCTGGAACATTTTATGTAGCCGAGTAGGGGTCAGATATGCTCTGTGCAGGACCATCCCTTGTATGAATTTGAACCGGACATTACGGGAGACTCGCCTGGGATGCTCCAATATTGTGGTCCATTCTGTGTCTGAGATGGCCCGGTCTATATCTTGTGCCCAAGCATGCTGGAGGGCAGTGAGTGACACCGCAGCGTGAGCCCTAACTCCCGTATACTTAGACAAAGCTATTGTATCAAATAAATATAGGCTAAATAGACGCTATATTCTTAGTCCAGCCGGACAGATTTATTTTGTAATAAACAATTTTAGAAAAAAGTTTTTAAAAAGTGTTGCAGCAGGACACCAGCCGATGTCAACTGACACACTAAGAAAAACAAACAAGGCAACTAAAACAGTCTGTGTAGTCAATTCACAATCAGACAATAATACAAACACAATATTGCCGATACAAATTAGTACATTTCAACTGCATATAGTGTGGTATAGTCGACGACGTTTCGAACCTATAGTTAATACAGGTTCATCCTCAGGACATTACATATATGCCTTTTACTTTATCAGAGAATATAACAAAATCAGAATTGACTTGCTCAGCCTCTGTAAAGAGGCGCAGACGTCAATAGCCTCGGTGTTTAGCAAGCTACCAATTGGTGCAGCAATGCAGCCCTCGTGATAAGGGAGATGGCTGAATAAAGTAGTGCCGTGCCGACAATGCGGTCAGCGTCTAAGGATCGATTCACCCTCCGAGGGTGCGGTCAGCGTCTAAGGATCGATTCACCCTCCGAGCAGCTGCAGCACATGGCAGGGACCTTGGACAACTAAAGGTGAAAGGCTCACTACTACTTCAAATCCAGTGTAAATAGATTTAGATGATGTTTTGTAACAAGCTTTACATTTATTCTCTGAAGAGAGGTGTGAGAAATGGGGTTTTTCACTAGAGTGGAAGCCCTGGTCAAGCAACAGCCACAGTCCCTTGCAGGGTGAACCACGAAAAGTCACTAAATTAACTTGTGCTGGGTATCTTGGTACACAAGCAGTCAGACTTTACTTAGAGGTAATGTATAAAGTATTTTATGCAGAACACAAACAGTAATGAAGAGAAAACACAACACAAGAAGTATCCCAAACCAACTTAAAAAATAGATTATATTTTAATAAATTATTTGACTTGAAAATGGCCAAAACCCAATGAGTAAAACTGGAGATATTGAATTTTTAAGAAATAAGTGAAAATAGCGCCAAAAAAAACTAGGTGCCAACAAGGGACCAATAGGCACCCTGGACTGTCACAAAGACAACATTTTAGGCTGACCACGATGCAACGCGGGCCAACTACATGGACCAGGTTTGGATCACTGAGCATAAGTATGTTAGTCTGGGTTGCGTCAAAGTCGAGGATCTTGTTGATGAGGAGGATGTGGGACGCAGCTGAAGCGATGCATTGATGTTGAAGCGTTGCGTTGGTGTCGATCCTCACTGTGGTGGAGATATGCTGGTCTTGATCTACTCAGTAACGGCGATGCATCGACTTCAATGAGCACAGCAGTCGCCAAGTGGTGTTTTCTGCGTCGTTGTCAAGGCTGCCGTCGATGGAAATATGAAGACCTCGTGCTGGGGTGAGCGTTGCGCAGTGCTGGTTCCTTGCAGCAGAGCCAATGCAATGGTCTTGTCACACAACAGGGGCGATGTGCTGGTTTAGATGCACGCAATGCACCCGTTCAAGAGAGGATGTGCGGGTTTGGCTGATGCAAGAACCTTAGGCCCACTTCCAAGGGCCCAGGACTGGATTGGCACAACTTGGTAGGGAAGACTCACAGGTGGCACAGTCCAAGTGCTAAAGCAGGTTAATTGGAAGTCTTTTATGTCCTTGAGACATCATATCAGGAGGCCAGCTAAATAGCGCTCTGAGTCACTCTGGGTTCTGGGGGGTCAAGGGATGCCGGTCCAGTCCTTCTCACCCAGACCAGAAAAGCTACAGGGCAGCAAGTCAGAACAGCAATGAAACAGTTCTTCCTGAGCTGCAGTCCAGCAGAGTGGCAATCTTTCAGCTGCACAACAGTCCTTCTTCCTGGCGAAGTATCCACAGGTCCAGAAGTGTACTGAAGTGGTAGGGTCTGAGGTCCAGTTTTTATACCGAGTGGTGCCTTTGAAGTAGGGTAGACTTCAAAGAAGGGTCTTTGAAGTGGACAGAGGTCCTCACTTCCTGCCCTGGCTCCAGACTCACTTCAAAGGGGGAATGCAGCCATTTGTCTAGGGACAGGACACAGCCTATTCAGGTGTAAGTGTGAGGCTGTGCCAAGCTTGTCTCTTCTATCCTCCCAGGATGGCCCATTAAGCGAAATCTAAGCTCCCATTGTGTGTGGCTGTCTGGGGGAATACACAAACAGGCCTTGAGAAATTTACTCACCCACTCGCTATGGCAAGTCAGATTTCATCAGGGCGTGCTGTTTTTAGAGCTGACTCGCCTGTTCTGGCGAGCTGACAAAAAAACCGTTGTTCTGTTCACTAACAAAGTGAACGAGTAAAAGAGATGCTAAATCTTGTTTTTTGCTTGTCACTTTTTCTCTACTTTCATAGACAGAACAGAAAAGTCAGTTTGTCTTCATACATTTGCTTTTCTTTCTCTGGTTGTAAAGTTAGAGGATTTTGTAAAGTGAACTGTGTGACAATTGTGCTGTGCAAAACGGGTGAAATGAAAGGATATAAGATTTCAGACACAACATTGAAATAGCTAATAAGTGAACTGTACAGACTTTTCAAATTATATTTCATTAGTTATGAAGGCACATATTTGTATTTATGTGTGATGATAAAAAGATTTTATACTTTGAAACAAATCAGAACAGTTTACTCGGTGAACTGCAAATAATTAATATTTTTGCTGAAACCTAATTTCCAAACATTGTTTCTATGCTATATAGTTTCATTAGGAAAACTGCATGTTAGTGGGAAAGTTTGTGGACATTTCAATGGAAAATGTGCTACCACATCATACTTTAGTAATATATTTAAACATGAACTTTGAAATATTCCTGCCCCCGCTCTCATGATAATTCTATTAGCGAACTAAGAGGAAAGTCACAGATCATGTGTACCCTATATGTGGGCTCAATTCTTATTATACATGCTGTCAAAATATTTGCCTTGGATCACACTATTTGAGACCAATTTATTTGTTAAGGATGTTACAGTATGGTCAAGTAGATTACATTTTAGTGATTTTTAGAGGCCTGACAAAGCCCAGCTGTAACCACCCTCAGACATGTATCTGAGACAGGCTGCAGGCACACAGGGCTAAGAGTAGGAAAATGTCAACTTTCTAAAAGTGTCATTTTCAAAATTTTAATAATAAATTTGACTTTACTATTAAAGACAGCTTATCATTCCAATTTCATAGGTACTAAACATGATAGATCTACCATTTAGGAATTACAGCTTATTAAATGCAATAGAGAATGCCCATTGTTATTCGTTGAGAGTTGTAGGCCTCACAGTAGTGAAAAACGAATTTGCAAGTTTTTCACTACAAGGACATGTAAAACGTAAAAGTACATGTCCTACCTTTCAATTACACACCACCCTGCCCTGTGGCCTACCTTAGGTTGACTTATATGTAATAAAAGGGGTGTTTAGGGCTAGGCAAGGGGATTTAAAGGCCAGGTCGAAATGGTAGTGTGACACTGTATTCAGGCTCAATGGCAGGCCTCAGGCATATTTTAAGGTACTACATAAGTAAGTGCTGAAGACCCACCAGTAGCATTGTATTTACAGGCCATGGGAATATGACATACCACTCTACAAGGGTACATTACATATTTCATACAGGTATATGCCAATCAAACCATGGTTAGGGGAGTGAGCACAAGCACTTTAGCATTGGTTAGCAGTGGTAAAGTGCACAGAGGTCTAAGGCCAACAAAAACAACATAAGCAAAACGGGGAGGAGGAAGGCAAAACAGTTGGGGGTGATTTTGCCTAATGTAACCGAGTCATGGTGCCACAGCCTGTAATTCATTGTGTTCCTTTAATCATGCCTCATGGCAGAACAATGAATGATAAATGTATGTTTCTACTAATGATTATAAACGTGTCATTTAATTTCTGATGGCAGTGGGTCCCACTTGACTGTAAGTGCTTTACTTATGTTGATGTTCAGTCTTATTTTCTGGACTGTTACTTTAAATTTATTTTTCAGGGGTATAAGAGTATTGCTCATTGATACTCAGGACTGCTGGGCCACTATACGGAATATTCAAGAGTCTGCAGATGCATGTTATGTGAGGGGGCACTGGTGCATGTATTATGAGGTACCACTAATGTATGTACTGCTAGAGGCCGTTGATGCAGGTCCAGGTTGGTTGGGACTTCTGATTCAGCAGGACTAGTGTGAGGACAGTATTGCAGCAGGGCCGGGGTCGGAATGTTGTTGCAGCAGGTCCTGGGTGGTTGCAAAGTCACTCACTCCCTGGGGCCTTTAATCCATTCATGTACTAATTGTGACTACTGAGACACAATGCAGAGTCTGTAGAAGACTAGAAATTACATTTGAGATAATTGTGGGTGATAAGTACACAGCTGCTTACACCCATGAAACCAAGGTATCTGCTACATTCTCCTGATTCATCCCACCCCCATCCCACACCAAACCACCACACTCAGACTCATCAAGCTTGTTAGCTTGCTTTAAATTGAAGTTGTGGAAAACATTTTATGTAGAATGGATCAAAGGATGCAGATGTGGTGAGTTGCAGTTAGACTCCACATAAAGCCAGCACTGACAGGGACCCTTAAGGACACACTGACAGGGACTGGAGTTGGTGGACTTCAGGTGGCAGGGACAACCCAGGAGAGGGCCTCTTCCTGTTACACACCGGCGGCCGGAACCTATAGTAGCATAGACTATTGCTTTGTCTCAGGGACAGTGTTACAGAACGTACAGGATATTACGTATCTGACCAAGTATATATCCGACCTCTCCATCTTAATGATGGGAATAAACCTCAGGCAGGAAGGCTTAGAGGAGATGCATTGAAGGACCCAGTTTTTTTGTCCATTGTCAGTGAAACATTGACTCACTATTTTGAAGAGAACTGGGCAAAGCTGGTAGTAGAGCAAAGGAATAAGAGGCAACAAAAGTGGTACTCAGTGGGGAATACCTGAAAACCACATATGGGATTAAGAAGCAATTGGAGGGCTGCCTGGATAGTCATGAACACAAACTGAGTGCACTAGAAAAGGAGCTGCCGCTAAATTCGGTCAAACTACCTGAATGTTGGGAAGCGAAAAGGGAACTCCTGGAGGATTGGAGGAGAGGACAAATTGTTGGAAGTCTCTAGTTAAGCCATCTCCTGAAAGCATCTGCCGGACTCGATGCGAGAGGCTTTGGTGGTGAGGCTACCAAAGCCTGGTAAGGACCCTACTGAGACATCATTATATCGCCCATTATCGATGTTGAACATTGATTTAAAAATATTCAGCTGGGTGTTGGCGATGCGCCTTTTGGGCCACCTTCCCTCACTGATCCACTCAGATCAGTGTGGGTTTATCTGGAAATTAAATACACTTTGTAATATTAGACATCTGGCGCACATTTACCTCTCCTCACAGCTAGAGGACGATGCCTAAGTCCTGGTGTTCCTGCCTATCGAATAGGTGTTCGATTTAATCGATTGGGAATACTTATAGATGGGGCTTGATAAGACCGGGCTGGGTAACAAGTGTATAGGTTACGTTAAGCTACTGTACACCAAACCGTGGATGAGAGTCCGGACAGGGGAATGGTAGCTGAGATATTCGATTTACACAGAGGGACAAGACAGGGCTGCCCACTGTCGCCACATCTATTTGCGCTGGCGATGGAGCCTATGGCAAGTATGCTTAGGTGGTTGTTGGGACCCTGGCATTTCCAAGTTGGCGAGATGCAGGATGTAATTTCCCTGAACATGTATGAGCCATTGGTGTATTTTAGGCAGCCAGAGTATTCAGTACCCATCCTTCTGAGGGCGATGTGTAAATTTGGGAACGTCTCGGAGCGCTATGTAAATCATACCAAGTCCTCACTCTTCCCACAGGGGGCGTTAGGAGGGAGCACCCCAGAAAGGCCGCCGTCGACAGGTCTCCCATGGGAGACTGTGAGTGTAAGTTATTTGGGAATCAGTTGCAAAAACTGAATCGGATTCAACAAACGTGAATGTGGGAAAGATGGTAAACAGCATAGGCCCGACCATACCCTTCAGAAAGACACTGCAATTGTTCCCTGATGGGAAGTGTTGACCTGATTAAAATGGTGCTACTGCTGCTGTGATGCTTATACATGCTGCAAAGCCCGCTGTATGAGATCCCCCACCGTTACCTCATGGAGATAGACAAACTAATTCCAGAACTGTTGTGGACCGATAAACGGGTGAGGGTTGGGCTCAAAAACCTCAAATGGACTTAGACCGGGGGGGGGCAGAATTGCCTGATATGAAGGCTTACTATATGACGACTCACTTATAACATGATTGGATCCCCATGACAACTTGGAGAAACAACTGCAAAGGGGCTTGTGCTACACGGAGTCACGACCAAGTTGCTGATGAAGCGGTGGGACTGTCATTGGAGGTGCCATATGTGGTAAGACAGACGTGTAGACTGCGGGAAAGGGCAGTAAAGAGGATGATGAAGAGGGCGCCTTAGGCATCTGACATGGCTGTGTGGGTACTCCAGCTGTTCATGAAGATGGCTGCCAACATGGCTGTGGAAAAGTGGAAGAGGGGAGGCTTTAACACCATAGTACAGTCAACATTTTGGACAGTGCAATTCTGGTTAAATTAGAAAACTAGGCAGTTGAGACTTGAGGGCTCTCGGATGGTCAGTTTGGATTCTTCCCTGGTTTGGATACTACTGAGCAAATCTTGAATCTGTGTCATTTTGCACAAAAATATATGGAGGCCAAAAAAAGCTGTGTCCATTTGGCTTTCATGGATTTAACTTGCGCTTTTGTCAAGGTTGAGTGGCACAGACTATGGCTGATTATGGCAGAAATGAGAATAGACAGCGCAATCCGAAATTTGCTCCGCAGACTCCATGCGAAGACCACAGCTAAAATCGGTATAGTAGGGAAGGGGATCTTTCTGAAGAAGTTTCTTCTGCAGTAGGGGTTAGACAAGGCTGTGTATTAGCCCTGTTCCTCTGTTTACTGTTCATTAATGGCCTCAAGGATTACTTGTGTAACACTGGAAATGATATCCCGATGATGAGTTCACATTTAGTCCCTGTATTATTATACACAGATGATGCGGTATTGAATGCATGGACAGCCAATGGTCTCCAATCGCTTTTAGATGCCTTTAATAGGTTCATGGGCAATCTTGGATAAGGACGAATTTTACTTAATCCTTTGTAATGAAATGTGGACCAAAGATATCTAGAGCTCTGAAATTCTTGCTTGGCAACCCAGAAATTGCTAAAGTTCCGCATTTTAGATATCAGGATATATCCGCTGACATTAATTGGACATTTTTATTGAATGTCAGATTATCTCAATTTCAATAGTCTATTGAGGCTGTTTTAACATTTGCCAAAAGATTAGGGCACAAACCGGTGGGTGGATTAGTATGTATTTTTAAGACTAAATGTGTATCTATTTCCACTTTTGGCGCTGGTGTTTGGAGATATGCCAACACTACTGTTTACTAAAAATGTAAAACAAATTTGTAAGAAGATTGCTGGCAGTCCCACAATCTACTCCCACCAAATTCTGCCATGAAGAAGTCGGGCTTGGTTTTATTTAAGATATTATTAAATTACAGCCCCTTTTACTCTGGCTTAATGTATATAGAAAGCTGAGACACACTGTTGCAGAACAATTGTGGCTGATTCTCTTGACAATTCACTTGACATTCCCTGACTCTAACATATAAAGCATAGCTTTAATGAGATCGGCATCCGAGACCTTTTCTCCAACTCGACTGACTTCACCAGCTGGTTATGGCAAAAAGTGAAAGAGCTCTTTTTCAGACACACTGAATCTTTGCTTATGGCAAATAGGAGTCATAGAGTAGATGGGCACCTACCATTAACTTCCACCTTGAGTCTATACCCTGCACTCTATTTGCAAGTAATCCCAAAAGAAATCCAAACATTTTTATTAACTAGATTTCGCCTCAAAAGTATTCACTTTCTGATAGCGTTCCCCACCCAAGAAACATTTTTTTTACTCCCCCCTTGCCCTTATGATGGTACCACAGCACAAAGCACAATACACTTTATCTTATTCTGTTCCCTCTATACCTCACAGAAGAGACAGTTTCTATGCCCAGTACTGAAAACATCTGAGGTAAGGTCCCATGAGCTGGCATGTGCATGTTCTCAATGTTTGGGAAGTTTATATGTCATCCACGCTGCGCTAGATTTTATAGTTAGAGCTGATGGAGCGTGATTATTTAAGAGTGTTTTGCTCAATCAATTCCTGCTCTTTGGGTGTGATACTAATACATACTTAAGAAACATGACTAACAGTGTGCCTCATGAAACACATGAAGGTTTAAAACTGCATCGTAAAAGCATACAGAAGGGTCACAAACTGGTTTGAGATTAAGTCGTTAATGACAGAGAGAGAAACCGACTAATGTGCTATGACAATAATGTGAAATGTTATAATGCAGCCTGTGTTTTCAACAAAATATGATTATGAAAATGCTCAAGTAAAATGATTCCTGCTTATGTGTTCTCCGACATGTAAATCTGAGAGAAAGTGCTTGCTCGTTTATTAATTAATCGGAGTCAGACTATGCTTATAAGTATAATGAAATGGTATTCTTATAATATTTCTTATGCATCTCTAATGTTTTCAATATTACCATGTTTTTTTCTTTAGAAAATTGTGATTTACTGGGTTTCCATGTAGGCCTCAAAATGTATTTTGTCTTTCATTATTTCCTTCTAATAGATTAGAAATGCTGACCTGATAGCACTGTAGCTATGAGTATTATCACTGAAGTTTCTTTCCTACAGTTTGAATAATGGACATCCTCTCTGTTAGTATAAAATTGTATCGTCTTTGTTGCAAGCTCAGAAGAGAGCGTGTGGAGCGAACACGTTAAGTTGCAAATGTATTTCCTATTTTGGAAAGGAAGTGATATTGCATGGTCTTAGAAAACAGTGAACACTGAACAAAGGTACGATTTGGGTTAGAAAACGACCACACCACAGTTGCACCATGAATTTTGACCAATAGAACTCATGCAAACTGCTTAAAAGTTATTTTGTGGGGAGCAACTGTGAACGTTTGGAAGTATAATTGCCCCGTAGGAAAAGGACATGTGCGGCTATTTTTTCCTGCAAATCCTGAGCCTGACATGCTGTCAATCTGAACTCAGATTTTCCCTGAATTGAACTCTCCTGATTACCTCTGCGCTTTACCAGCTGGTGAAGACAGCAGGCCAAACCTTTCTGCGGAAGAATTAATGACTCCGGCAATTGCACGCTGTACTCTAGACTTCTACTGGGTCCACCTCGTATACCGGCCCTGATCAATCTACAACCGATTCTTGGTTTATATGATTCCAGATCGCATATTGTAATTTGCTCTGTGTTTTCTCTCTCTCTCTCTTCTTTCCTCACACTAGGTGTTATTTGATGATGTATTTGCTCTGAGCTGTGGTGCGTTGTGATTTTAACTGTATATAAAAGAATAATCGTTATTAAATGATTCAAATGTATTTTTGTGCTTTGACTAATCCTGGGCGCAAGACTACGCTCCGCCCACGGAGTGTACGTAGTGTTACCTACTTTGCATTTTGCAAAGTAGGCATAGTAGGCAACACTACGCACGCTCCATGGACGGAGCGAAGTTGCCCGCCACCCGCCTCCATCCCGCCCTCTTCTACAAACATAATTTTAAGGTCCAAAATAAAGTAAAAGTATATAAAAGCACTTACCTTGTCCGCGGCGTCCCGGGGCTCCCTCTTCTATTTTGCGCCGACTTCTCCCATCGAAATGCGCATGCGCGGCCGCCCGCGCATGCGCATTTCAGAAAAATGCGCATGCGCGGGCGGCCGCGCATGCGCATTTCGATGGGAGAATCGGTGCAAAATAGAAGAGGGAGCCCCGGGACGCCGTGGACCAGGTAAGTGGTTTGATATACTTTTACTTTACTTGGGACCTTAAAATTATGTTTGTAGAAGAGGGCGGGAGGTAGGTGGGAGGCGCTTAGTGGGGCTACGCAATGCGTGAGCGGGCATAGCATCATGCCCACTTCACGTAGCTTTGCCTAGCCCCACTACACAAACTACGCCCAGGGTTAGTTTTGACCATTCCGTTTGGAGTTTAGATAAAGGTATCTGGATAAATATTCAATGTGTTTGTCATTACCTATGATGATTTTATTGATATTCTGTGAATATGGTTGTGAGCTAGGCACTTCTTTATCACAGATCCTCATGAAGGAGTGGCTTTCTGTCTCTAGTTATCTTAGTCCCTATTAGCTCATACAAAGATCTATCGGAAGAACTTATGGTTGTGATTAATTGCAGAGTTTCTATGGCCCAAACTCTGTGTTATTGTGAATTGTGTTGCTGAAGATTGAGTTTATGGTGTGGTGGGTAATCCATGTCTGAGCCCACAAACTTTACACCACTTCCGCTGGATCATTGCTCTGCAAATTCGTACCAATTACTGAGAAATGGTTTTATGTATGCTTTTAATTGAAGAAATTGTAATCACGAGGAATACATTTTTATGTATTTATTTATATATATTTGTGTAATGACATGTTTTTTATCTGAGCGTTTATGACTCAGTAGAGCCGAATAAAGTATTTTGATGAAGAGTGAGCTAAACGAATAAAAAAGTGGATAAGCTGAACTGAATCAGCCACAATGCATTGCATGACAACTGGTGCAATATGTGAGAGAGTAATGTTACTTTAAAAGGGCTTTTTCTCAGCAGGAGGCACACCCTTTATTAGTTGCCAAGCCATTGACCTGCACTAGATGTCATTTTGTATTTTACTGCAGTCAGACAGAGGCAGTTTGTAAGCACCTTAGGATGGAAGTAAAATTCCCCACCGCAAAGATGTTTTAAGGCATGGGCAAGGTGGGCTCTGGCCCAGGGTCCCAAACTTTCAGGTGCGATTGGTGTACATTATGTGTGACTATTACTGTATCTGGTTGGCCAGTTTTTTAAAAATAGAACTGCTGTTTTGTCTTGTTCTATCAGCCGATCTGCAACATAAAAGTTATTGTCCAGTGAGGCGAAAGATCGAACCCCCGTGCCCTGACAAATTTGCCACAACATAAGTAAATGGCAATGAAACATGTTGGCCTTCCTGGAAAAGGTTAGCAACATGCAGTGATTTTAATCGGAGTAAGCTCACAACTGTTAAGAAAGAGGGCAACCTAACAGTGAGTCTTACATTTTTAAAATTGCAAGGAACACACTGTTCTTTGCAAAACACGGGGTATTTGTTTTTGTTTTGGGACAACTAACTCTTTCTTTCTGCCCTCTTTTTCTCTCTCTACTGGACACACTATATATCCTTTTGTTTCTGTGAGTGGGCAACCAATGATGATATACGTGGGCATACTGGCAAGAACCTGCTGGTAGCCTCCCTGGTGTTGCATACGTGAGGTGCCCTCTCACTCTTTCACTTATTTTCTAAGTGCCTTTCACTCACATGCTGTGGGGGAGGATGTGCTTTGTTGCGGTCTGTCTGATAGCAGTTCTCCTTTTAAAACTTCTGATTTGAGAGCCTGGGACTGCAGTAAACTGGATAAAGTGCCAGATAACGGGTGCAGATAGGTATCCCCACGTTAGAAGCAGGTCCTAAGAGAAATATTATTGGCTCTCTTCTAGCCAGGCCTTTATTGTTTTGATGCCCCCGTGATAGAGCCAGCTCTGTTCTGCAAAGGCTTGCCCTGATGACCTTTAATAACTCTTCAACAGATTGTTTTAAATACTGTTTCTTTTAATGTATTTATTGATGTGAGTATATTACAGACATTTTGCAAAGAAATGTTGTTTTTATGTTTCATGCAACATCCATAAATAAAGTTTCTTTTAGACCAAAACAGGACTTCACATATGAGAAGTAGGAGGGTGTCAAGATAAATATTTGCAGTAATATTAGTGAGCTGCTGCTGTGTTACAATACTGAAAACCTTCATCACTATCCATGAATATTAAATGTAACAACTTTAGAATTGAATGTGTCTGTGCACTATCAGTGACCTGGCCAAAGAAGGCATAAAAGAGCTGAAACTAGATCATCAATTCAAAACTGTTCTGAACAGGGCCCCCCAAAGTACAATTGGCTGTTGTCCCCGAAACTAAGACCTTAAGACCTCTCTGCTCCTCCGAACAGTGGCAAAAACTATTAAACATGTCAGGACATTTCCAGGACATCTGAGCAGGTTTTTTACAAAAACAATTACATGTGAATAAACTAAATTGCATCTACCAATGGACATTGTGGAAGGATTGGCACAAACATGTTAGAGTACAAACCACGTTCTGTGATATGTTTGGAAAGGCCCCTTTTGAGCATGAAGGCAACTCTGTTACAGTTTTAGAAGTTAGGGACACTATGTATGCTTCACTTGGTATATCACAGTAGTATTAAATGAGCTCCAAGTCAGTATCCCCATATGGAAGGGATATTCTCAGCCAAATTATGGCAAGGACCAAGGAACACAAGTATCAGAGGATTTCCAGAATGAATGAGCATGTTTTTGGCCGCAAAAATAACTGAAATGTGAGTAAACTGAACTATTGGTTGTCTGAGCCGGTGGTACACCTTATGTTTTGTAGGTAGTTTCAAAGGAGAAAAGTATAATTTGCATGCAGGGAGAATGTGTAGTTTTTGCCTTCAATGTGACAGAGTAAAGGCAAGACAACTGAGAACATACATGTAATCTGAAGAGGCGATGTTCTGCCAGAATCTTTTTTACTTAGTCTAAACATATAGGGCCTGATGAATGACCGTTTTTAGCAGTCGCAAACAGAGAATCAGGATGTTTGCGGCCTCTAAAATGGCTTCTCGCATGTCCTAACCCGATATTGCGTCTGGCTATTAGGAAGGGGTGTGCCAAGGGCATCACTTACTAATAGTGGGTCGCAGGGGCATGTAGGAATGTTTTGTGACCGGAAGGCAGTTGCAAAACATTCATACTTTACCGACTGCTTGAAGGAGTTTGTAACCCATTTGTACACGGGAAGGGGCGTCCATGGGAACCCTTTCCCTTTGTGAATGTGGGCTCCAAAATTTTTAAGAGCAGGCAGTGGTCCACAGAACCACTGCTTACTCTTAAAAAATTACAAGGAAACTTCAATTTTCTATTTTAAATGCATCCCATTTTCCTTCAAGGAAAACGGGTTGCATGTAAAAATAAGTTGCTTTATTTAAAAAGCAATCACAGACATGGTGGTCTGCTGACTTAACTCAGATACTCTGTCCATCACCACCCCCTTTTTGAAAATATTTTGGCCACCATAAGTGTGGAAGGGTATACTCAGATGTGAGTCCCTTGCTCACTGCACCATCAGGATTCAAGCAAGCCGGGCCGAAGACGGCTGTAATGCCAGAAACCGGTCCCCGGAAGCTTGTTTCCTTTCCAGTGAAGAATTGGCTTGGTAGTTTGGTCTGCCCTGTTCCCATGATGCACTGGGCCAGGGACACACTAATTTGCATATAGCCAGGTTCTGAACTGGGATGGTGCAGTGAGCTAAAAAACAGTGATGGATCACGCCCTGATCTGTTGACTGGGTAGGAGTGTTCTGATTAACTCAGATACTCATCACCACCCCCTTTTTGAAAATATTTTGGCCACCATAAGTGTGGAAGGGTATACTCAGATGTGAGTCCCTTGCTCACTGCACCATCAGGATTCAAGCAAGCCGGGCCGAAGACGGCTGTAATGCCAGAAACCGGTCCCCAGAAGCTTGTTTCCTTTCCAGTGAAGAATTGGCTTGGTAGTTTGGTCTGCCCTGTTCCCATGATGCACTGGGCCAGGGACACACTAATTTGCATATAGCCAGGTTCTGAACTGGGATGGTACAGTGAGCTAAAAAACGGTGATGGATCAAGCCCTGATCTGTTGACTGGGTAGGAGTGTTCTGATTAACTCAGATACTCTGTCCATCACCACCCCCTTTTTGAAAATATTTTGGCCACCATAAGTGTGAAAGGGTATACTCAGATGTGAGTCCCTTGCTCACTGCACCATCAGGATTCAAGCAAGCCGGGCCGAAGACGGCTGTAATGCCAGAAACCGTCCCCGGAAGCTTGTTTCCTTTCCAGTGAAGAATTGGCTTGGTAGTTTGGTCTGCCCTGTTCCCATGATGCACTGGGCCAGGGACACACTAATTTGCATATAGCCAGGTTCTGAACTGGGATGGTGCAGTGAGCTACAAAACGGTGATGGATCAAGCCCTGATCTGTTGACTGGGTAGGAGTGTTCTGATTAACTCAGATACTCTGTCCATCACCACCCCCTTTTTGAAAATATTTTGGCCACCATAAGTGTGGAAGGGTATACTCAGATGTGAGTCCCTTGCTCACTGCACCATCAGGATTCAAGCAAGCCGGGCCGAAGACGGCTGTAATGCCAGAAACTGGTCCCCGGAAGCTTGTTTCCTTTCCAGTGAAGAATTGGCTTGGTAGTTTGGTCTGCCCTGTTCCCATGATGCACTGGGCCAGGGACACACTAATTTGCATATAGCCAGGTTCTGAACTGGGATGGTGCAGTGAGCTAAAAAACGGTGATGGATCAAGCCCTGATCTGTTGACTGGGTAGGAGTGTTCTGATTAACTCAGATACTCTGTCCATCACCACCCCCTTTTTGAAAATATTTTGGCCACCATAAGTGTGGAAGGGTATACTCAGATGTGAGTCCCTTGCTCACTGCACCATCAGGATTCAAGCAAGCCGGGCCGAAGACGGCTGTAATGCCAGAAACCGGTCCCCGGAAGCTTGTTTCCTTTCCAGTGAAGAATTGGCTTGGTAGTTTGGTCTGCCCTGTTCCCATGATGCACTGGGCCAGGGACACACTAATTTGCATATAGCCAGGTTCTGAACTGGGATGGTGCAGTGAGCTAAAAAACGGTGATGGATCAAGCCCTGATCTGTTGACTGGGTAGGAGTGTTCTGATTAACTCAGATACTCTGTCCATCACCACCCCCTTTTTGAAAATACCAGCCCTGTGAGAGCAGGCCATTCCAAATGGGTCGCAAAGTGCTACCTGCCGCATGAATGTTAATGAGGCAGGTCATTTGCGAACCCATTAGGAATCGCTAAATGTATCTGAGACACATTAGTACATATACTTTTGCACCTCTCAAATTGCGGGTTGCAAAAAATCACAATTATCGACTCGCAAAATGAAATGGTCGTACATCCATACCCAAAAATGGACGTGAAAGTCTGTGTGCGCTCCACTTCATATGATTCTCTGCTAAAGGCTTGTAACCAAAGAGCAAACTCTGTGGAATTTTTGAGACCTCTATAGTTTGCTCATCTATGTAATTGCCTTTATGGAAGTATTGAGCAACTCCTGCAATAGTTTGTTTGTAAATTCAGTAAAAGCAATTGACATTAACATAAAACTGGTCCATCTTTCCTTACAGTCAACTTTGTAAATTTTTCTAGAAACAATTCTTGTTTAAAATTGATTTAACTTGCAATATGTTAATTTATTGAACACTGTGTGGTAAGTAAGCTCCTGAAAGAATTAAACACTAAGGCCTCCATTAGGATGGCGGGTGGATCGCCCCCGCCAGGCCGGCGGTAGCCACCGCCGGCCGGGCTGGGGCGAGCGGCCCGCCATCCGTGCCGGAATGACCCCCCGCCATATTATTATGGCTGGGGGGTCCGCGGCGGACGGAAAGACCGTTTTTGCGACCGGGCGGAAAAGAGTTCTCTATAGTGGCGGTGCCTGTCACGTTGTGCTTTGAAATGCACTACATGTATTTTTACCATTGAGGCGGGCGGCGGTGCTCTCAGCACCGCCCGCCACAATGTTAAAAATACAGGATGCGCCTGCCACTGTGGCGGGCGCATCCTAATTTCCCACACGGGACCCCCGCCCATATGGCGGGTGTTAGACCTGTCTGCTCTTTGGGTAGTTCCTCCTAATTAATTATTTATTTTTGTCCCCTTTTTGCCCCTCAAAACCTTTAATTTTTATGTCCACTGGGTTTTCAGGTGTTGACCTAGGGGTCAGGTGCTCTTTGACCTCAAAGTCTTTTCTTGAGGCCTAGGCGCCTTTCTGACTAGATTCACTAGACCCACAAAATGGTGGCCAGTAACTACCACAACTGCCAACTCAGAGACTGGACCCATAGGTTAGAATAGGGACCTTCCAGAACGTTCTGGACCCTGCTTGACCTTTGGAAGGGAGTCTATATAAGGCGGAATGCCAGGCAGCCATTTTAGAGGTGACCAGAGAGAGAGTGTGTGGAACCTGGTCCCAGAAGGAGTGAGGCAAAGTGGTGAGGAGAGAGGCGCATTAAGCAAAGGGAGATCGTTCCTTGGATCGGCTGCCTACTTGTATGACATTTTCCCCCTGCTATTTGACCCAGCCCTTCTAACACGGAGTTACTCCGGACTATCTGTGGATGCCCAGCGCACCTAAAGTCAACTTGAGTTTACTGTGGGGAGCGAGGCGCAGGAGTCCCTGAGATCGTGGGTTCACTCACGGTGTGGAAGGATCTGCCGCATTGTGAGAGGTTCCCAGGAGTCTGCTGTGGCCCCCGACTGCGTCGAAGTGTGCCGACTTGGTGGTGCTCCCTCCACAGTGGCGGAGGAGAAAGCCAAGCGAGTTCCGTGGTCGAGCATC